>NC_042617.1:470158294-470517461 GCF_901001135.1 Rhinatrema bivittatum
CCAACGAGGTCTTCTTAACGGCACCACTTACCCAGCCGTTTCCCAGCATGTCGCCTGCCTGGACTGTGATGCAGCCCACCTGCCTTTCCCAAAGTGGTGACGCCGGACCTTAAAGTCTTTGACGCTATACCCTGATAAATGTATTTACTGTAAACTTTGGTGCCCCATAGTTAACCCTTGCTACTCCCACCTCAGCCTCCACCTATCATCCCTCTCGCACACCCCTCCACTTCAGCATTTGCTGTTCTACCAGGTACTGACTCATCCTCCCTCTTTCTCACCAGAAGGATCGTTCCTCCCTGACAGCCACTCCCCCCATACAGCCACTTCCTCAGCCACCCCACACCTCCATGGACTTAACAGTCTATTATCCCTTTACCCTCTTCTCTTGACTATATCCTCATCATTTTATCTGCCCCCCACCCCTACCTTTGTCACCACCCCACCTCCACACCTCTGACCATCCCCTTTCGTCACCCTATCACTCCCACCCCATCTCTCCCTCAAGCTCCCTGTGGCATCATGCTCCCTGTGGCATCATGCTCACACAGCCTATCCCCATACTCAACCAATGGCCCCACAGCTACAGAAAGCCTCTAATCATCTCTCACGCCCCTCACCGCAGAACCTTAGTTCCGATCATGCTCTCCCCACTCACACAGCTTCTAGGCCTTACTGCCTTCACCCTCTTACTCAGCAACCCTCAATCTGCCTCAAAGAAAATACCCATCCTGAACGACATCCTACTAAACACTAATCCTGACATACTCGCCCTTACAGAAACCTGGCTCAAGGAAACTGACAATGTTCTACTTAACCAACTACCCACATACTGCTATGACATCTTCTCTCTCCCTCAACCAAAAAGAAAAGGAGGAGGTCTCCTTCTAGCAGCAAAAGAAGAACTGAAATATGTATCACTCCCAGTCCACACCATTCCCAAGCTAGAAGTTGGCCTTTTTAAGTCTTCTCACCTACAAATTTGCCTTACATATGCTCCCCCCTGCATTCTTGACAACAATCCATCTCCCCTCACTGAATTTATATCTCAAGTCATTGATCTGGATAGCCCAGCCATAATTCTTGGAGACTTTGACCTCCATGTTGACGCCACGCCCCGTACGCCCTCCTGCAAAGCCTTCCTCTCATCTCGTAAAGCCATGGGATTCTCACAAATTGTTAACTCTCCCATCCACAAAGCATGCCATACCCTTGACCTCATATTCATCAACTCCCACATTCATTCCAAAGCAGCCCCATCTTGTACCCCTATACCCTGGTCTGATCATAATCTCCTAACATCCTCTCTTTCGATAAACCACAATCTCACTAATCCCTGCACCAACAAAACTATTCACTTCAGAAAACCCTGCAGTAGAGACGACCTCATCTCCACCCTATCCAATAGCCTAGACAAGCTTGACTGCACCGACACCGACATAGCCATCTCATCCTGGAATGAAATCACCTCCAACATTGCCAATTCCCTATACCCTCTCACCACTAAAATCCTAAACACCTCCAGGAACGCAAAAAAAACGTGCTACACTACGGAACTTAAAAATCTTAAACACACACTTAGACACCTTGAAAAGAAATGGCGCCAAGACCCCACCCCATCCCTCCTTGCCAACTACAAATCCGCACTGCACACCTACCATACATCTATCCTTAAAACTAAAAAAGACTTCTATGCTAGCAGAATACATAACCTTCAATTTAATGCAAAAGCTCTCTTCTCTTACGTTGCAGAGCTCACTAAGTCTCCCATTCCTACCTCCACAGACTCAGACACTCAATCCAAATGTGATAAACTAGCCCTTTACTTCAATGAAAAAATCTCTAAACTCAACTCATTTATTTATTTATTTTTTATTTATTTGCTTTTATATACCGACATTCGATCGAGATATCACATCGGTTTACATATAACTCGGTGAATAGGGCAGGGTCTGCCTTATTTTACATGAAACAATTAACATGGTAACTTGCCTTGTTTTACATTGTAACATTTAACATGGTAACTTGTCTAGCAACAAAGGAGATGAGTATAAATTATAACAATTTAAAATATATAGGATAGTAGTAAATCACAGTAACATTTATAATGTCATATGAATATCCTTATCACCTACCATGTTCAACATATACTTACGCCCTCTATGCCACCTTCTAGCGGATCTTAATCTCAAACACCTTATATATGCAGACGATGTGCAGATAGTGATTCCACTTAAAGAATCACTAGTCAAAACACTCGAATACTGGGAATCCTGCCAATCAAAAATTAATGACCTCCTCTCCAGCCTAAATCTCATTCTAAACACCTCAAAAACCAAACTAATTCTCATTACCCCGGAAAACATCAATCACCACACTCTCACATCAAACATCCCCCTCCCTTCTCAAGTAAGAGACCTAGGAGCCATTATCGACAACAAGTTGAACATGAAAACTTTTATAAGCCGCACCACCAAGGACTGCTTTTATAAACTACAAGTATTGAAAAGAATTAAGCCTCTTTTCCACTTTCAAGACTTCAGAACCATACTTCAAACAATAATCTTCGCAAAATTAGATTATTGTAACGCCATACTTCTGGGCCTTCCATCCTCATACACCAAACCTCTTCAGATGGTACAAAACACCGTGGCTAGAATCCTCACAAATTCCAAAAGAAGAGACCACATCTCATCCATCTTAAAAAATCTTCACTGGCTCCCCATCCAAGCCAGAATCATCTACAAATCCATCACCATCACTTACAAGGCAATCCATCACCTTATATCCCTGGACCTTCAATATCCAATCAGCCTCCATACCTCGCAAAGACCAATCAGAGAAGTCCACCGAGGAGCCCTCCAGGTACCGAACACAAAATCCACCCGTCACACAACGGCTAGAGATCGGGCATTCTCGACAGCTGGACCTTCACTTTGGAACTCCATCCCCACAAATCTGCGCTCAGAACCCTGCCTACCAACTTTCCGCAAAAGATTGAAGACCTGTCTTTTCAAACAAGCCTTCCCGGACAACTCATAACCGCCTCCAATTCCTTTAACAATGCTTCCATTTGGTTCTGTAAATAATCATTAAGTTATTTATCTTATCCCCATACAGTTCTTTTACTCCTCCCCGTTCTTCTTTTCTTCCTCTCCCAGTTCTATACCCCTGTTTTTTGTAACTGCTCCCCCTCGCACCAGTTTAGTTCTACTGTTCGATGCACCCCTTGTTTCTATGTAAACCAGCATGATGTGACCTGGTCATGAATGCCGGTATATAAAAAATCTAAATAAATAAATAAAATATGAATATGGGTTTACATAGTAAACAGGTAATTTGAGGGTTTAAAACAAAAACATTTTACATTGCAACAAGGATTTCTCCATTTATTAATTTATTTAATCACCTCAGTCTTCAACTCATATGCTTTCCATCACCATCCCCATATTGTATATCACCCGCTGCCTCTTCATTGACGCTCTTTAATTCCTTTGAACTGACCTCTTCAGTTGAAACCTTAAATATACTCAAAAAAATGAAACCAGCCTGGCACCCCTCTAACACTCTACCCACCAAAACCCTACTATCCATTCCCAGCACTATAGCAAAACCCATTGCCAACATCATGAATGCTTCTCTTTCTTCTGGAACTATCCCTGATCTCCTCAAGCAAGCCACCGTAAAGCCTCTACTTAAGAAACCCAATCTGGATCCCAATGACCCCGCCAACTTCCGACCCACCTCCTACCTTTCCTTCCTCCAAAGTACTCGAAAAAATTGTCAACACTCAACTCTCTGACCATCTTGAAAAACATAACATCCTCTCCCCCTCTCAATTCGGTTTCCGAAAACTCTATAACACCGAAACGTTCCTACTCTCTCTATCTGACACCATTCTAAGAGGTTTTGACAAAGGTCACTCCTACCTTCTTGCCCTTCTTGACATATCCGCAGCGTTTGACACGGTAAATCACAACATTCTTCTAACATGTCTCAGTGAAATAGGTATCTATGGCACCCCACTACTATGGTTCAAATCATATCTCACCAATAGACTCTACAAAGTCAAAATCGAAAACCATGAATCCAAACTAATACACCTCCACTGAGGAGTCCCCCAAGGATCTTCACTGTCCTCCACCCTCTTCAATATATACCTACTCCCTTATGCCACCTCCGCTCTGACCTCAAACTCACCCACTTCATATATGCGGACAACGTGCAAGTTCTCATCCCTATCACCGACTCTCTCTCCACCCTCAAAAGATGGGAAAACGCATGTTCTTCTATAAATAAACTCCTCAACTCCCTCAACCTAGCCCTTAATTCCTCCAAAACTGAATTACTCATTATCTCACCACCGCATCTCCCCGCCAACTCCTACCCCCCAAAACCTATCCCTCTCATTACATGCATGAGACTTAGAAATCATAATTGATAATCACCTCAACCTTCAAAAATTTATTAGCTCAGCCATGAAAAGCTGCTACTTTAAACTAACACCCTAAAAAAATTCAGACCCTTACTGCACCTCAATGACTTCCGTACAGTTCTTCAAGCCACCATTCTATCCAAAATAGACTACTGTAATTCCCTTCTCTTTGGTCTACCTAAAGCCACAATTAAACCCCTTCAACTGCTTCAAAATGCCACTGCCAGGATATTCACCAAGTCCTGCAAATTTGTCCATATCACCCCTATTCTCAAAGATCTGCACTGGCTCCCCATCCACCATTGAATAACTTATAAAACCCTTACATTGATACACAAAACCCTCCACAATCAGAGCATGCACTGGATGAAAGACTTCATGCATTTCCACTCTTCTAACCAACCAGATCAGCACACACACCCACCCCCAAACACATACACCTCAACTCCACTAAAGATCGTGCCTTATCCATTGCTGACCCGTATGCTTGGAATGCCATGCCCCCTGACCTCAGACTTGAACAGTGCACACAGAAATTTAAAAAAAAAAAAAAAAACTTGGCTATTCAAGCAAGCTTACCAATAACCCTTACCCTCATTAAGCCCCCCTGACGCTCTTTTATTTGAAACTGCAAGTTCTGTGATGCTTTCTAACTAAGGTTTATATTTATATTCATATAACTTGCTATCCTAGATGTATAAAGTTCTGTTATCACTATCGTTATACTGTTGTTAAAGTTCACTGGTAACTACTCCCTTTACCAGCCTTGATCCTCCAGTTTTCCTGCCTTTCCTCCTTTATTTCGCATTTTCCTCCCAGTTCCTCGCATCCCTGTTATATGTAACCCTCAACCCTCAATGCCCACCCTTGACTTCACCTCCACCATAGAAATCCAAACCATTTTCAAAAAACTCAAACCCTCTTACCACCCTGAAGACCTTATACCCTCCAAAGCACTTCTAACCATACCCAATACAATAGCTAATAGGGATGTGAATCGTTTTAGGACGATTAAAATTATCGTCCGATAATTTTAATATCGTCTTAAACCGTTATGGAACACAATACAATACAGATTCTAACGATTTATCGTTATAAATCGTTAGAATCGTGAGCCGGCACACTAAAACCCCCTAAAACCCACCCCCGACCCTTTAAATTAAATCCCCCACCCTCCCGAACCCCCCCCAAATAACTTAAATAACCTGCGGGTCCAGCGGCGGTCCGGAACGGCAGCGGTCCGGAACGGGCTCCTGCTCTGAATCTTGTCGTCTTCAGCCGGCGCCATTTTCCAAAATGGCGCCGAAAATGGCGGCGGCCATAGACGAAAAAGATTGGACGGCAGGAGGTCCTTCCGGACCCCCGCTGGACTTTTGGCAAGTCTCGTGGGGGTCAGGAGGCCCCCCACAAGCTGGCCAAAAGTTCCTGGAGGTCCAGCGGGGGTCAGGGAGCGATTTCCCGCCGCGAATCGTTTTCGTACGGAAAATGGCGCCGGCAGGAGATCGACTGCAGGAGGTCGTTCAGCGAGGGTTCCGGCGCCTCGCTGAACGACCTCCTGCAGTCGATCTCCTGCTGGCGCCATTTTCCGTACGAAAACGATTCGCGGCGGGAAATCGCTCCCTGACCCCCGCTGGACCTCCAGGAACTTTTGGCCAGCTTGTGGGGGGCCTCCTGACCCCCACGAGACTTGCCAAAAGTCCAGCGGGGGTCCGGAAGGACCTCCTGCCGTCCAATCTTTTTCGTCTATGGCCGCCGCCATTTTCGGCGCCATTTTGGAAAATGGCGCCGGCTGAAGACGACAAGATTCAGAGCAGGAGTCCGTTCCGGACCGCTGCCGTTCCGGACCGCCGCTGGACCCGCAGGTTATTTAAGTTATTTGGTGGGGGATTTAATTTAAAGGGTCGGGGGTGGGTTTTAGGGGGTTTTAATGTGCCGGTTTTTCGATTTTTCGATTTTTAACGATTTTTAACGATTTTTCACGATATTTTACCCCCCCAAATGGCAACAATACGATTCCCTCCCCCTCCCAGCCGAAATCGATCGTTAAGACGATCGAGGACACGATTCACATCCCTAATAGCTAAAGCCGTAGCAGATATTATCAACTGCTCGATTGCACACGGATCTGTTCCAGATGCACTCAAACACGCAGTGGTCAAACCCCTCCTTAAGAAACCTTCGCTCGACTCCAAAGATCCTGCTAACTTCCACCCAATATCCAACCTCCCCTTCATTGCCAAGCTTTTGGAAAGAGTGGTTAACTTCCAACTCATGAACTATCTAGAAGACCACCAGATCCTCCACCCAGCACAATTTGGTTTTAGGAAACACTTCAACACTGAATCCCTTCTGCTCTCCCTTTCCGACCACCTCCTCAGAGGCATGGGTCAAGGCCATAGCTACCTCCTTGCCCTCCTCGACATTTACATAGAAACATAGAAACATAGAAACATAGAAATGACGGCAGAAGAAGACCAAATGGCCCATCCAGTCTGCCCAGCAAGCTTCACACATTTTTTCTCTCATACTTATCTGTTTCTCTTAGCTCTTGGTTCTATTTCCCTTCCACCCCCACCTTTAATGTAGAGAGCAGTGATGGAGCTGCATCCAAGTGAAATATCTAGCTTGATTCGTTAGGGGTAGTAGCCGCCGCAATAAGCAAGCTACACCCATGCTTATTTGTTTTACCCAGCCTATGTTATACAGCCCTTATTGGTTGTTTTTCTTCTCCCCTGCCGTTGAAGCAGGGAGCTATGCTGGATATGCGTGAAGTATCAGTCTTCTCCCATGCTGTTGAAGCAGAGAGCCATGCTGGATGTGCATCGAAAGTGAAGTATCAGGCACATTTGGTTTGGGGTAGTAACCGCCGTAACAAGCCAGCTACTCCCCGCTTTGTGAGTGCGAACCCTCTTTTCTTCTCCCCTGCCATTGAAGCAGAGAGCTCTGCTGGATGTGTGAAGAATCAGTTTTTCTTCTCCCCTGCCATTGAATCAGAGAACTATGCTGAATATGCATTGAAAGTGAAGTATCAGGCTTTTTTGATTTGGGGTAGTAACCGCCGTAACAAGCCAGCTACTCCCCTCTTTCTGAGTGCAAATCCTTTTTTTCCACATTTCCTCTTGTTGTTGAAGCTTAGAGCGATGTTGGAGTCACAGTAAGCATGTGTATGTTTATTTAATAAGGGTATTGACTCCAGGCAGTAGCCATCATTCTGGCGAGTCACCCACTCTTCATTGGCAGCATCTTGACTTTATGGATCCACAGTGTTTATCCCACGCCCCTTTGAAGTCCTTCACAGTTCTGGTCTTCACCACATCCTCCGGAAGGGCATTCCAGGCATCCACCACCCTTTCCGTGAAGAAATACTTCCTGGCATTGGTTCTGAATCTTCCTCCCTGGAGCTTCAAATCGTGACCCCTGGTTCTGCTGATTTTTTTCCTACGGAAAAGGTTTGTCGTTGTCTTTTGATCATTAACACCTTTCAAGTATCTGAAAGTCTGTATCATATCACCTCTGCTCCTCCTTTCCTCCAGGGTGTACATATTTAGATTCTTCAATCTCTCCTCGTACGTCATCCGATGAAGATCCTCCACCTTCCTGGTCGCCCTTCTCTGTACCGCCTCCATCTTGTCTTTGTCTTTTTGAAGATACGGTCTCCAGAACTGAACACAGTACTCCAGGTGAGGCCTCACCAAGGACCTGTACAAGGGAATAATCACTTCCCTTTTCTTACTCGATATTCCTCTCTCTATGCAGCCCAAAATTCTTCTGGCTTTAGCTATCGCCTTGTCGCATTGTTTCGCCGACTTCAGATCATTAGACACCATCACCCCAAGGTCCCTCTCCTGCTCCATGCACATCAGCCTTTCCCCCCCCATCGAATACAGTTCATTCGGATTTCCACTCCCCATATGCATGACTTTGCACTTCTTGGCATTGAATCTCAGCTGCCATTGAATTTCATCAGCCTTCGACACTATCAGCCACCACCATCTAATAACTCGCCTGGAACTCATTGGCATCTCAGACCTAGCCCATTCCTGGTTTAAATCCTTCCTCTCAAACAGAAAGTTCTCAGTCAAAATCGAGAACTCCACATCCACACCACAACCCCTCCAACAGGGAGTCCCCCAAGGCTCATCTCTCTCATCCACCCTTTTCAATATTTACATCACCCCCCTCTGTCAACTCCTCTCTGATCTCCATCTCAAATTTTACCTCTACGCTGATGATGTTCAGATCATCATCCCCATCCAGAACTCCATCTCTGACGCACTAGAACATTGGGAGAAATGCCTTACAGCCATCAACTCCCTGCTCACCAACCTACACCTCGCCCTCAACACGAACAAAACTGAACTTCTACTCATCTCACCTCACGCTGCCCCTGCACCTCCGCCATCTGGTACCTCCAAACTCCACCTCCTCTCAACACAACCAGCCGTGAGAGACCTTGGAGTTCTCCTTGACCACCAACTAAGCATGAAGAACTACATAAACTCCATTCTCAAAGCCTGTTTTTTCAAACTCAACGTACTTAAAAAACTCAGACTCCTTCTTCACACCCAAGACTTTCATACAGTCATACAGGCCACCATATCATCCAAATTAGACTACTGTAATGCTCTTCTTCTAGGAGTCCCTTACTCCTCCATCAAACCTCTACAAATGTTACAACATACCACAGCGAGACTCATTGCAAACTCTCGTAAATACGACCACATCACCCCTATACTCAGAGACCTACACTGGCTCCCCATAGCCTCTCGTATTATCTACAAAACACTCACCATAATGCATAAAGCAATTTACACCCACAACTCCAACTGGCTAGACCTACCCTTCACAACCACCCAGTCCAATCGACCGACTAGAACGACCAATAAAGGCACCCTAGTTGTGCCCTCCCTTAAAGCAGCCCATCTCACCTTTACACGAGACCGTGCTCTTTCCATAGCAGGTCCCACTCACTGGAACACACTGCTGCCTGACCTACGCCTTGAACCATGTATGAACAACTTCAAAAAGAAATTGAAAACATGGTTGTTCAAACATGCCTACCCAGAATAAAAACTCACACCTCCTCCAATAGAAAATAGACCACATTGTGTCTGTTCCATCTTCCTCATACTGAGGAACCATATGTTGTTATCCTCTCTCCTCATTCACACCGAGGAACCATGTTAATGTTAATGTTACTGTTATTTCTCGTCTATCCTATTTAATTATTTACCCTCCTCCCAGTTTCTAATTCCCTGTTAAAATGTAACTTCCATACTTTACCAGTTTTGATGTAAACCGGCATGATGTCCACAACTAATGTCGGTATATAAAAATGTTTAAATAAATAAAATAAATAAATAAATAAATGTAACTATTATTCTTTTCCATGTTGCCCTTATTATATGTAAACCGGTATGATATCTCTTGATGAATGTCGGTCAAGTAAACCTTAAATAAATAAATAAATAAATAAATAAATAAATAGACATCGCAAAGACCCTCCAGCTCCATGCATCTCGGCAGAACCTGATACTTCTCTGCAGGTAAGAGAAGTCCTTGATGTCCAACGACATCGAGGTAAATGGGAGTATCTCCTCACTTGGGAGGGCTATGGGGCCGTGGAGAACTCGTGGAAACCCTCTCAGAATATTCTTTACAAGGATCTCTTGAAGACCTTCCATAAACTAAATCCTGAGAAACCCCAGCCACGTAGGGGGAGGCCTAGAAGGGGGGGGGGGTACTATTACGAGCCCCACCCGTGGTAGTCCCACGCACGGGACTTCTCACCTTCAGGGTCACACAGCGGGTCCTGGCTCTGTCTCCCTCGCAGCTCTTGGAAGTCCAGCTAGGCCCCGGCGTCCCGCGGAGGCTGTCGCTGGGCCTTCAGTCGCACGCCAGGCCTCATGCCGGGCCCTGGCGTCTCATCAGCTAGCCATACCCCTACGCACGCATGCGCGGACCAGCCGCCCTGATTTAGGTTCCAGGGCAGGGCCTAGTTCCGTGGCGCACCCTGATTGAAATTATGTTATAAGGAAGTTCCTGGCTTCACTTCCTTGCCTTGGCAATCGGTCGGTTTGTTCCTAAGATTGCCTGAGATTGCCTGAGATTGCCCTTGCTTGTGTACCTGCCTGCTTGTTCCTAGTCTCGTTCCAGGATCCTTCTGTTCCAATTCTGTTTCTGCATGTACCTGCTTCCTTATCCTGCTTGATCCAGTGTTCGTTGTTCGTCTCCCTGGTCTTACCCCGGATTGACTTACTGGTAAAGACCTCAGCTTGTTCCTGACCTGCCTGCCTGCCTGCCGCCTGCCAAAGACCTCAGCTTGTTTCTGACCTGCCTGCCTGGCTACCACCTGCCAAAAACCTCAGCCCTCTCTTCGACCTTGCCTGACCTCTGGATCTTGACCCTTGCTTTGTTGACTACTCCTCAGACTGAGTTTTGGACTTTGACCTTGCTCGCCTGACCTTGCTTGATTCTGGCTCTGTCCCTAGCCTTGTCCTCACCAACACTATTCTGGTTCTCTCTTCACCAACCTGTTTCTAGCCTCGAACCCGATAGCGCTCTCCCAGTGTCTGTGGGCACGCCGGACTCAGACTCTCCCAGGAGGCCCTGCGAGGCCCACCTAAGTCCCAGCGGCCTAGGTCCCTATGGGCTCCTCCCGGGGGGACCTCGGGCTTCCAGTGGTGAAGATCTACACTGCCTCTGTCTCCTTCTGTGCTCCGCCCCCTGTGGCCAGTCCTTGGACTGCCACAGGACAGAGGTCCACCTCAGAGCGCAACATACGCAACACTATTTTACTTTATGCAACCAAAATTGGGCATAACTTTAGGAAGAGGCAGAATATCAAATGAGTATAAATAAAATGCAAAACAATTATTTTCTCCATTTATTAATTTATTTAATCAATTTATTTATTTATGACATTTATAATCACCAATATGCAAATCTCAGTGGATTACAAACAACATACACTGTAAATCACAAATTTGATACAAATTCGCAATGCATGACAGTCTCAGAAATCACAAAAATTCCAGGTCAAGTTAATTGAAACAAGAAGAGTAAACAGTTAATCTCAAAGTCATTATGCAGACCAGTGGAGACTGGGACCCCAAATGAGCATCATTCTGAGAATGCAAGGGCAAAAATATGCATCTTGAGAAGCTTACGGAAATAGAGTAGGTCATGTTTGGCTCTAATTTCCTCTGCTAAGGTGTTCCAAAGCACAGGCCTTCAATTTGAAAGACCCACTCCCTAGATTCTACTAGGCATGCATGCCTAGGTGCTGGACTCTCTAATAGACTTTTGTTTGAAGAGTATCATGATCATGAAGGCTGATATCTGTGAGTTGGAGAAACAATATAAGAAGGCGCCAGATTGTGAAAAGCCTTGAAGACAAGTAAGGCAATTTTAAATTTAAATCACCACACAGTTGGTAGTCAGTGTAAGCTGGCCAAAACAAGAGAGAGATGGTCTCACAATGAAGTTCCAGAAATCAGGTGAGCAGCTGAATTCTGAATCAGCTGTAAAGCTTTTATGTGTGACAGTGGTAAGCCAAGAAATAAAGCATTACAATACAATAGTCAAGTGAAGATAGAATAAATGCTTGCAAATTGTACAAAAATCTGAACATGAAAGCATGGATATGAAAAGGCACAGAAAGCATAGCTTATAGTAGAAGCCCTGGACAAGAGTGTTAATATGTGGGTAAAGGGATAAGGATAAATCAACTACTACCCCAAGTACCTAGCTTGCAGTTTCATAGGAGTTGAATGCTCTCTAAAGGAGAAGTGGATAGTCAACAACATTACCTCTAGAAAAAAGCACTATTTGTGTCTTTGTAATGTAACTAGACCCCCTGTTTGGTACTTTATCCATCACTAAGGGGTGGTATGGGTCTGGGTTCAGTCCAGATGGGAAGGAAAAAATAATCTTCCTGAACCCCCTGGTGTGTCTATCCACTCTTCACTCTCAATGCTCACTTTGGAGGTAGAGGACCTCCAACAGGTGCCAAATAGTCCAGAGAAGAAGCAATGAAGACAATAACAGTAGCAAGGGTATATATATGAATTCACACCAATGTCCAGTCATACAGTTCAACCACTAAAAAAGGTAGGGAAATCAGGAAAAAATACTTTCTGGAGTCCAAGAATGGTATTCAAATAAAATAGTCTTCACTGCAACTGAAAGAGGATAATCCAGGCTACAATCCAAAAAATCAGGAACAGCCTCAGGAAAATAGCAATGAAGATAATTGTCAATTTGTCCATTTTCAGTGGTACCTCTTGTGGGACTGAGTAGTGATCCCCCAACACAAGCCTGGACTGACTCCAGCCTTTCTTAAAACACTTTATCTTTATTTGCCACTTTAACACATACTCATTAGTAGACTGCCTTTACCTTCAGAGCAGTGTATTCCAATTACTCACTGTTAGTACCGCTTCCCTCAGTACTCATACAACTTTGTTATAGCTCAATGTTTGGTCAGCAATATTCTACAGGAACAGCCTTCCTCCTGGAGAACTGGCTCTTGACTGACTATCCCCACTTGGGTCCCAGCTCTTATTCTTCCCTTGTTGGGCCCTGCCCACTGAGTACTCTCTCACAAGAGGAATTAAAGGGGACGAGGCACCTATCCTGGTCTTGTACTGGCTTAATGAAGAGCATAGGGGCACTTGCCTTACATAGCTCCCTCTCAGCTTGGACCTGTTGGTCTGAGCATTTTCATTCCCCTGGATTCCATCCAGGGGAGTGCCTCACATCACCAGTCCCTCTAATCTGGCCTCCCACCAGTTAAGCTTGGGGTTAGGGTTCTAGGGTTATGCTCACCCCCACCACCTAGCGTAACCCTAGACCACCCTATCACCACCCAATATATGCCTGCACCCCCAATCCTTTAACCAAATCTCTTGCTGGCTCTGGGTTCAAATTCCACCCCAGCAGAACTGCTTGAACTGGTTGTGGTCCCTCCATCGGTGATTCCTCTGATATCCCCTCAGCACTCTCTGCCCTTTCTCTCTGTGCTTCTCATGGGAGTTGTTTCTTGACTTCCGGTAATGTTTGGACACCCTACGGGCACTTCATCAAGACCTCCCATAGTTCCACCTTCTGATTTATCAGTGCTGAAGCCCACTGGCCCCTCAATACTGCCTCCTCCTAGGCAGTCTGTGTCACCCTCCCTAGGGTTCTCTATGACCCCTCTCTCAGGGTTCTTCACTGCCCCCTTCTCTGGCCTTCTCTCGGTAGCTGTTCCTAGACTGTCGGTAGTGTTTGGGCATCCTACAGGGTCTTCATCAGGACCTCTTTAGGCACCAGTCTCTGGCTGTTGCCAACATGGCAGACATGTCACCCCATGGGACATGTCTGCCAGCAACTCATCCAGTTCCTCCAGGAATTGATGGCACTCCTTATTTAGCCTAAGTATTTACTCTCTTGCCAGGCCTGGACTCTTGGGAGTGGGTTCCCTTGTTCTATTACTTTGGCTGCCTTTCCAGCTACCAAAATGCAAGCTTCAGGTTCTCCCTCTGACATAGTTCTTGGAACTGGGGAGGTCACACTACACTGAAATACATAGCTATTCCTTCTTTCCAGCACTCTGGCTGCTTTTTGCTTCACCTGTTGTTGCAGTACTCTGACTGCTCCACTATAAGTTTTATTGTGGCTGCATACCTCAAACTACAGAGTAGCTTGCTTGCTGGAAGAGAGCCCCACTCTGTTCCCATTCACTTCATTCACAACCCACTTTGGCAGCTTTTCCAGGGTCACACCCTGCTCAGCATAACCTTGCTGTACCAGTGTTCCTTCCTCTTCTTTTTCAAGGCAAAAAAAGGTAAAAAAAAAAAAAATAAGCCTGCATAATCAGCATTAACTTGCTACTGTTAAATCCCTATAAACCTCCAGCAGAGCTTCTCTCTTTAGCTGATTCAAACCTACTATGTTTTGCTGTCCCTGCAACCAGGCCCACTCACAGTTTCTTCTCTACCTGAAACCTTTTTTCTTCAGTGCAGCTTCTGAGCCACACCCTTTCACAAGCCACCATGCTCTGTGCATTCCTGCACTCTGTACTTTCTTTTAGAGCCACAGGGCCCCCTAGGTTCTGTACTTTATTTTAGAACCACAAGTCCTCTTCACAAAGTTCTGTATTCAAACAGACACTTTCCTTTCTCTTCTTCAGACTGTTTAGCCTTCAAACTACTTCTGGAAGGCCACACATATCTCAAACTTTTCTTTAGAGACTGAGTTTTCCTCTGTACTAGGTTTACAGAAAAAATCCCATGCATGATACCATATGTAGGACCAAGCAGTGATCCCTAGCACAAACTTGGACTGACTCCAGCCTTTCTTAAAACAATTTATCTTTATTTGCCACTTTAACACATACATATTAGTAGACTGCCTTTCCCTTCAAAACAGTGTACTCCAATTACTCACAGTATCAATTCCCTCAATACTCATACAGCTTTTTTATAGTTCAATGTTTGGACAGCAATATTCTACAGGAGATGCCTTCCTCCTGAAAACCTGGGCCTGGTCTGACTATCCCCACTTGGGTCCCAGCTCTTATTCCTCCCCTGTTGGACTCCATTCACAGAGCTCGCTGTCTCAAGGGGAATTAAAGAGGACCAGGCACCTAGCCTGATCCTACACTGGTTTAAGGGGGAACATAGGAGCACTGCCTCACACCTCCCATCTCACTTTCCTTGCACCATAATCCATGTAGAAAAAATATTCTCCTTGTAAGGTGGGAAAACTGGAATGGGGCTCCAGCACAAAGTCAATCACTAAATAGAAGAAAATCCCCAATCACAAAAACTATAGAACAACTGTCCTCACATACAAAAACATCCAAAGTCACTTAGTCCAAGTTTATACTTTCTTTAACTTAGAATATAAGAACATAAGATATTCCATACTGGGTCAGACCAAGGGTCCATCAAGCCCAGAATCCTGTTTCCAATTGTGGCCAATCCAAGTCACAAGTACCTGGCAAGTACCCAAACATTAGATAGATCACAAGCTACTATTGCTTATTAATTACTGTCTTAGCAGTTTATAGGTTTAGCCTCTAGGAACTTATCCAAACATTTTTTAAGCTCAGTTACACTAACTACTGTAACCATATCCTCTGGCAATATATTCCTTAATTTAATTATGTACTGAGTAAAAATTAATTTTCTTTGATTTGTTTTAAATGAGCCTCTTGCTAACTTCATGGAGTGCCCCCTAGTCCTTCTATTATCTGAAAGAGTAAATAATTGATTTGCATTAACTTGTTCAAGTTCTTTATTAATTTTGTAGACTTCTATCATATCCGCCCCCCCCCCCCCCCCCTCAGTCATCTCTTCTCCAAACTGAACAGCCCTAACTTCTTTAGCCTTTCCTTATAGGGGAACTGTTCCATGCCCCTTATCATTTTGGTCGCCCTTCTCTGCACTTTTTCCAGTGCAGCTATATCCTTTTTGAGATGCGGTGACCAGACTTGCACACAGTATTCAAGGTGCGATCTCACCATGGAGCGATACAGAGACATTATGACACCCTCTGTTTTATTTGCCATTCCCCTCTTAATAATTCCTAACATTCTGTTTGCTTTTTTGATGGCCACAGCACACTGGGGATTGAGCCCTTGAGACTTGTATTAAAATCTTCTTATTCTTGCTTCTTCAGGCTGCTCAGACAACCAGATTCTTGCTCTAATCTTCTGGGATACAGGGGGTATCTTCTCTTCAAACTGGTCATGTCAAATTCAAAAATATCTTATATCCAAAAGTCCTTCAATATCAAAATGCAAAAGTGATGAGCAAAGGCCCATCCAAAAGATACTCAACTATTGTCTTTTGAGACCCTGTAAAAAGCCAATTTCTCCTCGTTATAAATCCTCAGGGGATCCAAAGCTCTGCAAGATAGTGGAAATCCTGCTGGGATCATTTACTCTCCTTTCCACTACCACATTCAATCCACTGCTTCCTTGATATTCTGGGGAAATCTCCTTCTCCAGCCTTCCACCCTCTCTCAGCTCCTTCTTCCCACTGAAGTTCTGAGCATGCTTATGGGAAATATATAACCCAGTGCCATACCCGCAAAAAGGGTGGGTTATCACACAGGGAGGAATCAAAAATATAAAACCCCCTACTACAGCTATTAAATATCCAAAATACAAGGGAAATATTAGTGACAACTGAACCTCCATCACATTAATATGTAGTTCTAGCTTGTTATCAAATAGTCAATCCCTTATTTTAGCCAGAGAGGAAGATAGCTTTCAAAAAGCAAAGTCAAATGTAGAAGTTATACGAAAGAAAAATAGTATGTCATTAGCATACAGTTCAAAGGAAATATTCAGACTAGCAAAAATAGAACACAGGGGGGCTATATAGATGTAAAGAGTAGGCAAAAGTGATGAACCCTGGGGGGAACATGTAGAAAGAGGGTATGGCTTAGAAGTAGCATCCCCAATACTGACCCTAAAGAAATGGTCTGACAAAAAGAAGGAAAACCAAGATAGCACAGTGGATGATTTGCCAATGCCCAGTAAGTCATGGTTCAGGGTGTCAAAGAATAAGGATATATCAAGGAGCACCAGAAAAAACGTGGTGCCTGTATCAAAGCTTTGACGTAGGATGTCAAAGCTGTTCAAAAGCAATAATTCTGTATTTCAAACTGAGTGCTGTCTAACAGATTATTTGAGTCCACAAAAGCCTGTAGTTGATTGAAAACAACAAAAACTAACAAAGCCCATATGGTCCTCTCTTAATAATATCACAAATACCAACAATCAGAGGACACTAAATTTTCTCGTGTACACAAATGTTCGGTATAACTAAATAGGTTATCCCGTGTGTTGGTGATAACCTTATGTTTATTGATACTGTTCTTAATTTTCTCTTTTTTTTTTTTTTGCATTTTAATTCTTTTCTACTTTAATGTAGTATACTCTTTTTAACTCTCATTAATGAAGTCCAAAACATTATAAAAAGCTCTCTCTAACATGGTCTCTATCTCTAAGGTTATCATGTAAGTTTAAATTTCAGAGGAAATCTTCTTCTCTTATATGAGCCTTCTATTTAATGAGACTGGGCTAAAGGCCATGTTTCCTTCTCCCTAGATAGGTATTTATATCCCTATGGGAGGTCCACCTAGTAACTCGAGGTGAGGTTTAGGTATTAGTGTAGGGGGTTAGGGGCCACTTTGACATTCAACGTGAGACATACGAACAGAACAGTGGTCTCTTGTGAAGATTTGATGACCTTCGGAGAGAGGAAACTCACCCAAAGATGAGATTGGTGCAATGTTCATCAAGCTATGTGGAGAGAACATTGCACCAATCTCATCTTTGGGTGAGTTTCCTCTCTCCAAAGGTCATTAAATCTTCACAAGAGACCATTGTTCTGTTCATACGTCTCACGTTGAATGTCAAAGTGGACCCTAACCCCCTACACTACCTAAACCTCACCTCGAGTTACTAGGTGGGCCTCCCATAGGGATATAAATACCTATCTAGGGAGAGGGAGTTACAGGTAGGTGTTTCTCTCTCTCTCTCTCTCTCTCCCTCTCTCCCTCTCCAGATGGCTAGGTAGGAGCTTAAAACAGACCTTTCAGGAGACATCAAAAAATGCACTAACACCCTCTCACACAGTTTAATGCTATTGAAAAAGGTGTAGCTCAGTGGTTCTCAACCCTGTCCTGGGGACCCCCCCAGCCAGTCAGGTTTTCAGGATATCCACAATGAATATGTATGAGAGAAAATTTGCATATTATGGAGGCAGTGCATACAAATTTTCTCTCATGCATATTCATTGTGGATATCCTGAAAACCTGACTGGCTGGTGGGGTCCCCAGGACAGGGTTGAGAACCACTGGTGTAGCTAAAATCTGCATTAGGACTTGGTAAGCCTACTCCTCCTCTTTTTCGGATTTGCATCGCACCATGCAATATGGTGCTATCGCATGCAATAAGCCCTTAACACATGCAAAAAGGCCTTAGTGCATTTTGCTAAATGACCCCCTTAGTTAGTTAATGATTTGATACTTAAAACAAAGGAGAAGGAAAGAAAATATGTCCAAGTGGTGCATAAAAAGAGATAGGAGATTCATGCCAAGTTAGATTCAAGGATGTTGGTACAAAGACAAGGGATCCTCTTAGAATGTATGATGAGACCATGAAATATTGAGAATGTGATGGCTGCTGCCTGAATGGGTGTATTTTATGAACTCTCCCAGCTTTCCTTAAATTCTTATGTATTATTTTTTTAGTTTGTGTCATCATGGCTAAAAGGAAAGAGAGAATGCATTGCCTTTTGTCTTGGATTCACCAATTCTCCCCTTTCTGGAGAAGAGGTGATCTATGGGGCTTCAGTCTTTAAGTTTATATGGCCACATACATTGTCTTTTTGCTCTGCTGGCATCCACGAGGAGTCCCAAGAAGAGGCCACACCTTCTTCTGGTTCCACAGTTGCCCTGTCATCTGAGACCTCTGAGTATGATGAAGAGTTGTGGTGGTGGAAGCTTGTTCTCAAACTAAAGAGTAGGTGATGAAGGAAGTTTGGAGAGAAGCTGGCCCTGAGAAAATATCTACATTTGACTGTGAGACTGAGCATGTGTCTATGATAATAGAGAGGAGTGTGTTTTCATCAGATCTCTAAGTTAGTCCAGATTTTAGGGATATGTGCACAGAAATTGTTTTCTGTTTACATTGATTCATTAGGTTTGTTTGGATTGGTGTTTCATTTCATTTGTTTCGGGTACCAAAATTGTATTCTTTTATATTGTATATTCAATATTATATTGTTTATTCAACATTTATATTTTATATTCAATTTTCTATTAAAGTCAATGGGAGAAGGAATTCATCCTATTTTGGGCTTTAAAATTTGAGTTTTCTAGGTAGGCAAGTAGGCATCAGTAGCAGAGGAAAAGCATTCTAAGACACATGGCATGATATACAATTTCTGTTCTCTTCACAGATGACAAATCCTTGTCATCGCCATCATCTTCATCAGAGGAAGAGGAGGAAGCTAAAGAAGACAAAAAAGAAAATGAGGGCCAAGCCCCTCCTAATATTCATATAGCTGACACTACCACGAGGAAGCAGTAGCAGCAGTCAGCAAGATCCCTTCCACCACCACCAGGAGGGGATCCAGTCCAGCCTTCACCACCCCAACCCCATGAGAGGCCCAGGGCCAGTTCCACCTGCTATTTCTTTCCCCATTCCAGTAGGGCTTCCTGCCCTTTATACCCTGGGATCTAGAGATGCCAGGACTCCAGCTGGCCAGCATTTCTTTGCTGAGGGAGGCCCAGACCCCTCTTATCCCTCCCACCATCATCTGTTCTCCTGCCATTAGCTCTTGAGCCTTGATCACTAGTGTCTGGAGCATCTGCTTCAGGTGACGAGCCAGTGTTTCAGCGTACTTTTGGTAAAGGCATGCAGATAATGGTGGAGGTGAGAAGAATCCAAGCTGATCTCCATAATCTGGGTGCTATGGTGGGGGAGACTCGCCGAGACTCAAGAGCACCTCATAATAGCTCTTGAGATCATCAGTACGAGACCATCGTCACAGCAACCTGATCCCTAAGTCTTCAAATCTGGCCTCCCTAGGTCCCTGGGCCTTTTTATTTGTATATAGTTTGATTCCTAGATTTTCCCACTTCTGTCCCAATTTTATTTATAAAAATGTGAATAGTTCTTTGAAAGTTTTAAATATTTAATATTTTTTAAATAAAAGTTTTACAATTTTCTATTCACTTTAGGTGTATGTCCCCAAGAGAATCCCCCATAAATATCAATAAACTAAAGATGTAAGAATAAGATCAGAAGACCCCAGCCGGATCTCTACCCAAGGGAACAGGACGAGCTGGGTGTCCAAAAAAGAAGATGGAGCACGATAGGACTTTTTACTGTGAAGTGGGGAACCCATCCAATAAGATTCCCAGATAGCTGCTGGGTGAGCTTAAAATCACCATGGGGCTCTACCCAGAGGTCTGAATAAAGGATACCTACCTACCTAGAACTACACTTTTGCCAACAGGCAGATGGGACAGCTTGAGTTGTCTCAAGGTGTCCCACAAGGCTCCTCCCTCTCCTCCACCCTTTTCAACATTTATCTCACACCTCTATGTCAGCTCCTCACAGACCTCGGCCTCAAATTCTACCTCTATGCAGATGACGTTCAAATCGTCATTCCCATTCACAACTCTCTCTCAGATGCCCTTGCCTTCTGGAACACATGTCTTGCCAACATCAATGACTTCCTCACCAACATCCACCTTGCTCTAAACTCCTCCAAAACAGAGCTGCTCCTTATCTCTCCTCACCTCCCTCCCAAACCACCGATCTCCAACGACCCAGCTTTCAACGTCATAACACCCCAACCCACAGTAAGAGACCTTGGGGTTATCATAGATCAACAACTCAATCTCAAAAAACAGATCAACTCCATCCTCAAAGAAGGTTTCTTCAAGCTTCACATCCTGAAGAAACTCAGACCCCTCCTCCACTATCATGACTTCCGCACCGTCGTCCAAGCCACCCTTTCCTCAAAGCTGGACTACTGTAATGCCCTCTTCCTTGGCCTACCCTCCTCCACCACCAAGCCCTTACAAATGCTCCAGAATGCCATCGCCAGGGTCATCACCAACTCAAGGAAAGCTGATCACATTACCCCAATACTCAAAGAACTCCACTGGCTCCCCATCGCATCCCGAATTCTCTTCAAAATTCTAACCATAGTGCACAAGTCCATCCACTCGCACAATTCCAATTGGTTGGATGAACCCTTTCGTCCTATACGCACTGAACGACCCACTCGCACTGTCAACAAAGGCACCCTCTCCATTCCCCCTTTGAAAAAAGCCCACCTCTCCTCTACTAGGGACCGTGCACTATCCATTGCAGGCCCTAAACAATGGAACGCCCTCCCTACCACTCTCAGGCTAGAGCCATGTTACGCCAAGTTCAGAAAAAAACTTAAAACATGGCTCTTCCGACAAGCCTACCCTGATTAAGTACACCGACTTCTGCAAGTATCTTGCCTACGCCTTGTATATTCCTGTAAATAGTCCGTTGCAGTTTTTATTTATTGCTTTAATTCCTCCACCTCCTGCTCTTTGTATACTCCTCCTTGTTCACCCTCCCTGTTCATTGTAATTTCTACCTTTAAAGTTACATTGTAAACCGGTATGATGTATGCATACTAATACCGGTATATAAAAGTTTTTAAATAAATAAATAAAAAATAAATGTAAATTCACCCTTATGGACAAATGGACTTTAATTTAATGATTACCAATCAGTAAATTATATTTTAACACCCAGATCCTGGTCCTGTCTGATTTGTCCCAGCCTCTCACCTCATGAGATGCACACACATACACTGGGAACAGGACAGCATTGTCTGAGTCATAAGTGAGAGCTTCTCCCCATACAAAGAATCCCTGCCGGGAATTGAGTCAACATGGAGAAGAATACATTTGTTTGTGTGCATTTGGGATTAACAACCCCATTAAGGGTTACATGTATTTTGAGGAAAACAATCAAACTTTTCTCTTAATGACAGGTTCTATTTCAGATTCTGGTTTATCTAATTATTTCACGTTTGCTCTGTATGCAAAGCAATTGGATTTTATAATAAAACAAGATAAAAAAGCATTTGTTCCTAGAATAAATATTAAGACTTGGGGTATTTCCCTGGAAGTTTATGAATTAATGTTGTAAATCAAATAAAAAGTAGTTAATAATATTTTCAATGTTTCGCATAAGTGCCAGTTTCAGAGTTCTAGATACTAATTACTTCTACTATGATATTTTCTATTGTAAAGTAAGCAGATCAATTCACCTCTGAAGAGTAACATTATTAAATGGCATTGGATATTTTAGGTGGTGGTTACATGTCACCATGTGAAAGGAAACACATGTCAAATCACTCATGTAAACTATAAACAAAGTTACATGGCAACAGCAAGAAGGCTACTGGGGATATTCCATCCACAGACATGAATACATATATTTACAGTAGGTTTGATGACTCTGGAAAGTGAATAAAAAGCACATATGGAGAAATAAGTCTTTGTGGAACAATACAAAGATGGAGCAAAGGGCATTAATGTAGACTCTATAATAACTTCCTCTTTCTTGGAGCCATGATGAATATATTCTTAAACAGCAGGAGAGGAGATGTGCTTCTCAAAAAATTGCATAAGTCTAAATAAGATTTATAGGAAGATTTATCAAAACTTTTATTCGCAAAAATAGTTCATAGTTGCTGTTCACAGGATGGAATCAAGTAGGGTGCCCGACACGCAACCATGTTTCAGAAAAAACTGCGTTTGGGAAGACTTACATCTGTTAAGCAACAAAATATTGAAATTAGAAAATATGAAATACTGGACTTTAATTACACAAATCAGCATAGAAACAGGCAGCTTACCCTTATATGCATAACAATTTTCTTACAGGACAGAAACAAACAGCATTGCTCTAGCTGGCTGAATGAGAGTGCCAAACAAATAACTTCAAAACTGGTGCCAAAAGATATCACATGTTGAATGAGGAACAATCAGAAAAGAGCAGTTACTGATATGAATAATATGCTATAGAGAAGGCAAAGAAAATATGATACACATAACAAAAAGAAACTATCACACTAAAAACTAAGTACAGACATCAATATAAATACAAATGTGAAAGTAAATATAGCTTATGTAGTTTACAAGCCAATACAACCTTCTGATTTAAACCTAGCATGTGCAAAAAAGAAAGAGAATGAGGATTCTCATAGGAAGACAGCCCATTTTATCTTTTGGTTTAAACCGGATGGATGCAGCGTTTGTAAGATCATACATGGAGACAAAACAGATTGGCTGAATACAACCATCAAACTGCATATACCCCAAAGAGAACTAAGGTCATCCAATAAAGGATTATTATCGGTACCTACTGTTAAATCGGCACATTTGAGCGAGGTGAGAGAAAGGGCCATTTCAGTTGCAGGGCCGAAACTTTGGAATAATTTGCCATTGGAACTTAGAATGCAGGATAACCTGAAGAGATTTAAGAAAGACTTGAAAACATGGTGCTTTCAGCAAGCATATGGAATTAATGCTCAGGATGATATATAAGTCTGCAGTCCATTAGATGATTTTACCTTTTATTTTCTTAACTACACTAATTTTATTTTAATTTTACGTATGAGTAGATTTTAGCTAACTTATTATTTTTATTGAAGTCTTTATTGTATTTATTCTGTCTTTCCAACTGTTTTTTATTAGTTTGTATTATGTAAACCGTAAAGATAGAACCCTGTGTTCTGAGTAACGGTATATAAGAATTGCATAAATAAATAAAATAAATATATCCAGTGTTGTTTACACTGAAGCAAGTATCTGGAAAAGTCACCTCCAAGAGCAGGTCTGTAAAGTTCTATAGTAACAAAATATAGACCTTGAACATTGTGTGAGGCTAATGTCCAAAGTATTGCAAGGAGAGACTCTTGACTGCACTAAGGGATGCAGCTGCAATGTTCAAAAATTCGTGTTTTGAGCAAGTGAAAAGTTTTCTTTTCATACAGCTTGGGACATGGATATGTGATTACATAGATTAAACCGCTGGAAATAGAGGAAGAAGAAAAACATAAGAAATACTGGTGATGAGTTATGGGATGCTCACATGCGCACACACCTTGCAATGGCCACTGGGAACATGGCCAGATATTGTCAAGGGATATTGTATAGGTGAATGATATTTAGAAAACACCAAAATATCTCTAAGCTTCTGGGCCCATCAAAATTCAAAAGGGGAATCTTTATAAAGACACCATGAGGAAAAAGACATGGCTAGTAAAGTTGAATTATAGCACAAACATATTTTGAAGGTTAGAAAGGGCAAAAGACAGGTAATCTTTTCATTAGTGGTGGAATGAGGGTAGCTGTTTAAAATAAAAGGTCTCTATTGACTCAGTGCTCTTCTAAAAGTGGATACTCAAGGATATTCAATGTGGATAGCATTGCTCTGCAGTGTTTAGCATTAAATCTTAGCTCCAAACCCTTGACCATTCCTTGAGTTTCACTAGATCCCTCCTCATTGGCAAATAAAGAATGGCTCTTTACCCTTTCAAGTATTATTAAAACAAGGGGATTCTCCATGAAACTAACAACTAGGAGATTTAAAACAAATCATAGAAAGTACTTTTTCACTCAATGCACAATCAAGCTGTGGAAGCTGTTCCCAGAGGATGTGATCAAAGCAACTAGCAGAGCATGTTTTAGAAGATGTTTGAGCTATTTCTTGGAGGAAAACTCCATAAAACATTACTAGCCAGGTAGACTACAAAACGTTAGCACTATCCCTCAGCGTGAGTAACTGGAAATGGATCTACTTTATGGGATCTATTGAGTACTTGAAACCCAGACTGGCCATTGACAGGATGCTGGGGTCCATGGATCTTGGTCTAAGTCAGCATAACAAGACTTTTACTCCTTTGACCTGCCTCTACACCTCTCATTGGGGTAGATTTTCAAAGGGTTATGCATATAAGATACGCGCATAACCCCTGAAAACCTATCCCTGCGCGCGCCGCGCCTATTTTGCATAGGCTCGGCAGCGCGCGCAAGCCCCAGGATGCACGTATGTCCCAGGGCTTGCAAAAATGGGCGGTCCGGGGCGGGGCTGGGGCATGGTGGCAGTCCAGGGGCGGTCCAGGGGTGGGGCTGGCGGCATGGCAGCGGCCCCGGGGCAGTACGGGGGCATTCCCAAGCCCTCCGGAACAGCGGCCGTGCCGGAGGTTTGTGCGCCGGCAGCTGGCTGACGCGAGCAAGTTACGCCTGCCAGAGGCAGGCATAACTCCATCAAATAGGGTAGGGGGGATTTAGGTAGGGCTGGGGGGTGGGCTAGATAGGGGAAGGGAGGGAAAGGTGGGGGCGATCCAAAAAAAGTTCCTTCCAAGGCCACTCCTATTTCGGAGTGGCCTTGGAGGGAACGGGGAAAGCCATCGGGGCTCCCCTTGGGCTCGGCGCGTGCAAGGTGCACAAGTATACACCCCCTTGTGCACGCCGACCCCGGATTTTATAACATGCGTGTGAAAATCGGGTGTACATTTGTGCGCGCAGGGTAGAGCACACAAATGTACCCCGCGCGCATAAAATTTAAAATCGGCTCCATTGTGTTTTTGGAAATTCCTGCCACTGCTGTTAATGCTTTGCCACTTTCACAGTACTTTGGGCTGTTCATGCCACTGTTTGTGCCCTTTTCATTTCTTTTGGTGCCTTGGGCTCTTCATGGCACTCTTGGTGCTGCTTTGCCCCTCATTTGTTGCCTTTTATTATTACTTTTAATTTTTATTATTATGGTATTTATTTTTCACATTCCATCAACATCCCAAAGAGATTTTCAGCACACATATAAAGTGTACAATATCAATGCAGCTTAATGTTACATACAATATCAATAAATATTGTGAGATCATACAAAAATAACTACAGATAAAACATCTATCATCTCAGAAATCTACCATAAATTCTTTTTTCATTCTATTTGCAAAATTGTACCTCCCCACCATAATTACCATAATCACTTAACTAATATCCAGCCTAAAGTAATTAATTTGAAATGGAATTCATAAAAAAGTTAATCACTAAAAGATTGAATGAATAGCCTGAATAGCCAGAGTTTCCAGAAATGTCATACTTCAGCAACTGATCTAATATCTAAGGCAAGTTTGTTCCAAACGTTGAAGCAACCACAGAAAAAGCCCCATAACTATTCCTCTCAAGTCTGATCTTCCAGACCCTTTAAACTTGAAGGTATCCCAATTGGGAGGAACGCAATGGCCTCAAAGAGACATAATGCATAATCTTCCCAGACAAATAATTGGGAGCCTCGTCATGTAAAACTTTAAATAGTAAAATTAGCAACTTGAATTTAATCCAAATTGTATTGGGATCCAGTGCAGTTCCTGAAGTAGCAAGGTCATAGGATAAAACATCTTAACACCGCCAAAGAGTCTAGCCACAGTATTTTAATTAAGCTGGAGGTGTTTCAGAAACTTTATTGAAAGAGTCAAGTAGATTATATTGCAGTAGTCAATCCTGGACTACCACCTTCATATTATTTTAAGGACAAAAAGGGACAAATCTGACAAATGATTCATAAATAACAATAAACAATCTTAGCAACAAATGAAATATGTGCCTGCATAGATTTTGAAAGGTTCATCCCTGTCTCTTGGATCAGAATGTATATGGTAGTATGTAACTTGGCTATCATCAAACTTCTACTAATAATTTACAGGTCTAGTTGGATATTTATTCAAAAATATTTCTCTCAGTTCTATCATGAAATATGCTGCTATCCTAATGCTTGAAGCAGTGTCCATGAACTTTAGATGAATGTCATTATTAAAGCAGAAGTAGTTGGGTATCAGGATAAATGTGATTACATTTTTGTTTCCAATATGTATTGGTGGTGCAGAGAGAATGTATTTAGAAATCTGTCATGTTCCATCTACATGGGGAATGTTGCTATATAGTGATTTCAATTCCATTATGAATAGGAGAGGGATCTAAGAGTCTTATAGGAAGCTGTTTGTGTTAATTTATGAGGGTTTCAGAAGCTTCTCTATAGGCATAATTTTCAAAAAGGATGTATGTACATACATACACCCTTGTTTATGTACTCAAATCACCTTCTGAATGTCAACTTGGGGAATGGGATTATGAGTGGAAATGGCCACGTGAAAAATGACTTTGGGCAGACTTTTCCCCTACTAGCAGTAGGTATGCTGGAGGGGGGGGGGGGGGAAGGCAGAACTGGGGCATGAAAGCATTTATGCACATACTTTCAATTTGTGAAGATATACACATAAATATACATGCGGAAAGTTAGACCTTCAGGATTGTGCTGGTTTGCGGGTGAACATGCATACAGGGAATTACACCTTCTTGGGAGGAGTTCCCCACATGTATGTCCATGCACGAACAGCACAATCCGGGAATTTTCAAAGGAGATTTATGCAAATAGGTCTACTTTCAAAATTCTGGCTAACATATTCAGTTACTTTATACTTCTGACTTTAGCTGCTGAAAATTACCCTCTGTAATTCCTTATGTACCAACACCAGATATGATTAGTCTTTCAGGGTTTCCAGGTTTGCAAATTTTAGGTAGAATACAGAAAGTACCAATAGAAGGATGGGTTGGTATTAGGTTATACTGGAATGGCAGATATGTATATAAGCAGCAATATGACAAGTTTCGTTTTTATTGACAAAGGCATTTTTCCATGCTCAAACAGGAAACCAGAAATATATTGGTGTAAGCCAGTGTTATCAATATTACAAGTCACAAAATACCATAGTGTTATTTCCCAAGGGCGATCCATGATACTGGTTTATATGATATAGATTGGTGATTTATTTTAGAATTCATAGAGGGGCACTTCTAAGAATGACTAGCACTCTCACATAAAGGATTAAAAGCACATTACTTTGTCTTGGTGGCCCCAAAATATGTATATCTGGCTTATTTTTCACAGTTTTTTCCTTTCCTCCTGTTATGGACATCACATAGAAACAATAGTTTGTCAGCTTCTATGCATTCAATATTTGAAATGTGCATTATATTGAATTTTGCAATCCAGATGGTGGAAGATTTGTTATTGCACAACATGTACCAGTTATAGATTTTCAAACTGAGGTAACAAGATAGCATTTTAGTCATACAGATATGCTTCTTTGATATTCAAAAGTATGGATAGAAATGTGTTAAAACCCTAGAAGTATTTTAATGTTCAACCCTGCCTCTGTTTTGCTTCAATTGTAAATCCTTGCTCATATGCAAGCATCTCTTATTATAGCAAAGAAAGTTGGATTTGTAGCAGCAGTCAGCAGGAGGTTCACATTGTTTTTTCAATTTAATGACTTGCAAATTAAAAGCATGCAAACCAAACTGTACCTTTGAACCTCTATACCATTCAACCTAAAATGTCCTCACAAATTTCTCCTATATTATTTCTGTTCATTTTGCTACTATTAATGCATCAGACTTTCTCTGCATTTTTAAAACATCAGAGGGGGGCCGTCCAATGATATTTAGCCATGTGTTTTTGATTCTAACAAGATTATGGATACCAGAGGAATAAATATGGAAATCACTACTGCCAAGATATGAAAGTAAGTTTGCACAGTAAAATAATTTAAACCTTAACATTTGGACCCAATAAGACTCAATAAGCAAAAGTTTTTCCATATTTTTGGAATGTATGCCTTTTTTGCACATTTAAGAGATACCTATAAAAAATGATTTCTCTGTTTCTTTCTCTTATGATTTCACTTTATTCCATTATAGAGAAGCACATTCATTTGAAATGAATAAGCAAAACATAACAAATGAATACATATTGGTTTCATTTGTGGTCCCTGAAATGCATGGAGGAATCCCATGAATGAAATAAATATTCTTTGTCCCATTCATTTAAGTTTCCCATTCATTTCTATGGCCCATTGAAGTTTATGGCAATGTACTGCTGAGAAAAAAAACCAACTGATATCTATAGCAACTAATTTTTATTTGTATGACATCACCATCTTGTCAAAGCCAAGGCAGGAGAATTTGGCAAGGAGACTAGCCAAAGGACAATTCACAGTGCAGCATCATTTTAACTAGCCTATAGCTGCTTTTTGCGTTTGGCTGGCCATGGATCCGTCGCACGACCAACGGTTCTTACCTGCAGCCTCGGACCAGGAGAGGCTTCCCAGGTTGCCAATCACCGAAATGCGGCTGACTACCATGCAGGCCCGATGCGGCCCACAAGGGATGTTGCTCAGCTAAGTAAGCATCCCTAGGTGCAATCACATGCATCTGAGCAAGCCTTAAAGGACCCGTGGTAGGAAAAATCCTGTGCTGCCTCCAGATAACATCATAGGCTGGCTACTATTTAAGGCCTGCTCTGTTCCACTTCAGATGCCTCGGCAATAGGTCAAACTCTTGCGAGTAGCTGATTGTCACGTTGTTCCTGGTTCTTGCTCCTGTTTCATTCCTGCATCCTGTCTGATTCCTGATTCCTTTTCCGGTGTCTTTAATGGTCCTGTGTCCTTGTATGGTGATTCCTTGTCTGTCTTCACCATTGCTGTCCCGACTAGAGATGTGCATTCATTTTTCACGAATTAGACAATGTCAACGACATTGTCTAATTCGTCATTGTTTGGCAATCGCAAAAAAAGAATCAAAATTCCACGAATTTTCGGGTTAAAGTCGTTTTTTTAATTACTGCACACTAACGGACGTTAGTACGCATGGAATATCCGTTAGTGCGCAGTACCTGGACTTAGGGCGCAGTCAATGCCGCCACACCATACTGCGCAGTAACTCTGTATCAGTGCGCACTAAGGGGTAGATTTTCAAATACCGCGAATAGGCGTACTTTTGCTGGCGCATCAGGCGCAAGCAAAAGTACGCAGGATTTTAGTACATACGCGCGTAGCCGCTAAAATCCTGGATCGGCGTGCGCAAGGCTATCGATTTCGTATAGCCGGCGCGCGCCGAGCCGCGCAGCCTACCCCCGTTCCCTCCGAGGCCGCTCCGAAATCGGAGCGGCCTCGGAGGGAATCCTCTAACGCCCTCCCCTCACCTTCCCCTCCCTTCCTCTACCTAACCCACCCGCCCGGCCCTGTCTAAACCCCCCCCTTACCTTTGTCGGGGGATTTACGCCTCCCAGAGGGAGGCGTAAATCCCCGCGCGCCAGCGGGCCTCTTGCGCGCCGGGACGCGACCTGGGGGCAGGTACGGAGGGCGCGGCCACGCCCCCGGGCCGCCCCGGGCCGTAACCACGCCCCGGGCCCGCCCCCGGAACGCTCCGGACACGCCCCGAAAATGCCGTGCGGTTCGGGCCCGCCCCCCGACATGCCCCCGACACGCCCCCCTCAGAACACCCCGGGACTTACGCGAGTCCTGGGGCTCTGCGCGCGCCGGTAGGCCTATGTAAAATAGGCTCACCGGCGCGCAGGGCCCTGCTCGCCTAAATCCGCCCGGATTTGGGCGGATTTAGGCGAGCAGGGCTCTTAAAATCCACCCCTAGGTGTATGACAGTGCGCATTGATATATGTTAGTACGCGGTAATATAAACTGAATATGTATTCCTATTGGTTGTCTTCTTGCTATTTATTCATGTTACCAAGGTTACCAACAGCTGAGGTGCTGTTTTTTACAGATTGTTTTATATGGGGGGGGATGGGGAATGGGAATGGGGGATAGCTTGACAAAAGTTCTAATCCTACTGTAATGTGTCTGTGATTATTGTGATTATGTCATCAGTCATGTGACTAGAATTTGTTAGTTTATTCTTCTGTTACCAGGCACTGGCAGATGAAATGTTTTGAATTTGCTAATCCCTGTGCTGCAGTTTAGAAAGGGGGTCGTTGTTGCATTATATATGCATAATATTCATATGCATCATTTTTGAATTGGCAATTAAATTAATAGGTTTATTTTCCCTCCTATTTTTAGTCACTAGCAATAATAGCTATATAATAAGGGGTGCTCTGCTTGTGTGTTGCTTTTGTTTTGTGGGTTGAGGAGAAAACATCAGCTCTTTATTCAATCAGTCATTAGCTGCAGCTGTTGATTGATAGTTAATAATACAGTCTTTATTGTTAAGGGGTAGCTGGCTTAGATAGCTTAGCTAGCTGATACTAGCCAGCCAGTAGCCTATACAGCTAGCAGCCAGTACCAGTAGTAGCCAGTGGCCACTAGCCAAAGTAGCCATAGCCACTACCAGTGAGCTTGCTAGCTAGTACTACCTACCTACTGCTACTTTTTTCTGTTTCTAATTGAATGAGCTCTTTGTTCACAGCATTCCTAACCTAGGCACCAGCACTCCAGCAGCAGTGCTTGTAAAGGACAAGGTAGGTGCTTTCTGTGCATTGCAGCAGTAGAGTTTTAGTAGATTTATATTATATCATATTATATAATATTATATTTATTAATATTATAATGATGTATTAACTTGTTTAATCTACTAGATTTATTATAGTTAGCTTGGCTATTAACCTAGTGTCAATGGCTAGTGGCTAGCTATTAAAGCCAGTGAGCCACTACTAGTTAGGGATGTGAATCGTGTCCTCGATCGTCTTAACGATCGATTTCGGCTGGGAGGGGGAGGGAATCGTATTGTTGCCGTTTGGGGGGGTAAAATATCGTGAAAAATCGTTAAAAATCGTTAAAAATCGAAAAATATCGAAAAATCGAAAAACCGGCACATTAAAACCCCCTAAAACCCACCCCCGACCCTTTAAATTAAATCCCCCACCAAATAACTTAAATAACCTGCGGGTCCAGCGGCGGTCCGGAACGGCAGCGGTCCGGAACGGGCTCCTGCTCTGAATCTTGTCGTCTTCAGCCGGCGCCATTTTCCAAAATGGCGCCGAAAATGGCGGCGGCCATAGACGAAAAAGATTGGACGGCAGGAGGTCCTTCCGGACCCCCGCTGGACTTTTGGCAAGTCTCGTGGGGGTCAGGAGGCCCCCCACAAGCTGGCCAAAAGTTCCTGGAGGTCCAGCGGGGGTCAGGGAGCGATTTCCCGCCGCGAATCGTTTTCGTACGGAAAATGGCGCCGGCTGGAGATCGACTGCAGGAGGTCGTTCAGCGAGGCGCCGGAACCCTCGCTGAACGACCTCCTGCAGTCGATCTCCTGCCGGCGCCATTTTCCGTACGAAAACGATTCGCGGCGGGAAATCGCTCCCTGACCCCCGCTGGACCTCCAGGAACTTTTGGCCAGCTTGTGGGGGGCCTCCTGACCCCCACGAGACTTGCCAAAAGTCCAGCGGGGGTCCGGAAGGACCTCCTGCCGTCCAATCTTTTTCGTCTATGGCCGCCGCCATTTTCGGCGCCATTTTGGAAAATGGCGCCGGCTGAAGACGACAAGATTCAGAGCAGGAGCCCGTTCCGGACCGCTGCCGTTCCGGATCGCCGCTGGACCCGCAGGTTATTTAAGTTATTTGGGGGGGGGGGGGTTCGGGAGGGTGGGGGATTTAATTTAAAGGGTCGGGGGGGGGTTTTAGGGGGTTTTAGTGTGCCGGCTCACGATTCTAACGATTTATAACGATAAATCGTTAGAATCTGTATTGTATTGTGTTCCATAACGGTTTAAGACGATATTAAAATTATCGGACGATAATTTTAATCGTCCTAAAACGATTCACATCCCTAAGTATAGTATATCAATTCTACTACTAAACCTATAATTGGCCAATAGTCTATCCAATATCCTATATTAAATATCTGCTCTGTGGTCATGGGCTATATATCTAAAAATACTTTCATCTTGTCATGTTCTAGGAGCTGGCTCTTTTTTTATATATATATATATGCTAGTATCCTTCCTGTCCTGTGAGTCTGATTCCAGCTCATGTCTCTGCTCTGAGTGCTCTCAGGTGTATCATCCAGTTTCCATTCCTGGGGGTGGCATGTCCCAATTCAGTATTTTTTCCCACTATTGTAGAAGTCTGCAGGGACTCTTGCTTTTTTCAGGGATTCATGTAATATAAGTTGTTCCAGAAATATGAGGCTGGAAGTTGCAGACTTTCCCTGAATACCAACCATGCATGGCCTGTCATCCCTTTGATGCTTGTGCTTGGCTTGAGGCTTCTGCTCCTGTGTGTGAGATTTGGGGGATGGGAGGTAAGGAGAAGTGTTAGATAGGGAATCCCTTACGGGTAAGACTTGAAGTGGGAGGGAGAAGTTATTTTAATCCAAAGAACAGAATAGGCCTGAAAAGGATAGGAAAAAATAGGAATAGGACTGCAGTGCCACAACTGCTATAACCTCAATGCTTGGCTTGCATGTAGCATTAACAGAACAGCCAGTAGCCTAGCCACTGCCAGGAGGCTAATATAATGAGTGAGTTACTGCAGCCTAGTTTCAATCTGCTGCAATTTGATGCTCTGGCCAATGAATAAGAACATAAGAACATAAGAAATTCCCATGCTGGGTCAGACCAAGGGTCCATCAAGCCCAGCATCCTGTTTCCAACAGAGGTCAAAACAAGGCCACCAGAACCTGGCAATTACCCAAACACTAAGAAGATCCCATGCTACTGATGCAATTAATAGCAATGGCTATTCTCTAAGTAAAATTGATTAATAGCCATTAATGGACTTCTCCTCCAAGAACTTATCCAATCCTTTTTTGAACCGAACTACACTAACTGCACTAACCACATCCTCTGGCAACAAATTCCAGAGCTTTATTATGCATTGAGTGAAAAATAATTTTCTCCGATTAGTCTTAAATGTGCTACTTGCTAACTTCATGGAATGCCCCCTAGTCCTTCTATTATTCGAAAGTGTAAATAAGCGAGTCACATCTACTCATTCAAGACCTCTCATGATCTTAAAGACCTCTGTCATATCCCCCCTCAGCCATCTCTTCTCCAAGCTGAACAGCCCTAACCTCTTCAGCCTTTCCTCATAGGGGAGCTGTTCCATCCCCTTTATCATTTTGGTTGCCCTTCTCTGTACCTTCTCCATCGCAACTATATCTTTTTTTTAGATGCAGCAACCAGAATTGTACACAGTATTCAAGGTGCGGTCTCACCATGGAGCGATACAGAGGCATTATGACATTTTCCGTTCTATTAACCATTCCCTTCCTAATAATTCTTATCATTCTATTTGCTTTTTTGACTGCTGCAGCACACTGAGCTGACGATTTTAAAGTATTATCCACTATGATGCCTAGATCTGTTTTCTGGGTGGTAGCTCCTAATATGGAACCTAACATCGTGTAACTACAGCAAGGGTTATTTTTCCCTATATGCAACAGCTTGCACTTGACCACATTAAATGCATGGTATAAATAATACAATACTGCAATTGCAATATAATATGTATACTATATCAAATTATCAATTGTCAGTGTCATTCACTGACTATTAATAAATAATCACTATATCCTTCTTTGTCCTGTGGTCTGGGGCTAGCCTATAGCATTAGCTAATGCTATTAGCTCAATAAAATTTAAAAAATAAATACCAAACTAATTTATTAACTTGTTTAATCTACTAGATTTATTATATCCTTCTTTGACCACAGGATCATCATGCTACTACTAGTACCCTCTGGAAAAAAATTTGGTGCTAGTACTAGTGCTACCGGAAAGAGCTGTCTGCCAGTTCCTAGGAAAAAACTGCGATTTTTTGAAAAGAAAGAGGATGTAGAAGTGCAAGGAAACTTGTTGCAGGGGAAGGAACGAGCAAAATTTGAGGAAAAGGTGAAATTCTTAGATGAAAGAATGGTGCTACAGAAAGTCTTGGATGATGATGATAAATCAGATATTGAGGAAGAGGAGGAGGAGGATGTTGATGATCAGGAGTTCTTGGCTAGTAAACATTCTGAGGAGGAGGAGGAGGAGGAGAACACCAGCAATGACAATGTTAGTCAGATTGCAAAAACACCAATGAGAATGACTAGTACTTTTACTAGTCAGATTGCAAAACTACTACTGCCAGTGCTAGCAGCATTGATGATACCCTATCTCCTACACCATTTGAACATCCGCACGTGACTAAAACTACTACTACTACTATTTCTACTACTAGTATGAAAATGACAGCAAGTATCCAGCCTAGAGTAAGGAACAGTACAAGGACATCAAAGATTTGGAATCATTATCATGTTGTGGCTGACCAGAGATTTGGACAATGTATCCATAATAAAAAGATGGTGAGCCGTGGAAGAATTATTGGACATCTTACTAACAGCAACATGAAATATCACCTTGAAAGAGAACATAGAGCACTGTTGCTTGCAGAAGAAGCTGGTCCCACTGTGCTTGCCCAGGCTTCAAGTAAAGCAACAGGGAAGCAGCCACAGAAGGAAAGTAGTACTAAAGAAGATACAGATTGTGTGCATCTGCAGAAGCAGCAGTCTCCTCCTCCTCATCACCAGCAGCAGCGGCAAGCTACCATTGAGCAGATGGGGTGGTGTTCTTCTGCAATGTCACAGAGCAGGAAGTAGGCAATGTCCAAAGTGGGTACACAACATATTGCTCTAATGATTGCTTTGGATGATCAGCCATTGCAGATTGTAGAAAATGAGGGATTTAAGCGGATGCTCCTTTATTTCGCCCCTTACTACAAACTTCCTTCAAGATGTACATTTAGCCGTCAGGTGCTTCCTTCCCTATACAGAAAATGTCATGCTGAAATGCAGATTGTAATGACAAGGGCAAAGGGAAGGAGCATCCATCTCACCACTGATGTTTGGACTAGTATGAATGCAATGCATGCATATTTGTCTCTAACAGCACATTGGTGGCAGCTGGATGAGGCATTAATACCTGTAAGCAGCACTAGCAATGGCAGCAGTAGCACCAGCAGCTCCAAAAAGGTTTCGCCAGGATACCATTGGGCTTTACTGCATGCTCAAGTGCTAGACAAGAGCCCCACTTCAGAAAATATCTTACACGCAATTCAGGGGATGATGGAAAGATGGAATGGGCTCCTTAGAAGCAGTGATATGGAATGCTTAAATGGATATTTCATTATTGACAATGGTTCCAATATTATTAAGCCTCTGGCTGATGGATTCAAGGGCATCCGATGCTTTGCACATACCCTGCATCTGATAGTGAGGGATGCTTTGGGGCTTAGTGGCAAGGAAGGTGGTACTAGTTGTAGTAGTCAACTCCTGAAGCGGTTGATTGAAAAGTGTCACAAAATAGCTGGGCATTTCAACCGCAGTGTAAAAAGTCAGAAGCAACTCAGAAAGAGGCAAATAGCAGTTGGCGTACCTTTGCACAACCTTCTTCAAGATGTGCCTACCAGATGTAATTCCACCTATCATATGTTGGAGAGGTTGTCTGAACAGCAGACACCTCTTCATGATTTGGCAATGGCAACTGAAATTGGATTGGAAAATCCTCTTGGATGTCAGGTCTGGACAAACATTGCACAGATGGTGCATGTCCTCAAGCCTTTCAAAGTATATACTGATGCATTCAGTTCAGCTACGGCCACGTTGGGTGGTGTCATCCCTGTAATAAACTATCTGGAGGAGGTATTAGAGGAATTTCTGCATCAGTCAGATTTCTCTAAGGAAGTGCTACTGCTTGTTAAATGCTTAAAAGAGCAAGTTGAAAAAAGATTGAAACCTCTCATGCAAAGAGATTGCTATATGATAGCCATGATGTGTGACCCATGTGTGAAAGGCAGTATTGATCTCAAGAACAATGCTGTTATACACTGGAAAAAAAAGTTGATTACAATGGTTGAAACCATAATGTCAAACAGGGTCTGTACCACTGGCAATGATGAAAAAGAATTAGGATCACCCTCTCAGTCTCCAACTCCATCCTGATCAAGTACTAGTATAATCAGCTGCTCCCCTACCCCTTCTATGACACATCAAATTATTAGTCATTCCAAGTTTAATGAACTGGCTGCCATGTCACAAGCAATTGCATCAGCTGTTGGCAGAAGAGTGACTATTGAGTCCTACCTGCAGGAGAATGTTTCAGAAATGCATGTTAAGAGTTTTCTGTCTGAGCCAATTCAGAGCATGGACTCAGATCCCTTGAGATATTGGGCACAGAAAGCTTCAATGTGGCCTGATCTTGCAATACTAGCACAGCACTTTCTTTCCTGCCCGCCAACCAGTGTGCAAAGTGAAAGAGTATTTTCAATGACAGGGAACATAGTGAGTCCACACCATGCACATTTGTCTCCAGACTTAGTAGAGCAATTGGTTTTCATCAAAATGAACTTTCCACTGCTTGGGTATCCGGACATTCCCTGTGACTGGGAGGAGTGAGCCTCTTGTCAAGGCCTGAGATCCAAGGTCAAGGGCTGGAAGAGAAGCTTGTCTCTATGCAGCTGTGCTCCCCGCATCACTCACTGGGGCACCCGGCAGTGCCGCTACCACTACACTGCCGCTGCTGCCTCTTGTGGCCCCCAGGAGAAGCCAGTCCAGGAGTCACAAGACATGAACACTCCGTCCTGCTGCGTCCACGACACAGGCTTCTCATTCCCAGGCTCCTTTACCACAGTGTCCACCACCGAGGCAGGCAAGTCCTCGCTGGGTTCCTCTGCCTCAGCGTCCATCTCCAATGGCATGATTGTGTGAATGAAGTATGAAAGAATTTCAGGCCAATGCAATATTAAATTGCACTTACAGTACACAGAGAGGTTGCTAGCTAAGTAGCTAGTGGCTGGCTACTAATGTGATATTATTATTAATAGCTACTACTAGTAGTAGCTAGCTATACCTGTTACTGTTATATCCCACTACTGTAACAATACATTGATTAAAAAAATATATACAAATACCCTTGAATGTGTGTGTAGCTGTGTCCTGGTAATGTATGCAGAGATTGCATAATAGAATAGATATACTTTGATACCAAAAGTTTCCATGTGTCCTAGGAGCCCATTTAAAGCAGAGAATGTATTTTAATGCCTGTAATTCTGCCAGTCCCAGTATTGTTGTTCATAGCAATACTAACTAATAGTAAAGTACTAACAGACTATAGTAGCTAACTAACTACTACCGTGTTTCCCCGATAGTAAGACACCCCTGATAGTAAGACGTAGTGGGAATTTTAGGGGGGTCGGCTAATGTAAGACATCCCCCGAAAGTAAGACGTAGTAAAAAAATTATTTTTAAATACCTGTCGGAGGGCCGCGTGGGTCCAGGCGGCTGGCGGCGGGAGCCGGGTGGTCGCGTGTTACCTAGGCCGCGGGCGGGTGGGCGCTTGTTCCAGGCGGTGGCGGCGGCGGGTGGACGCGCGTTAAATCTAGGCCGCGGGCGGGTGGGCACTTGTTCCAGGCGGCGGGGGGGGGGGGGGCGGGTGGACGCGCGTTAGTTCGAGACGGCCGGCGGGCGGCGGGTGGTCGCGTGTTAAATCTAGGCCGGGGTCGCACAGGCGCGCATTCATTCACTGCCGGTGGGGCAGCCCCCACCGGCAGTGAATGAATGCGACCCCTGCGATTCGATGCTCAAGGCAGTCACATGCCGTGACGTCACGGCATGTGACTGCCTTGAGCATCGAATCGCAGGGGTCGCACAGGCGCGCATTCATTCACTGCCGGTGGGGCAGCCCCCACCGGCAGTGAATGAATGCGACCCCTGCGATTCGATGCTCAAGGCAGTCACATGCCGTGACGTCACGGCATGTGACTGCCTTGAGCATCGAATCGCAGGGGTCGCACAGGCGCGCATTCATTCACTGCCGGTGGGGGCTGCCCCACCGGCAGTGAATGAATGCGCGCCTGTGCGACCCTGGCCTAGATTTAACACGCGACCACCCGCCGCCCGCCGGCCGTCTCGAACTAACGCGCGTCCACCCGCCGCCTGGAACAAGCGCCCACCCGCCCGCGGCCTAGATTTAACGCGCGTCCACCCGCAGCCGCCGCCTGGAACAAGCGCCCACCTGCCCGCGGCCTAGATTTACGGTAACACGCGACCACCCGGCTCCCGCCGCCAGCCGCCTGGACCCACGCGGCCCTCCGACAGGTATTTAAAAAATTCGACTGTTTTTCCAATATAAGACATACCCTGAAAGTAAGACATAGTGGGACTTTTGGGGGTAAAAAGAAAGTAAGACGCTGTCTTATATTCGGGGAAACACGGTACTAGTACTAGGACTAAGAAATCAGAATCATGTGGAACAAACAAAATATCCTAATAAAAAAAGGAAACTGAGCACCCAGCAGTTGTACATTTCGGAAGAATTTTTTTTCATGATTCTGCTTTCTTCTTACTCCTACTTTAGTATCACAAGCATTACATTTTCTGCTTCAAATGGCTGTCTTGGTCATCGACGTGTGAGTCATTGCAGTAGCTTGAGTTCTGCACACTGCACAATATTGCATTGGCCAGGTTGAAAGATGTGTGAATGGTCAGTAGCCATGGTTGAAGCCTTGACGTTGGTGCTACTGCTCACAAGTATACAACTTGTGCTAATTCAACCAGACTGAATGTTTTATGGAAGTGTATGACTGACTGAGTGCCATACTTAGTTACTAGTACAAAAACACTGACATTTGTTGGATTATAATACGACGTACATCCGTATTATATCCGTATGTCTGCTCTCTGTAATTTAGTAGTACCATACTATTTAATTTTGGAATAATTAATTATTATTAGTTAAATAACTCAGAAATAATATATAAAAAAAATAACAAACATTTTCATTAACATATATAATTTATTTTAACAAATTTAACTAAAATAAAAAATATATATATTTTTGTATTTTCTATTAAAAAAAATAAATAAATGAGTGGAGGAGCCCAGGCCAAGGCGAAATATGATGCCTTGACTTCATGATGTTGCAGCAGGGTCAGACTCAGGTGGAGAGGAGGGTGCCTCATGAGGAGGAGATGCCAGTTCCCTCTGCTCCTGAGGGGCCTCCTCCAGGGCTAACAACCTCCTCTCCACATTGCTGACACTGTCCTGCATGTCTGTGACCTTCTGCTAAAACATCATGAAGTTGGAATCATATTTTGCCTTGAACTGCCGTACTTCCTGCAGGATCTCCTCCAGCTTTGAATACTGTGCACAGCATTTGTAGCTAGGAGGAGATCCTGGAGGAAGTAAGGCAGTACTGCTGCTGGTGTTGGTGCTGGTGCTTGGCCGCTGAGCTGCTGCTGCCGGTTCAAGTTGTTGTTCCTCTCCTCCTGTAAAGAGATGTAAAAAAAAAAATTCAACATGAGACACAGAACAATACATTTCATACATAGTCATATATGGCAAATAAATAAGCAAATACTGGACGTGTGTGAGCGAGTTTATAAAATAATCTACCCCTTACTTAGTTTATTAACCTTGAGGGTTATAGGAAAATGAGGAGTCCATCACAGGGGAGAAGGAGGGAGGGGGAGAGCGGAGGGATATCAAATCAGTCTATATAGATTAGAGATAATACATAATTTGAAGGATTGGAAGGAGAAATAATGGAGTCACTCTCAGGTTAGACAGAATATGATGGTAGGAGGTACACCGCAAACAAATCTCTTCTTTTCTTTCTCCTTCCATTCCTTAGTTTACTCTCGTAGCCACTCAATATCATTTAATATATACAAATAAATAAATAAATACACACATCCCCACATTCCGCAGCCACTATAACTGACTGATATAAAAAAAAAAAAGATTTTGTTTTTCAGCCTCAGATAATATACTACTGTACTGGCCAAGATATATTATTACCTAGACCACTAGCCCTCGCTGGTGCCTCCGTCCTCCTCTGGTGGCAGCTCTGCCTCCTGCTAGGCCCAGGAAGCCCCGCCTCATCCCTGCCTGGTTGTGATTCTGTACAAGACAGATCAAAATTCAGAGAACAAAAGTTAAAATTTTAAAAACAAGAATGAGTTCAGACACAAGGATTCATTCACTGTTATAGTAAACAAACATAATTAAACACAAATTCCATTACAATTAATTGAATAATATTAGTGTATTTGTGTAGTATTCTGAAAACAACCTACCGGGCAAGGGACGGGTCAAGGTTCTGCATACCTCCTCGAGCCACCTACCCTGGTGCAGTCGCAAATGGTGACCTGAGAATTAGAGGAATATACAGGAAAAAGAATAACATTGATTAATTATTACAACATGCCCAAGTTTTGCCTTGACTTACTAGATTATGTTTTATGCAACATAGAAAAGTTAGTAATAACAAAATACTATTTAATTTATATTTCAATGTGGCATTCAAAATTCCAAATACCACCACTGTTGGGGAGCGCTAGGAGAGCGATCCCACTCCTGGGAGATGTGTGTGCCCTTGGGCCGCGGCTTGACGCCAGAGGGGTCTGGAGAGGTGCCGCGGGAGGCGTGGCATGCCCAAGCATGGGCTGGACGGAAGCAAGCTGGAGTGAAGACTGGCAGACAGGCCCTCCTCCGGATCTGCACGCTTCGGAAGACCCAACAACGCAATGTTGGTCTTGTGAACAGTCCTCCGACCGTTCCCAGCCCTTTCGGACCTGCCGCAGGGTACGGCACGAAGCGGCAGGCCAGATGGAGGCCAGGGCAGCGAAGACTGGAACATGGATTCAGACGAGACTCAGGAACGACATGGACTCAGGCATAGACGTGGACTCAGGCATAGACGTGGAGGATCCTTAGACGTGGACTCAGGCAAAGACGTGGACTCAGGAACGAGGTGCAGGATGCATAGACGTGGACTCAGGCACAGACGTGGACTCAGGACAAGGTACTGGATGCACAGAGGTGGACTCAGGAACAGATGTGGACTCAGGACGAGGTACTGGATGCACGGAGGTGGACCTAGGAGCAGACGTGGACTCAGGACGAGGTACTGGATGCACAGAGGTGGGTTCAGGAACGAGGGCTGAAGGAAGACATGGGCATTGTCCCTCAGGGCGCCCTACTCAGACCACCCGCGGGACTGAGTCGCGGACCACCCTGTCCCATGCGCGCCCTACTCAGCCCAGGAAGGCTGGTCGCGGACCACGCTGAGAGCGGGAGAGCACAGGAAAGAGGAAGCAGGTTTGCTGCACTCCTGGCAGCTCAAGGCAGGTAAAAGCATCAGGATCAGGAACAAGGATTAAGACAGACCTCAGGGCTGGAACAAGGACATCTGGAACAGCAGGAACATCAGGACTGGAACACAGATACTGGAACAGGAGACACACCTCAGGGCTTGAACATGGACATCTGGAACAGCAGGAACATCAGGACTGGAACACAAGTACTGGATCGAAAGACAGACCTTGGGACTAGAACGGCAGGCAGACATCAGGACTGGACGAGGAGCTCCGACAGAGAACAAGAAACATAGGACCTTGCAGAAGTGCTGGAACACGGACGACTTCCTGGAGCAAAGGATCTCAGGAGTAACCAAATCTTTGCGAAGGCAAAGACAGACTGAACGCTGAGCCCTTTAGTAGAGCTGAGGTGGACAACGCCCAGGGAGGGGTCAGCAGGGGGCCACACCTGGCTGGCCCTTGAAGAGGAGCAGAGAGGCGCGCGCCCGCGCCCTAGGGAGCTGGAGAGAAGAGCTGGAAGCTGGTGGCGTCCTCAGCCACGTGGAAGGCCCAAGGAAGCCGCGGAGCAGCCCTGGACTGGAGCTGGGTGAAGGCAGGTCACTGGAGCAGCTCCCAGCTGCACGGACTGAAGCAGGAAGAAGCAGAGAGAGGTAAGGCTGGCTGCAGGCACCGGTAGAGAGAACAGAGAGCTGCAAGGACTGAAGCAGGAAGCAGGAGAAGGGCTGACTGCAGGAACGGCTCCATGCTGTGAAGACAGCCTCAGGAGGAGAGGTAAGACTGCAGGCAGAGTAGAGAGCTGTAGCAGGCCGCAGGCACCGGCAGGGACGGCTTCCCTGCCAGGCAAGGACCCGGGCTGAAGCAGGCACCGGCAAGGACGGCCTCCCTGCTGGCTGAAAGGTCCCGGGATCGCAGCAGTACGTCGGGGGAAGGCAGAAACAGGAGCAGAGGAGCCGGCCGCATGGCAACAGCTGTGGGGACAGCCCCAGCTGATTCAGGGAGAAAGAGAAGCAGCAGCGTCAGCAGCCCGACTGGCTGTGAGAAGGTAAGAGCCTGCCCACGCTCCTCGCGGGCAGGATCGCAACAACCACTTCAAAATGATAAATATAAATATCAATAATATACCACAGATAATTTTCTTTCCTTTGTAGTCTAGTTATTAAGTATTAATAATAGTATAGTATAGGGTAAGGGCGGTACACTAGTAACTAGCTAGCTACTAGTATTTCTGTTCTTTTAAAATATATTTACTTAAAATTATAACTGTTATTAGTTATAGTAGTTATTACTTTATAATTATATAACTTACTCTATGCTTCTAGCTACTGTAGCTAGTATTACTATCATACTCTATTCAGTTTTCAATGACAAAATAATATACATAATTATAATTAAATAATATGACCAACATTATTATCTCTCACCTTTCTTCTTGAGGTCTTCAACCTCATGAGGGTAGGAGGCCTGCCGGCAAAACTCCTCCTGGAGAGAGGCCCAGGCAGCAGTCTCCCTTTCTGCCTGGGGGGGGTGTAGAGTTTCCTCTCATCCAGCAGGATTAGCTGAGCCAGGAGGTCCACATCAGCCCGCGTAAAGCGGGGCTTCCTGGACCTGTCTTTTTTGGCAGCTGCCACCTTGGAGAAGGATGGTGGGGAGGAGTCAGACTCTCTGTCCCTGTCATCATCATCCCATTCCATCCTACCATGAGAAAATAAAAAAGAAGATGAAAAAAAAGTATGTGTTATAGGACAGCTGTTTCTTCAGTAGCTCACACACTAATGCAGGGAGGGGCCAGGCAGCTCCACCCCCCCCCCATCTGTGAAGCCAGTCTCTCACTAGTAATGCAGGGAGCGAGCTGTCTCACCCTTCACCATCCTCCCCCCCCTCACCCACACACCATTCACTGGCTGGGACATGGGGGAGGGAAGGAGTGAGGGTCAGGCAGCTCCCCCTCCCCCCCCTTCCTGTCTCAGTCTCTGTCTTTGTAGCTTTGTTAGTGTGTGTAGTAGAAGCAAAATGACCCTTCTATTCAATTTCAAAAACTGTAAACAATTTATTATATTGCACTTTATCTCACATAAATATTTACTTTACATACACAGTCTTATAAGAACATCATGTCAACATTACAATACATATCACAATATACATATAACTGTACTCTTACTTTCACAATATGTATTATAATGAATTTACATTACACATTGTCCGAACATGCCCTCAATTATACCAAACCATACCCTCAACCCTAACCCACTAATATCACATAATCACATTCACTCATCACTCACTTCTCAAAATCCCAATCCCCATAAAATATTTTGAGAGCATTATGGCTAGGTTCTCTCTCTCTCTCTCTCTCTCTCTTTCTGTCGCTCTCTCTCTCCCTCTCCCCCAGAGCTTAAACATGGTCCTCAGTGGTTATATCTAGGAAATACATCAAATTCTGGTACTTATCACAAACCATGAAAAAGTTCTCACAATTTGTGCTTCACATAGGTATTATTGCAATAAACTGCTTATTACCATAATACACACACCCCTTTTCCTATCACATGCAATATTTAGTGCATTTTGATAAATCCAGCCCATAGTTTTGTAGGCATTTCCAAAAGTGAAGTTTAGTTGGGGGAGGAAATAATGCATATAGTTTCCAATGAAAAATTGCTCACAGAGAAAACAGGTACAAAACTCTGCAGATTATTTTTTGTTAAGCAATAATGAAAGCAAAAGTTGGTCTTCTTTTCCTCTCCATCAAAATTAGTATTCGTATTATTTGTATTCCTGAAATCCCTTTCCTCAAATGCTCTGTTTCCTCATTAAATATTTTTTTTTCTATTTTTCTATTTCTGCTTCCTGATATCCTTGAGCTTTGCTAATTTGTGAGCAATTGTCTGCATCAGTCCCCTCCTATTTTAACTGTTCAGATCTGTCTACCAAATTTCAGATACATGTTTGTGTAGTATCATTGTTCCCCTTGGTTTATTCTGTCTTCCCTCTTCCATTAAATCATCCAAAGTCATTGAAAGGGAAATGTATTTATTTGGCATGTCCTATATTCCACAACCCAGAAAGCAACAAGAAAGATAATCTATCAATGCCGTGAGGGTAACAAAAAGAGGATAGATCCAAAATTTATTGAGATGCATTTCTCAATATTTGCCCAATCTGGCTGAGATTCGCCCCCTTACAGGGGGCTGCTTCAGAGGTTGTAAATGTAATATATATTGAGGGCCAGATTTTAAATGCCCTGCATGCGTAAATCCGGCTGGATTTACGCGCGCAGGGCCCTCGCGCACCGGCGCGCCTATTTTGCATAGGCCGCCGGAGCGCGCACAGCCCCGGGACGCGCGTATGTCCCGGGGCATTGTAAAAGGGGTGAGGAGGGGGTGTGTCCGGGGGCAGGACCGGGGCTCAGGGGACGGTTTGGGGCGGGGCCGGGGCGTTGCGCTGGCCCGGGGGCGTGGTCGAGGCTTCCAGACCAGCCCCTGGATCGGGTGATGGTGCGCCAGCAGCCCGCTGGCGCGCGCAGATTTACGCCTGCTTTCAGCAGGCGTAAATCTGGCAACAAAGGTGGGGGGGTTTTAGATAGGGCCGGGGGGTGGGTTAGGTAGGGGAAGGGAGGGGAAGGTGGGGGGAGGGTGAAGGAAAGTTCCCTCTGAGGCCGCTCCGATTTCGGAGCGGCCTCAGAGGGAGGCCGATTTCGGAGCGGCCTTGGAGGGAACAGGCAACGCGCGCCGGGATCGGCGCGCGCAGGTTGCAGAAATGTGCACCCCCTTGCGCGCGCCGACCCCGGATTTTATAAGATACGCGCGGCTATGCGCATATCTTATAAAATCCAGCGTACTTTTGTTCATGCCTGGTGCGCAAACAAAAGTACGCCCTCGCGCAAATTTATAAAATTTACCCCTGAGTGTCTAATTGGTATTCTTGTTCAAAATTGGAAATGATGTGAAATCATACATGTCAAATGGATAGACAGTGAGTAATCCTTGAATAGTGAAACTTGTGACCTTATCTGATCGATATTAAAATATATTTTCGGTCTCCAAGATATGTGGCATAAACCACATCTTGGTGACAAAAGATATTTCAATATCGATCAGACAAGGTCACATGCCAGAGTCGGGCAAATATTAAGAAACTTGTCTCCATTGCAATAAAGCATTTTAAGGACTTTTGGATCTATCCTTTTTTTGTTACCCTATATTCCACAACCTCCATAATGTATTTAGCATAGAGTGGGCTTCTTATTGGGAAGCTCATTGATGGGCTTCCTACTGAGGAAAAAAAACTCAAGTTCAAAGTGTATTTTCGTATCTTTATCCCCTTTTTCCCTTGAATTAGAGTGAAAAACACAGGAAAGTCCTGATTTTATATTACAGCATAAGATAGGCCCAGCACTACCCCAATTTATTTTTCAGTACATGCAGCACTGAAACTTAGGCTATACTGTGACATAAGTAATAATACTTTATAGGGATTTGCAGAAGGAAAACATTTGTTTCGATTCGGTTTTCATTTCGCCGGCACCCAAATTTGTTGCATTCATTTCATAGGGGGGAAAACCAATTCGTTGATTAGTTTTATTCGTTTTCCGATTTCCCATTAAAGTCAATGGGGGAAGTATTTGCAGTGTATTTTTGGCTGCAGAATTGGAGTTTTCTTATCAATTCTGATGAAACTTCTGGGGAGCAATCATCAGAACAAGAAAAGAGCTCCAAGGTACTTAGACTGTGGCAAAGTGGCACCAAAGTGCCATGAATAGCCTAAGGCACTTTAAAGGGGCAAAGAGGTACCAGGAATGGCAAGATTGCTTTAACAGAGGTGCAAAGCAGCAGTGAGAGTGTCAAAAACACACCACAGCTTCAAAAGAGAGCACCGATAACAGATGCATGAGCCCTCGAAGGTAGCACGACAGGCACAGTGGCAAGACAAAGTGGCATCAGCATCCTACAACATAATGAAGGGGGAACATAGCAAGCAGAAAGACTAGCACCAACACACTGAGGAACCATGATAGTGGAAAGAACACCACAAGGAGTTGAGTGAGTCATCTGGTGTATGGCAGCAAGGCAGAGTGGCAGAGAGCTGATAGGGGCAAGACAGGCTGGCAGAGTGGAGGTAGTCTGGTCCCTGTGGTTTTGATAGGGGCAAGACAGGCTGGCAGAGCTGAGGTAGTCAGGTCCCTGAGGTTTTGATAGGGGCAAGACAGGCTGGCCCCAGGGAGAGTTCCCTTTCCTTTGTGCAGGAAAGGGCTCCCTAGAATGAGTTTGCCCCTAGAGTGGGATGTTTCCATTGGCATCTAGTGAGCTCTTGCTGGTCTTTTAAAATCTGGTGGAGTTAGCAGATATACAAACGAGAATTTTCAAGGTCGAGGCGGAGGAGGGTGCCATGTGAATAGCGGTTCAACATGGGTCAACAGGTACTAAGAGATAGGCTAGCTATTCCAGGGGAGAGTTCCCTTTCCTTTGAGCAAAAAAGGGCTCCCCGGAATGGGTTGGCCCTTAGAGTGGAGCATGAGCCTTCAAAGCGTGGCAGTGTGGAGGAGGGTACCATGTGAACAGTGATTCAACATGGGTCAACAGGTACTAAGAGATAGGCCAGCTACCCCAGGGAGAGTTCCCTTTTCTTTGAGAAAGAAAGGGATCCCCGGAATGGGTTGGCCTCTAAAGTGTATAATGATACAAATAGTTAGGATTTAAGCATATGCAAACAGATCATGACTTCCTAAGCAAGATGGAGGACATTCTCTGCTCTGCCATGAAACTAAAAGAAAATTGTTTGTTTTAATTAAGGATCAATGCTGTGAAGGATTAATATTTTGAATTGCCAGAGACTGAGGATTCCCTTTGCAATGAGGGTTCAGCCGTTAGGACCAAAAGAAGCGCAGACGTCATCTCCCGCCCAAATCTACAATATCAACCTATGTTGACTTTGTAGTTTACACAGTAGTTCTGTAAACTATGGGAAGACAGAGGATGAACTAGAGTACAACTACCACCAGTTTTCTATAGAGATGTGAATCGGAACCAGAATTGGTTCCGGTTTCGGATTCGTGGATCATCGGGAAATTATTTTTCCCGTGGTCCAATCGTTGGGTTTTTAAAAAAAAAAATTTAAATTAGTTTTTTTAAAATTAGTTCTTTAGTATCCCCCCTCCCTCCGGACCCCTCCAACCCCCCCCCCCCCTTCCCCAATGTTTAAGTACCTGGTAGTCCAGTGAGGGTCCCAGGAGCATTCTCCTGCTCTCGGGCTGTCGGCTTCCAGTAAACAAAATGGCGCCGATGGCCGTTTGCCCTTAGCATGTGACAGGGTATCCATGCCATTGGCAGGCTCCTGTCCCATGTTAGGAGCAATGGACGGCCAGTGCCATCTTTAAAAATGGCATGGGCCATTTGGCTTCAGAGAGCTCCCCTGTCCCAATATACGTGAGTCTGAAAAAGTGCCCACTGGCCCACGAGGCAGTGCCTGGATATACACTAAAACTGGGACCGCTGTATGTGCACACACCAAGCTTGTAACAACAAAAGAGGCCCACTGGGGATTTGGCTTCAGAGAGCACCGCTGTCCCAATATACGTGAGTCTGCAAACTTCCCCCAGGCCCACGAGGCTGTGCCTGGATGTATATTAAAACTGGGACCGCTGTATGTGCACACACCAAGCTTGTAACTACAAAAGAGGCCCACTGGGGATTTGGCTTCAGAGAGCACCGCTGTCCCAATATTGGTGAGTCTGCTAACCGCCCCCAGGCCCCCGAGGCTGTGCCTGGATGTACACTAAATGTGGGACTGCTGTATCTGCACACACCAAGCTTGTAATTACAAAAGAGGCCCACTGGGGATTTGGCTTCAGAGAGCACCCCTGTCCCAATATACGTGAGTCTGAAAAAGTGCCCACTGGCCCACGAGGCAGTGTCTGGATGTACACTAAACCTGGGACCGCTGTATATGCATACACCAAGCTTGTAACTACAAAAGAGGCCCACTGGGGATTTGGATTCAGATAACACCCCTGACCCAATATATATGAGTCTGCAAAACTGCCCAGTCCACTGACTTCTTGGCTTAAAAGAGCACAAAGAGATAGCCTGAGTTCAATAAAAAAAAAAAACTGCAGTTAAATAAAAAGCATGGCTTGCTTGGCACAGTAGCAAACAAGAAGGAATATCTTTTTTCAATGGAAAATTCTATCAAACTAGCTAAAAATTGAATATATCTCCCACCCACAACACCCAAATCCTGCTTGCAACCTACCCCAGGGGGTAAAATATAAAAATTACCTATCCCAGGGCAGTAAAATATAAAACCTACCCCAGGGGGGTAAAATATAAAAAATAACCTACCCCAGGGGGTAAAATATAAAAATAACCAGCTGCCTCTGCTAGCAGCTTGTCTCAGTGGCACAGACAGAGAGACCATTTCTGATCAATTAAAAAAAAGTGCGGTCAAAAATTCTATCAAAGTAGCTAGCAATTGAATACAGATTTCAGACACTCAGACTAGCTCTGAGTGCAGCTACCTCCCTGGACCTCCTCCTCAGACCATCCCCGCAAAGAAAGTGCGTGGCCCGCTGCGTGCTTAATGTGTAAATAGTGCTGTGTCATCAGGAATAGCATCACAGAGCACTGAGTGAGAGCAGCGATTGGCTGCATTAAAAAAATGCTTAGCTCTGATAGGTTGCATTCTGGTCTCCTTGCCAACCTGTCTGACCCACTCTATGACAGGGTTGTGAGGTCACTTATGACTCACAGGAAAGGGCTGGTTTTTGCTATCTCCTATTTCAAACAGCCGCTAAGAAATCATTGCGAGCCAAAAGAATGAAATAATATGATATGTTGTATTCGTGGGGGATCGCGATGTGTTTTGCGAACCAACAAATACAACAAATAGGGACTTATGCGTTGCGGATTGCCCATGCATTGAAAACGAATTCACATCCCTAATACTTTATCAGTCTTAGAGCACTACATTTCAGAACCAATGCTCTTATAATCTTTGTACTTGAGGCAATGGTCACAATGAGTGTCGCTGGAGAAAGTAGAATTTGAATGTTGGCTTTTATGGGTCCTAGTCCATTACTCTAACCACTAGGCTTTACCTTCTTGATAATGATGGGCTAGAGGTTTATAGTAAATTTACCCAAGAAAAAATACATACAAATAAAAAAAAATCCCAAGGGCAAGTTATATTAAAAGAAAAAGAAAGGTCTTATATTATGAACTTTAAAACGTGAAGTAACTCCAACCTTATATGCATAATTGTAAAAAACAACCTGAAAAGGACAAATAAGCTTGCCAGGGAAATCATATGGTATACAAGTAAAAAAAAGTATGTTCATAGAAAACTTACCTCCCTAGATGGCAACAGGATGAAAGTGTGAAAAGTCTAATCATAGCAAACCAAAAAATCTTTTTTGTATCATTCTTAAATGGTGATTACTTAAATATGTCAGAGTAATGCAATAAAAGCTATCAGTGTATTTGGATTACTTGAATATGTTTAATTATACTTGTCAATATTCAAAAATCTCACAGAATACAAGTCCTGTAAGCCTTATCAACACTGACACTCATGATATTCTTGCTATGATGAAGATGCTCTCTCAGAGATGAATCCAACACTAGAATATATATGACAATCTAAAGGTGAATCCAAGAAGACTCTCCATAACACTCCTACATGGACCATGTTTTCCCTATACAGCTTTCTCAAGGAGACTCAACACAACCATAAGAGAAGAGGATTTTTCTTGTGTCTTGCTCATTGGAGTGGGCACCAACCAAAATCCATACAGAAGCTTGAAAAATGAAAATGTGTATATGTAAACATTCCAAAAGGCAAGTTAATGATTATTTGTATACACAAAACAATATATCCAAGGCAGCACAAGATAGGAGGGGGGAAAACCAGCTTATGAATATGCTGGTTTGCTTTACTCTAGCACCACAGGTCTATCTCACAGTGAGCTAAAATGGAGGTAAAGTGTTTAAAGACAAGTCACACATCATAATCCATCAGTCAGGGCCCCAAACACACTGGTCACATGGATTCCTAATAGCAATCAAAGGAGAAAATAGAATTAACTCATGAGAAATAGAGACGTTTAGAGGGAAATTTAAAAAATTTAAAAATGTGCAAAAAACATTAAAATCCTGAGGCAAATTCTACACACTGCATAGAAAAACCTGCCATTCATCTTCTGAGTTCAGTCCAGCTGAATGCATTCTTTGCTAGTTAAAATCCAAAATTGCTTGTAGAAAATTAAAAGCACAAAAAAAAAAATCAGTATAGACTCCCCATGGCACCATTCAGCCACAAGATTTCCAAAGAGAAACTCCACAAGTATGGGGTGGGAGGAGATGACTTTTTAGGAATTTTGGAGTAATTTGGGAGTAAGAGATTGTAATAGGGCTATAGAGTAGGTGGGGATAGATTCTGACATTTCATTGTAAATGTGTTGCTGTTGTTTTTAGTATATTGGAAGAAGTGATATATCAACATAAGGAAAAAGGCTAAGTGGTGCCATTTTGGAAAATGGCCACCAATGGTCACGGAACCTAGGTAGCACTCGAGGCCCCCACCAAAACATTAAGGTGACTTTTTTAGATAAGGGGGATCCAGAAAAGTGGTCATCAGGGTCCACTAGACCATCAGAGATCTTCTTATGCATAAGGAGGGGGTCCAGGGGATATGGGTGAAGCGGGCTACTAGACCACTAGGGCATTTTTTTTTAAAAGATGGGATCCATGGATGGGGGTGCCCAACCTCCAGAAGCAAGATTTTTTTGAGTGGATGAGTGGGGTTGGGAGTGGAGGCAGGGCTTGTATCATTTTTTAAAAGTGTATGTTTTATTTTTATAATGCTGGGCTACCTGAAAGGATGGCAGAAGAGTTAGTCAGGGGTTATATTCAGGCTCCCAGGAATTTTACTACTTTGGGGGGTGTTCTTGAAGCCAATCAACCCCTCAAAGCAATGGTAGCCCCATAGTCCCAGAGCTGCCATCATGTGGCTTTTGGGGAACTTTCAGTGCTGCATTATTTTTCCCTGCTGGAAAATACCATGGTCTGCAGTGTTTTCCCATGGGGAAAGTACCATGGGAGTCACAAAGTGGCAAGGTCATTTATCATGTCTTTGTGACTTCCATGGTATTGTTCCCTCAGGACAGTAGAAGGGAGGGAGAAGAACTTTCAAATGCACACAGCTTAATGAATGACCCCCTAACATCTGAATGACAGGCATTCCTATAATACCCTAAAGACTACAGGACTGGCTGGACCCATAAGCATGCTTTTTCATCTTTCATCCCCAGACTCTAGAATTCTCTCCTAATAGAAACCAGACTGGCCACAGACATTCTGACATTCTACTTTAGAGTAAAAACCTGACTCATTTGCCAAGCTTACTAGCCTTAGCCAGCAACATTCCCTTGTCTCAGGTTCATTCTCTGTCAGGTAGTTCTGAGTGAGAAAATCTTTAATAAGGAGTTCCCTTATAGGGCATTATCTCTCCCCAGGACCCTCATGTCATATGTGTAACACATCATTGCTCCTAAGAGATAATGTATTAGTGAGAGCAATAATTATTTATAAAGAGAGAAAACTCAGTAATAAGACTAAGAAAATATTCAATAAAAGATAATTATTTATTATATGTGAGTAAATGCTCATATATTCATTATAAGTTAAATTAATCAAGTCTTAAAAAAGAAAGATACATAAAAAATGGTTATCTTACTTATAGGTTAAGCGCTATGGCCCCAGACTGCCATCTGCTGATGCAGGTTAGAAGAGCAGTGCCCAATCTTACAACTGACAATGTATATATACCTTTTTATTTGTTTATAAAAAAAAGTAGGGGTGTGCATTTATTTTTACCGTATTGGCGATCTGCAACGTATATTTCACTATTCGTAGTATTCATGGGGAAGTGAAATGTATCGCGATTCCCCACGAATACACAAATCTTCCCCCGAATTATACGGCCACCTAAATAAAAATTTAAACAAACCCCCCCATCCTCCTGAACCCCCCAAGACTTACCAAAACTCCCTGGTGGTCCAGCGGGAGGTCCGAGAACCATCCCCTGCACTCACACCCTCAGTGCCGGTTTCATCATGGCGCCGATAGCCTTCGTCACAGGGGCTACCAGTGCCATTGGTCAGCCCCTGTCACAGGGCCATCGGCACCATCTTGTGCTCCTACCATGTGACAGGGGCACTGGTAGCCCCTGTGACATAGTATGGGCAAAGGCTATGGGCGCCATTTTGAGTACTGGCATCGGACAGCCGGAGTGCAGGAGGTCACTCCGGGACCCCCGTTGGACCCCCAGGGACTTTTGGCCAGCTTGGGGGGCCTCCTGACCTCCACAAGACTTGCCAAAAGTTCAGCGGGGGTCCGGGAGCGACCTCCTGCATGCCGGCCATCCAATGCCAGTACTCAAAATGGCGCCGATCGCCTTTGCCCTCACTATGTCACAGGTACCGACGGTTGGCCCCTGTGACATAGTGAGGGCAAAGGTGATCGGCACCATTTTGAATACTGGCAGCAGATCGCCTTTGCCCTCACTATGTCACAGAGGCCGACCGTCGGTACCTGTGACATAGTGAGGGCAAAGACGATCGGCACCATTTTGAGTACTGGCATCAGACGGCCAGCGTGCAGGAGGTCGCTCCTGGACCCCCGCTGGACTTTTGGCAAGTCTTGTGGGGGTCAGGAGGCCCCCCCCTCAAGCTGTCCAAAAGTCCCTGGGGGTCTCGGAGTGACCTCCTGCACTCCGGCCGTCCGATGCCACTACTCAAAATGGCACCGATAGCCTTTGCCCATACTATGTCACAGGGGCTACTGGTGCCATTGGTCAGCCCCTGTCACATGGTAGAAGCACAAGATGGCGCCGATGGCCATGTGACAGGGGCTGACCAATGGCACTGGTAGCCCCTGTGACAAAGGCTATCAGCGCCATGATAAAACCAGCACCGAGGGTGTGAGTGCAGAGGATGGTTCCCGGACCCCCCGCTGGACCACCAGGGAGTTTTGGTAAGTCTTGGGGGGGTCAGGAGGGTGGGGGGTTGTAGTTAATTTGAATTTTAGCTGGCACACGAATAGAAATCTCCGTATTAACGGAGGTTAACATACGGCCGAATGCAACGTATCTGCTCCCCGACGAATCCGAATCACGAATGCAAAGTATGTCATCCCTCTGCACATCCCTAAAAAAAAGTACTTATAAAACAAATTCAGGTATGTAAAAACAGTAGCACATAATGTCTAAGAATGTTAAAAAAATAGAGACACAGATAAAGAGCATATAATGTCTATCTCTGAGTAATATAAAAACAAAGTATAGATAAGAAAACATCAAGTCTACATATTATCATTTATTTATGTCTAATGCCTTAAAATATCTGTCTACCTGTTTAGCTATTTTGCTTTTAAATGAGCTATATTTTATTTCACCTAGTACTAAGTATTGGTCTTCAATCTATTGCAGAATAAACTATTGTTTATCTTTAAAAAGAACAAAATATGCCAATTACGGGCTAAAATAAACTTGGTATTCCCCTGTTTTCTGGGATGTGAGCCAGATCTGAGACATCCACCAAGTTTCTCCAAGAGATAATTTAAGGAGAGAATACTGTTTGCAGATTTTGGTAGGGTTTCACTAAGGAACTCCATTATCTATTTTCTGGTCATCTTTATGTGTCTTGGTGTAATGCCAGAGAATTCTGATTGCATTCACAATCCTTCATCCTTAGAATAGACTGACTGCATTCTCTTATGCTGTGATGAATTTACAGGCAAAGCTGTTCTTTTCTTAACAGGTAATGAGGGTCATGATTTCAATGTAGTACCTGGGGTATTGATTGGGGACTACATGATACCATTAGTTACTCTAGTAAGCAAAAAACACTACCTTATACCTCTGACACCCTCACCCTGGCCTTCATCTACACTATTTCTCTTTCATCCATCTTGATGTGTGATATATTTATCCTATGTTTATGTATTAAATATTAAGTTATCTATTTTCATTATATGTGTAGATTATTTTATAATCCTTTACTTGTTATAAGAACTCCAGTAGGAGAGGGAGTACTTATAACAAGTAAGTTATAAATAAATATAAATAAATAAATAAATATAAAAATAGGGTTTTATTTAACATGGTTTTCTAATTTTTTCCAATTGTAAACATTTGCAAAAGGATCAATAAGACTAAGACAGCACAGGGGCATGGACTTACAAAAAATCTTGAAAAGGAGAAAATATATTCATATTTGAGGACTACAGGATTATAAATTATGTGAGTGAATACGTTTTGTAGGTAGGTACAAATCTCTGTGAGTGCTTTTTCCTGAGGCAATAATTAAAGCAAAACTCCCAAGTACTTTTGCTTTGATTACTGGTGCAAACCCCACAGGTAAAAATAACCTACAGAGTTTGGACAGATGTGGACTGTTTGCTAACTGCCCCCTCAGAGTACAGAGGGGTTCTCTTTTTGCAGAGGAAGGCAGTATATATGTCTTTGGGAAAACGTAAATAGAAATGTGCAGAGGTGTCCTGTATGAAGAGATAACACATTTACAGAAGTAGATGTTCCCAAAATTTCAAAGGATTGTGACAAATGTTTTAATTGAGTATCTTTGGTAGTTCTTCCTTCTGTGCTACCTGAATATCTTTCTCCAGATCAATCTGAATCCATTTATATTTTGTCAACTAGATAATTATTACCATCTTTAGGACAATTGTTGTTCCAGCACCAAAAGACTGGAGATGAATTGAGCTCTAACTACTCTAGGTTGTTTTGCTATTCAGGTGAAATAAAAGAGTATTTAAATTTATGTCTTAGATATGGTCACCATTACTTCTTCCTTTCCTTTATTTCCACTCCATAACAAAATCTTGTTTCAAATTTGCCTTCAGTTTTTAGTCCCATTGTGTCTCTTCTTTTCTTTAGGATGAGCAAAAGGTTATTTATTTGAGATACCCATAAAAGAATAATTTTTCTGAAGAATGCCATAAGATAATTTCATCAAACTGCAGTTGTTTGGTCCACTAGAAATATCAAGCTTGGCATCAGATCTGTTTCAAATTTATATCAGGAAGTATAGCTATCTGGCAGATTGTGGCAAAATCAGGATTACAACCATCTAAGTTCTTCAAATAATAAAGATATCCAATAAGTAATACACTAAAGTTCTCATTCCCCTAGCTCCTCTTTTCATCATACGGTACTTTTTATTTGATTTAAGGATCTTGTTGAACCAAATACCAGAGACATCTTCAGTTTAAATTGATTAGATTAAAGTTTACTAAACTAACATAAATTTTCTAGCAACAAGTGAAGCTTCTGACAATGTATATATTCTGAGTGACAGTTATACTGGACCTTCACTAAAGAAACCTTTCAAAATGTGAACAACATCCTTTTGGCCTTCATAGCAGCTCTGGAACACTGAATGAACTCAAGGGAATGAAGATAAATTCATTTTCCAAAAAATAAAGATAGCAAATCTGGTTTTGTTGAAGTAATCAGTGGTGTTCCTGGCTATTGTTATATAAAAACTAAAAATGCATGCTTGCATTTTAGCAAAGCTACCATGCCAGTTGGCTGGGAGGCTGTAAGCAAGTTATGGGTCCTTGCAAGACCTCTACATCTGCAACATTAAGAGCTGATTCTGACACCATCATAGCATCTGGGATTGAAACCAAAGTAATCAAAAAATAGAACTTGTATTCTGCTTGTTAAGCGACTGAATAATTTACTAGGATGTTTTCCTTTAGAAATATTTACATTATAAAAGTAGAGCTTGAATGTGCCAAATTTGAGAGAGACATACTGTACCTGGGGAAATATCAGGAATCAATTAGGGTTTATTGAATATCCTAAAACAAAGGTCAAGAAACAAGGTCTATGTGATATTTTTTTAATATGACTAACTTCATAAACATATATGAGACTAACTTTCGAGAGCTATGTCCCCTTCATCAAGTAAAAGCAAAATTATCCAAAAGTAATTGAGTATATCTTCCTGAGGTAAGACTCTAACTATGCAAAAATATTCAGATCATGCAGGAAAAGTGACGTTCCATAAAAACTTATATTGGACTGAGTGCGAACCTCTTAGCATTTTCAGAATGATTATATAGGGTGGAGATCTGAAAAAGGGACCTATGTAGTCTCAAAAACTCATTTACTAAAACTTTTTGAGTTGGTCTAATGAAACATAATGAATCCTATAATGATTCTGGAATGATTTTGGGAAAATTCTAGGCAGGCATGTATTTTTTGTGTGTGTGTATACATCGTATTGCAGAATTACTTCAAAATGACTAGAACTGAACTAACATATTTTAGTTTTCATTCTCCAGATAATCCATCTACCTTCTGGGAGGCCATGTTAACTTATATATCCCAATATACCTAGTTTCCCTTCATTGTTCAGGAGAGATGTGATGTTCAATGGAGTTCTATAGTTTAATTCTCCAAAGTGTAATCAAGACTACTGATTGTAACTATGTGAATATCATACTTCCCAGAAACAAGAAAGTAATTTACTCTAACTATAAGCATGATCATAAACTCAATATGTTAATATATGGTGATAGGTTGCAGGTTACCGATTTGATGGCCAGGTTGTCAGGGTCCTGCCTTGATGTGTAAATATTAAGACAAAGAGAATAAAGTACTATTGAATTTCACACACTTTAGATTTCTGCATGTAAGCTTTCTACTGAGACTCATATGCAAATAAGTCCAGTAGAAAACATAAGTTTCCTACAGACAACTTTGCAAAGAATAAAATTATGCCTATTTGAACTGCAATTATCATTTTTGTAAAACAAAATGACCTGAGTATACCTTTTAGAGCATATCATAGTGCTGTGAACATAGTTAATATTGCTTTATATGAATCTGCATTGCAGCAGCTCAGGTACTTTAATATGGAAGTGTAAACTTACAAATGTAAGTTTATGGTCACAATTACTTCACAATGGTCACACATGTAAGTTTACTGTATACAAAGTTTAAAAATTTGTAAACTCCATTTTGCATCCAAAAAGGGAAAAGTGCACCTAAGCATGGGGAGTATCCCCAAATGGATTTGTTTTATTCATACAGGGCCTGATATTCAAAGCACATTCAGCGCTATTTATCTGGATAAGCATGACATATGAGGCTAAGTAATGGCCGTTGAATATGCACTTATGTTCAGCAGCTGCTGCTTAAGCAAGTCCTTTATACAGCTAAACATTACACACACAAAAAGTAGTTGTGTCCAGGGTGGATCGGGGAGGAGCAAGTTAGCCATATAACCTATATAGCTAACTACTGATATTCAGAGTTAGCTGCATAAGTATAAGTTTATACACAATATAGACCAGGTCTAAACATAGCTGGGTAGACTTAATTGGCTAAATGTGTATATATATATATATATATATATATATATATATATATATATATATATATATATATATGTGCATATATTCAGAGGTTATTTGTTTTATTTATTTATTTATTTAAAATCATTCATTACCCACCCCAATCCATTCATTAGCTGTTATGATTAGAGGGTGGATCCTTGGGCCGACCGTCGAGTGGACAATCGGGAGGCAGAACGCCAGGCTGAGGCCTGATCTTCACCTGGAAACCCTAAACGCCCCCGGAGAAGCCGTTGGCGCCCGGATCGCTAGGGCTTAGGTGTCTTCGCCCTGGAAGCCCGAGGTCCCCCCAGGAGGAGCCCGTAGGGACCCGGACCGCTGGGACTTAGGTGAACAACTGGCGTGAAAGAAATCCTGGAACTGAACCGGAAACGAGATAGAAGCTGGAGTAGATAGCAAACTACCCTAAACAGGGCTGACAGCGGGAATCGGGAACAAGAATCAGTCCGTGGTCTTGGCAGGCAGCAGGAAGCAGAACGAATAGACAGTCCGTGGTTCAGGGCAGACAGCAGGAATCAAAACGAGTAGGCAGTCTGTGGTTCAGGGCAGACAGCAGGAATCAAAACGAGTAGGCAGCCCGGGGTCTAGGCAGCAGCAGAAATCAAACGAGTAGGCAGTCCGGGGTCTAGGCAGGCAGCAGGAATCAAACGAGTAGGCAGTCCGGGGTCTAGGCAGGCAGCAGGAGCAAACGGTAGGCAGTCTGGGGTCTAGGCAAGAGAAATGAACGCAGGAACTCCGATACTGGCGAGCAGGAACAGGGATTCCAGGAACAGCAACTTACTCACAATGTGACCTCGGTGCAAGGCAATTTCAAGGGGACTGGCGCCGACTTAAATCTCCCGCAGGTGCTGACGTCACTCGGGGGGGCGGTCCAGCACATCCGGGTGCTGGACCGTGAAAAGCCCGACCCTCGCGCGCGTGCGTTCCCCCAAGGGGGAGGAGTCCCGCGGAGCTTGGCGGCGTCTCGCACGCGGGGAGGCCATCACCATGCGGCCCGACCGACCCTGAATCCTGCGGATCGCGGCAAGGCCCCGGACCCAGCAGAGGAGGTAAGGGCTCGGGCGGTGCAGTGGCGACCGAGACCGCAACAGTACCCCCCCCCTTTACGTCTCATCTCCGCCGAGGACCTGGCTTTCCGGGGTTGTCTTGATGGAATTGGGTTAGCAGTGATTGACCAGAATGTTCCGAGCTGGTTCCCACGAGTCCTCTTCAGATCCGCACCCCTCCAGCTAGCAGATATTCCCAGCGACGGCCGTGAAAGCGGACGTCCAAAACCTCCCGTACCTGATACGTGGGCTCACTAGTAGAGGATGACGATAGTGCATCAGTGGAGGGATGATGGAATCGTGAAAATACCACAGGTTTCAATAGGGAGACGTGGAAAACATTATGTATGCGGAGTGAAGAAGGAAGGCGGATTCTATAGGATACCATTCCTATACGTTCTGCTACCTGAAAAGGAGCGCAGTATCTGGGAGCTAGTTTGCGGGAACGATTCGGTAGTTGGAGATTCCTGGTACTCAACCACACTTTGGTACCTGGTAGGAAGATAGGCGCTGGACGTCGATAGTGATTGGCGTACTGTTGAGTTCTTTTCGCAGCAGTGGACAGTCTGTGCTGAATCCCTTTCCAGAAATGATGCACTTGACGTGCTACTGTAGACGCAGCTGGGGAAGGAATGGAAATAGGTACTGGTACCGGAGGCCTCGGGTGACGGCCAAAAACAATCTGGAAAGGCGTTTGTCCTGTGACCGAATGGGTATGATTGTTATAGGCGAACTCTGCCCATGGGAGAAAAGGGACCCAATTAGTCCCCTTCTCAGAGATGAAACTTCGGAGGAATGTTTTAAGGGACCGATTCGTGCGTTCGGTCTGTCCATTACTCTGAGGATGAAAAGCGGTGGACAAATTTAACTGCACCCCAAACTTTTTACATAGGGCACGCCAGAAGCGGGCAGTAAATTGTGGTCCTCTATCGGATACTATACTTTGTGGAAGACCATGGGCCCGGAAGATATGTTGAGTGAATAACAGTGCTAGTTCAGGCGCTGAAGGCAGCTTAGGCAGTGGTACTAGATGAATCATTTTGGAGAAACGATCCACGGTTACCCATATCACTGTATGGCCCTCAGATGGTGGCAGGTCCACTACGAAATCCGTGGCAATGTGAGACCACGGCTCTGCAGGGATAGGCAGTGGTTGCAGAAGACCCCAGGGCCGGCCACTGGATGGTTTCTGCCGGGCGCAAACCGGACATGAATCCACATATATACGTACATCCTGACGTACTCGGGGCCACCAGTAATATCGGTTTAGCAGATCGAGTGTCCTCTCTCGACCGGCATGACCCCCAGAGAGGGAGTCGTGAGCCCAGACTAAAACCTTCTTGCGGTCTCTGCGGGGAACCACTACTCGGCCAAGAGCGGAAACTGTGGTACTGGCAAGCTGGATCTTGGCGGGATCGATGATGTGTTGCGGACATTCTTCCTTCTCCTCCCGAATCTCATATCGAGACAGCGCATCCGCCCGGACGTTTTTCGAGGCTGGTCGATACTTTAAGACGAAGTCAAAGCGGTTAAAGAAGAGTGACCAACATGCTTGTCTGGGGTTGAGTCGCTGGGCTTGGTTCAGAAACTCCAGATTTTTATGATCTGTATAAATGATGACTGGATGAAGAGAGCCCTCCAACCACTGCCTCCATTCTTCTAGTGCTAGTTTGACCGCTAGCAACTCCTTATCCCCAATCCCATAATTGCTCTCAGCTGGCGAAAACTTCTTGGAAAAGTAAGAGCAAGGTAGGAGATGTCCCGAGCTAGAGTTTTGAGACAATACCGCCCCTACGGCAATACTAGATGCATCAACCTCGACAAAGAAGGGTCGAGTAGGATCCGGGTGACGTAAACAAGTGTCCTGGAGGAAAGCCTCTTTTAACTTTTCAAAAGCATCACAAGCCTCTTTAGGCCAGAGACGGGTGTTTGCCCCCTTTCGAGTCAGGGCGGTTAAAGGTGCCACCAATCGAGAATACTGAGGAATGAAGTGTCTATAGAAGTTTGTGAACCCCAAAAAACGTTGTAACGCTTTCAGCCCCTCCGGCAGAGGCCATCTCCTGATGGCGGATACTTTACTGGGGTCCATCCGGAAACCGGTAGAGGACACGATATACCCTAAAAAGGGCAAAGACTCCTGCTCGAATAGACACTTTTCAAACTTTGCATATAAATGATGGTCCCGTAAGATTTGGAGCACCTGCCTCACGTGCTGCCGATGGGAGGTTAAATCCGGAGAGTGTATGAGAACGTCATCCAAGTACACAATTACACAAGAGTGCAGTAATTCTCGCAGAATCTCATTCATTAAGTGCTGGAATACCGCGGGGGCATTACACAGTCCAAACGGCATCACTAAATATTCATAATGGCCGTCCCGGGTGTTGAAAGCCGTCTTCCATTCATCCCCGGGACGGATACAAACCAGATTGTAAGCACCACGAAGATCTAATTTAGTGAAGACTTGAGCCCCTTGGAGTCTGTCCAACAACTCAGGGATTAGAGGAAGCGGGTATCGGTTTTTCTTGGTGATAGCATTGAGCCCACGATAGTCAATGCAAGGCCTCAAAGCCCCGTCTTTCTTGGCGACAAAAAAGAAACCCGCCCCCGCGGGAGACTTCGAAGGACGGATGAAGCCTTTAGCCAGATTCTCAGTGATATAGTCTGACATAGCCCGGGTTTAGGGTTGAGACAAAGGATAGACCCGTCCACGAGGAGGAGTAGAACCCGGAAGCAATTCGATCGCACAGTCAAACGGACGGTGCTAAGGTAAAAGTTCCGCTTTTTCTTTGGAAAAAACATCCATGAAATCGGCATATGGAGCCGGCAGTACCGGAGCGATGTGAGCCAGTGGAATCCGTTGGGCCGCCCTCGCTGGAATGCAGGATTGGAAACACTCGGAACTCCATTGGATGATCTGGAAGTCCCTCCAGCGAATCACAGGGGAGTGTTTCTGGAGCCAGGGTAAGCCAAGGACCACCGGATGTACCGATTTTTCCAAAATCAAGAATGAAATTTCCTCAGAGTGTAATAAACCCGTCTGGAGAGTCAGCGGCGTAGTCTCTGTGGATATACAACCCGACAGAGGGGTACCCTGAATAGAAGTAACCCTTAAGGCAGGAGTCCTACGCCGTGTGGTGAGACGTAACTGTTGCACCAGATCCTTTGTAATAAAGTTCCCACCTGCCCCGGAATCCACTAGGGCTTGTGTCGGGAAGGAACCACCGGGATATGTCAAAGTTACCGGTACGGTACATTGAGGAGCAGCATTGAGGCAGCCTAGGGGACACTCCTCCCATACACCTAGGCGCGAGAGTTTTCCGCCCGTTCCTTACACTGTGCGAGGAAATGGCCCTTACCGCCACAGTACAGGCACAGCCTCAAATCGCGGCGACGCTGCCTTTCTTCGGGTGTCAAAGATGACCGACCCAGTTGCATGGGCTCCTCTGCGGAAGTCGCTGGTGAAGCGGAAGCTCCTCGGGAACCCGAATTCGTGGACCTTGGAGGCACCGAGGTCAATCGACGAAAAGGACGCCCCTCTTTAGCTCTCTGCTGCAGACGCCGATCAATTCGGCCCGCCAGTTCGATGAGGGGGTTAAGTTTCTCCGGCAGGTCACGAGCCGCCAGCTCATCCTTAATACAGCCCGCCAACCCCTCCAAGAAGACACCTCGCAGAGCATCATCTTGCCAGCCTACCTCCTGGGCGAGCGTGCGGAATTCCAACGTGTAATCTGCAAGAGTCCGTGTTCCTTGCCGGAGCTGAAGTAACTCAGAGGTCGCAGAAGTCTGTCGTGCAGGCTCATCAAAAGCCGCCTTGAACTCCTCCACAAAGCGATTCAAATCAGTTAATGCCAAATCGCTATTCTCCCACTTAGGAGACGCCTAGTTCAGAGCGCGTCCGTCCAAGAGCGAGAAAATGTACGCCACCTTGGTGCCATCCGTAGGAAATTGATTAGGGAGCAATGCAAAGCGCACATAACATTGGTTTAAAAACCCGCGGCATGCCTTGGAATCCCCGGAATATCGAGATGGAGCTGGAAGCTGCGTAGGCGACTGGAGTGTTACCACTGGTACTGGTGCGGGTACAGGTACCGGAACCGGAGCCTGCGGCTCGGAATCCATGCGTGCAGCCAACCGCTCTACTGTTGCTGCCAAGGAGTCCAACACCTGCTGTTGCTGAACTAAGCGCTGGGCCAAACCCGGAATGGCCTGTAGGCCGGCGAGATCTGCCGGATCCATGGCCTTGCAAACTGTTATGATTAGAGGGTGGATCCTTGGGCCAACCGTTGAGTGGACAATCGGGAGGCAGAACGCCAGGCTGAGGCCTGATCTTCACCTGGAAACCCGAAACGCCCCCGGAGAAGCCGTTGGCGCCCGGATCGCTAGGGCTTAGGTGTCTTCGCCCTGGAAGCCCGAGGTCCCCCCAGGAGGAGCCCGTAGGGACCCGGACCGCTGGGACTTAGGTGAACAACTGGCGTGAAAGAAATCCTGGAACTGAACCGGAAACGAGATAGAAGCTGGAGTAGATAGCAAACTACCCTAAACAGGGCTGACAGCGGGAATCGGGAACAAGAATCAGTCCGTGGTCTTGGCAGGCAGCAGGAAGCAGAACGAATAGACAGTCTGTGGTTCAGGGCAGACAGCAGGAATCAAAACGAGTAGGCAATCCGTGGTTCAGGGCAGACAGCAGGAATCAAAACGAGTAGGCAGTCCGGGGTCTAGGCAGGCAGCAGGAATCAAACGAGTAGGCAGTCCGGGGTCTAGGTAGGCAGCAGGAATCAAACGAGTAGGCAGTCCGGGGTCTAGGCAGGCAGCAGGAAGCAAACGGGTAGGCAGTCCGGGGTCTAGGCAAGAGAAATGAACGCAGGAACTCCGATACTGGCGAGCAGGAACAGGGATTCCAGGAACAGCAACTTACTCACAATGTGACCTCGTTGCAAGGCAATTTCAAGGGGACTGGCGCCGACTTAAATCTCCCGCAGGTGCTGACGTCACTCGGGGGGGGCGGTCCAGCACATCCGGGTGCTGGACCGTGAAAAGCCCGACCCTCGCGCGCGTTCCCCCGAGGGGGAGGAGCCCCGCGGAGCTTGGCGGCGTCTCGTACACGGGGAGGCCATCACCATGCGGCCCGACCGACCCTGAATCCTGCGGATCGCGGCAAGGCCCCGGACCCAGCAGAGGAGGTAAGGGCTCGGGCGGTGCAGTGGCGACCGAGACCGCAACATTAGCTACATATATATATGCTTCCCAAAAAAAACCCCCATCCAACCCTTTAAATTTAATTTACTACATCCCCCCACCCTACTGAACCCCCCCCCCCAAGACTTGCCAAAAGTCCTTGGTGGTCCAGTGGGGGTCCTGGAGCGATCTCCTGCACTTGGGCTGTCAGCTGCTGGTATTCAAAATGATGCCGATAGCCTTTGACCTTATTATGTCACAGGGGTTACCGGTGCCATTGTTCTGCCCCGTCACATGGTAGAAGCAATGGACGGCCGGCGCCATATTGTGCTCCTACCATGTGACGGGGCTGACCAATGGCACCGGTAGCCCTGTGACATAGTAAGGGCAAAGGCTATTGGCGCTATTTTGAATACCGGCAGCTGACAGCCCAAATGCAGGAGATCGTTCCAGGACCTCCGCTGGACCACCAGGGACTTTTGGCAAGTCTTGGGGGGGGGGGGGGGGGGACTCCTGACCTCGGGCTGTCGGCTGCCAGTATTCAAAATGGCGCCGATAGCCCCTGTGACATAGTAAGGGCATAGGCTATCGGCAACATTTTGAATACTGGCAGCCGATGGCCCGATTGCAGGAGATCGCTCCAGGACCCCCCGCTGGACCACCAGGGACTTTTGGCAAGTCTTGGGGGGGGGGACTCCTGACCTCGGGCCGTCGGCTGCCAGTATTCAAAATGGCGCTGATAGCCCCTGTGACATAGTAAGGGCATAGGCTATCGGCAACATTTTGAATACTGGCAGCCGATGGCCCGATTGCAGGAGATCGCTCCAGGACCCCCTGCTGGACCACCAGGGACTTTTGGCAAGCCTTGGGAAGGTTAGAAGGGAGATATGAAAAGCATTATGTATTCAAAGTGCCGGTGGTAGCTTCAAGCTGTACATAACCGGACCCAGGTGACGGAGTACTGAAAAGGGTCCTATGTACTTTGGTGCAAACTGGACTGATGGCATTTTAAGGCAGATGAACAGGGTACTCAACCATACCTTATCGCCAGGCTATAACTGCGGTGCATCTCTGTGATGGGCATCATATCATTTTTTGACTTGTTGTCCAGCCTTCTGGAGGAGTTCTTTCATATGCTTCCACAACTGGTGTAATGCTTGCGCTGATGTCTGGGCAGCAGGAGAGGCTACTGATAATGGCATAGGTAGTGGAAGTAAGGGCTCACATCCGTAGACTAGTTGGAACAGAGATGACCCAGTTGAGGCAGACTGGTGTGAGTTCAGAGTGAATTCAGCCCAAGGAAGCAATTCTGACTAGTTGCTTTGTCTGGAGTTGATTAAGGCACAAAGGAATTGTTTTAACGTGCGTTTCATTCTCTCCCTTTTTCCATTGGCTTGTGGGTGATATCCTTTCTTGAATTCACATACTCTTTTGGCCTCCACCACCACCATTGGAAGGCTGTTCCATGCATCCTCTACCCTCTCTGTAAAGAAATATTTCCTAAGATTACTCCTAAGATTGCTCGCTTTCACGCTCTTCCTATGACCCCTTGTTCTAGAGCATCTTTTCCATTAAAAAAGGCTTACCTCCTATACGTGGAATCTTTGGAAGAATTCAAATGTCTCTAATATCACCCCTGTCTCAATTTTCCTCTAGGGTATACATGTTTAGATCTTTAAGTCTATCCCCATATATTTTAGAACAAAGATCATTGACCTTTTTAGTAGACACCGTCTGGACCGACTCCTCCAGGTTTATATTCTTTTGAAGGTGCAGCCTCCAGAACTGTACACAGTATTCCAAATGGAGTCTCACCAGGGACCTACACAGGGACAATATCACTCTCTTTTTCTCCTCCAAGACGGAAGTAAATTTATGCGGCAGGGGATCTGGGCATGCCCAGGCACATTAGTATTTACTTGCATATTTCTTCTCTATCCCCAAAACACCCATGCCCCATCCAAAGCACACCCATGCCCTCTCTTTTTTGAAAACCGTTGAGATGTATGTGCAGCAGGAGTTATGCGCGCATCTGGGCACCTTTTAAAATTAGGTGGGTATGCATGAGCCCAATTTGGGCATACATCCCTAATTGATGCATGTGCTGGGCTTTTAAAATCTACCTCTAAATATTTAACTCTGCATTTCTTAGCATTACATCTTAGCTGCCAGATCCTAGACCATTCATTGAGCTTTGCTAGATCTGTTCTCATGTTATCCATTACTATGCTTGCTGTCTACCCTGTTGCAGATTGTTGTATCATCGGCAAAATGACTAACCTTTTCTATTATGTTGCTCACAAAATTGTTGAAAATATCCAGCCCAAGGACCAATCCCTGAGGCCCAATGCCAGTACGCCTCCATCCTCAGAGTGAACTCCATTTACCACTACACTTTGTTACCTCCCACTCTGCTAGTTTCTAACTCAGTCAATTACACTAGGTCCCAAACCAAAGGCATTCAATGTATTTATAATTCACCTATGCAGAACTATGTCAAAGGCCTTACTGAAATCCAAGTACACTTCATCTCCCTTGATCCAACTCTCTGGACATCCAATCAAAGAAATTCATGAAATTAGTCTGACAAGATATACATCTGGTAAAATCATGCTGCCTCAGATCTTGCAATCTATTGGATTCCAGAAACTGCATTATCCTCTGTTTTAGCAATGATTCCATTAATTTTCTTACCACAGAGGTCAGCCTAACTGGCCTGTAGGTCCAAGCCTCATTCTTACCTCCAATTTTGTGAATAGGAACCAAACTCACCAGAACTGTTCCTGAGACTCAAGAAGTATTGAAAAGGTCAACCAGCTGAGCTGCCAGGACTCTAAGTTCCCTTAGAATCCTTGGATGTATCACATCTGACCCCATTGCCTTATCTACATTAAGTTTAACTAGCTCCTCTGTTTCCATTCTTTTATCCAGTTACCAAACCACAACAGGACACTACCTCCAATCCCATGACCTCCCAATTTCCTGAGAAGCCTTTCATGAGGGACTTTGTCAAATTCTTTCTGAAACTCCCAATACACCATATTAATTGTCTCTTCTTGATCATGTTTATTTATACCATCAAAAAATCTAGTAAATTGGTAAGGCAAGACTTTCCTTTTCAAAAAACATGTTGACTTTCCCTCATTAAACCATGTGTATCTATAGAGTCAGTAATTTTGCTTTTAAGATTGACTGCTACCTGTTAGGATTCTGTGATGCCAGAAGGGGTGTGAACCCTGGGCTGAAGTGAGAGATGGTACCGCCCACGGGGAGGAGCCCCGTGAGCCTCACTGTTGGGAGGCTAGGTCTCAGCAGAGGAAGGCATGAAAAGAATAGATTCTTTATTAAAGAGATAGAAACACTACCCATGGAGCAGGGGGTGCCAGGGAGAGAGAGAGAGTCCACACAGGCCCTGTAGCACAGGGTCGATGAGATAGGAAGTGCCCTGAGGGAATACCTCCGTATCGCTGGTAATAGTCCATGAAGCGAGTATACCAGAGAGGTCTCCTGTAGAGATGGTAGTGGCTCGCGAAGCGGGGTACACCAAAGAGACCTTGAAGGAGATGGTAGTGGCCCGCAGGATGGGGACACCAATGATGTCCTCGGTAAGGATGGTAAACCTGCAGAGTAGGAAATTCAGATGAAGCCCTCAGGAGAGGTGACAGCAGTCCATAGAGAGAGGAGCACAGTCGAGGCCCTAGATGGAGGTGGTAATGGCCTGCAGCGTGGGGTACACCAGTGAGCGTCCTCAGTTGGTCTGGTACCAGTCCGCAAGGCAGGGTGCACCTGTGAGGTCCTCAATAGCGTGGTAAAGATCTGTAGAGCAGGCACTTTTGATGGAGCTCTCTGAGGTGATGGTAATGGCCCGCAATGTAGGGTATACCCAATAGGCACTTAGTAGGTAGAAAGGGATCCATAGGGTGGAGTACTCACAAGGAGTGAGTTGGTTCCAGGAAGCCCCGAGGAATGGAGCAGACGGAGTTCCAGGCATCAGGCCCTCTGAGGCGCGGATAGCCAGGACAAGAGAGAGGCCCCCAAGGAGCGGGTTCCTGAGACGTCCACGTCAGAACTGGAACTGGAACACAAGGTCTTCAGGAAGCGAGGCAGAAATAGCAAGGATGTCACTCTTTGGAGAGGGCCAGCATCTTTGGAGAGGGCCAGCAGGTTTAAATATCCAAAGATCCTTATGTCATCTGGAAGGGACGCCCCCGGGGTTCCCCCCATGACGTAGATAAGACTGGCCTGTCTGTGTGCGCACGTGCCTAGAGAGATCAGATGGCAAGATGGTGGTCGGCGGCATCCGTGCCGACCCAGGAGGCCTGGAAGCGGTAGGCAGGTCGTAGGTAGCTAGTGGATGCTGCCAGTCTACCCCATGGAGTTAGGGAGGTGAAGAAAGAGATGAGCAGAAGTGGTCACAGCCGTCTGCATAACACTACCATTTTCCCTGGCACCAATGTCAGGATCACCAGTCAATAGTTTCCCGGATCACCCCAGAGCCCATTTTTATAATTGGCGTCACATTGACCACACTCACTTTTCTGGTTGAAAATCACCAGAAACATGTCTGCAATTTTATTTTTCAATTCCTTCAGAACCCTGAAGTGAATATCATCCCACCCTGATTGCTTTTTTATTTAGTTTGCAGTCTGAGTTATTACAACCTACAGTTCTTCAGGAGTTCCATCTAGTTGCTCAGAGTCATCACCATCAAAATAATGTTTCTGGTGTGGATATGACCTCAACATTCACCTCAGTAAAGACAGAGGCAAAGAATTAATTTAGGTTTTCTGTGATTTCCTTGTCCTCCCTAACCGCCCCTTTTACCCCTTGACTATCTAGAGGTCAAGGGGTAAAAAAGTATTTGGATACTTATTTGGCTAAATTCTAACCAGCTAATAAGATAACTGTTAGAATTTAGCTGGCTAAATTGGAGGAGTTCTGGGGTGTAACTGGGAGCAGTTGAATTAGCTGGCTAACAGGGTCATGCATCAAAATGCATTTTCCTGTTAACACATGTGATATCAATGGTATTGCATATTTTTCAGAGAGAGAGAGAGAGAGAGATTCGTTATAAGGCCTTCACAGTAGTCAACTATCTCACACTGCATATCAAACTGGCCTCAAAACCCTAAACAACCCACAAAGCCTCACCTCGAATTATTAGCTGGCCCTCTTATGTGATTTAAATAGTTGACTACTGTGAAGGCCTTATAAAGAGTCTCTCTCTCTCTCTCTCTCTATCATTTCACATGTATTGTACTAAAATAGCACACAGGGCAGTATCTCTAAAGTTTTCATAGCCATGTTCCTTATCACAGGCAAAATTTATAGTATTTTGATGAATCTAGGCCTTAGCCAGCTAACTCCAATATTCAGAATTATCTGGATAACTTAACTAAGTCTGGTCAGGCCAAAGACATGTCCTAAAATTATCCGGCTATCACCTCTATTGAATATACCTCCAAAGTTAGCCAGATAAGTTTATCCAGCTAACTTTTCTATTCAGACTGTGTCTGAATATGGACATCCTAGTGGCCCAACTGACTCCCTCACAGGCTTTTTGTCCTGAATGTACTTGAAAAATGTATTATTTCTGTAACAAGCTTCTTTTCAAATTCTTTCAGCCTGCTTAATTATTTTTTTACATCTATCTTGCCAGTGCTTCTGTCTTCCCAGATGGTTCTGCTTTCTATTTTTTGAATGATGCTGTTTGGACTTTAATTGCTTCTTCGGCCTCACTATAAAACCATGCCAACAGTCATTTGGTTTTCCTTTGATCTTTTTTAATGCACAGAATACATGTTTTCTGAGTTTTAAGGATGGTGATTTTAAAGGATCCATGCCTCCTGAAATCTTTATCCTTGTGAATTGCTCCTTTTAATTTTTTTTCCTAACTAATTTCCTCATTTTATCAAAGAAGTGCAGATTCATGATTTTGAGGTACAGCAATCCAAAGGAGTTGCATGTGATAGGGGTGAAAGACAGATGTTTACAAAGTGGGACAGAAATCTCAGAGTGATAGTGTTTGATGATCTGAAGGTAGCGAAGAAATGTGACAAGGCAGTGTCTAACATCAAAAGGATGCTGAGCTGCATTGAAGAAAGCATAACTAGCAGGAAAAAGGTCATAATGCCACTGCACTGATCCTTGGTGAGGCCTCACCTTGAATACTGTGCTCAGCATTGGAGACCTCATCTCAAAAAGGATAAGGTAAGAATGGAAGCAATCAAAAGAAAGGCAACCAAAATGGAATGGGGTCTGAATGGAAAGCCATATGAGATGAGACTGAATGACTTTAATATGTATACCCTGGAGGATAGAAGAGATGGGAGATATGATGCAGATTTTCAAATACCTGAAACAAATTAATGATTTACAAATATCAAATCTTTTCCAATAGAAAGGAAGCTTTAAAATTAGTGGTCACATTATGAATTTCCAAGAGAGTAGACTCAGTAACAATGTCAAGAAACATTTCTTCATGGAAAGCATGGCTGATGCATGGAATGCCCTCCCAGAAGAACTGGTGAAAGAACGGTAATGGAATTCAAATTGGCATGGGACAAACACAGAGAATTCCTGCTGGCTAGAGATTGGAAATAAAGAAATGGGTTAACTTTTTTATTACAGCTAAAGTTTACATTTCTCCTTGGGGATATCCAGCACAGAGTGACAGCTATTAACCTTAAGAGAAGTTTTGGGGGCAACCTGCATGGAGCAGCAGTTACTACTACCTTTCACAGAAGTGTCCCCGCGCCACAACATATTTTAATGTACAGTATATGTATTTATGTTTCTTTATTACACTAGCTCCTGCATCAATTTATGTCAGTGCTTAGCTTAGGTTCTCTTCTTTTTGTAGAGCTAACCCTTCTTATTGGTTATTGTTTAAATGTTGCTAAACTTATGATTGGATCTTTTCCTGTTTTGGTCTTCCTCTGTCTATGTTCTCCTGCTTCTTCCTATTGGCCTTTTGCCACTTGGAATCCACGGAAGTCCCTTGTTTCCTGCTGAAGATCAGTTTGGAACTGGCTGTGGACAAGCTTGCAGCTCCCCTGAATCCTCACAGGTTCCTAGAAGCATTGCTCTTTTTACCATGCTTCATTTCCATCCTGCTGCTGGTTCCTGCTATCTGCTGGGCTGGCAGTCACAACTTCTTCTATGGCTGCAGTTGTCTGCCTTTCACTGAGCTCTCAGAGTTCCTTATCACAGCTGCATCAGTTCTGTCATCGGGGTAGCTATCTTCAGTACCATACCATCTGCAGTGAGTGTCAAACTGTTTATCATTCAAAAAAACGTTTTGGTCGTAAGATCCGAGTGCTCTCTGGCCTTGGAAGTTAATAAAGGAAGAGGTTTAACTTTCTGTAATGCTCCCAAGCTAGGACATTGGACGCTGAGAATAGAACAAGAAGGCTTGGGTTTAAATTTGCTAGGCAGACAAGATGGACCATTTTGCTTTTCATCTGCCATCATTCACTATGTTACTATCTTTGTCATTAGAGGCGAACTTAGATGGTCACCTATAGCGCCAACCCTTAGGGGGTGCCAAAGAGCAGCCAGGTGGTGCTGCAAGTGAAGCCGCTCATGGCAAAGAGGAGTAGCGATTTGCTGGGCAGTGAGCAGTGCGCGCTGCTCGCGGCCCTGAGAAGCATACAGCGGGCGGTATGAACAAAGTAGGAGTCGGGCCCAAGACTGGCGGGATCAGCATGAACAGGGGGGTGAGGGTGGCACAGTGTGAGGGGGGGGGGGGGCAGGCACAAGGAGAAGTCACCAAGGGCACCCACTACCCTTGCACCGGCCCTGCATGCAACTCTAAATTACACAAGAAAGTCCAAATACTTGGCACCCCTTTCTGCCCTATTTTTTAACTTCAAATATGAATTTTTAATCCTTTCAACTGGCCATATATTTTGGTATAGAATTTTTGCATCCTGTTCTGCTAAAATTGGAAGTATCAAGCCCATAAAGACTAACACCAAGTCCCACAACGGAAATGAATTTACGCCCCTAGAAAGGTTTCTTTGCCATAGAAAATTTATGAAAATACAAACCAAATATTGAGGCCTGCATAGTCCTTTGGCACAACAAACTTTCCCATAGGTCCAGATCTCTTTTATCATTTTATATCATCTACTTTTTAAAATAAAGAATTGTAATATGAAAGAAAAGCCTAAAACAAGGGGTCATATTATGGAACATGTCTCTCAATGCTCTCCCTCGTTCAAAGATTCTTTTCTCTTCCTTCCTCATATTAATTCTTTTCCTCATTCCTTAAATCACATGTCCTTTCTTCCACTCAACCCACCTACCAGGTTTTCTTTATTCTTCCTTCAGTGTGACCAGGGCCAGTTATAAGCCAACTGATGCCAGGGCAAAAACTGATTTTGCTGCCTCCTCCTGCTCCACCTTCCCTGGTGAAAAATAAGCACGCCTTATGCCCCATTCCTTGTGCTACTTTGTTCCGCTCTTTCCTCACCTTCTGTGCAGCACCTCTCCTCCCCTAACCTCTGTCCAGTATCTCCCTGCAGTCATAAAAGAAGAATGAATGCTATGAAGTGTGCTCATGGGAGACAGAGTGCTTTGGGGGGGAGGCCTTGCTGGTATGGTGGTGTCCCCTTGGGCACGGTGCCCTGTGCAGAGACACAGGTCACACAATCCAAAAGCCGGCCCTAAATGTGACCTCTGTCTTCCTTCTCCTCATGCATTTTCTCCTCCTATGCATCTCCTCCTTGCATACCTATATCTTCCCATGGTGTCCCCTCTCCTTCTTCCCCTCCTCCTCCTCTCTCCAAGTGTCCCACTGCTCTTCTCTCTCAGCCACCATATGCCATCTCCCTCCTCCCTGCAGTTAATATCTGCCAAACTGATACTGCATCAATTTCTGTTCTTCCAGTGCCTGACACTGCTACTATTGCAGCTGCCAGAAGTCTACTACTGTGGCTGCTGACCACATGGTTTTAGTTTCAAATGTTAAAGCTGCGTAGCCCACCAGTACGGCCATATCTCAGAAGTACATTCCATCTCATGCTGCTCTGACTTAAGGGGCCCATTTACTATTTTTTCTTCCATTTTGTATTTATGAGAAAAAAATGCTTAATAAATTGTAAGTAAAGCCATATGGTTAGCAGTCACAGGGAAGGGATTACCAGTGGCTGTGACAGCGACAGCTGTAAAAATAGAATCAGCCACAGGATCGGATAGACACAGACACTGTTGATAGGGATGGGAGCAGTTAGAAGCAGGTATGTTGGCAATGATGAGACAGAGAACAATAATACAAAGAGCGTGCAGGGCAGAGAGGTTTGCAGGAAGTTGTCATGATTCTGCAGCAAAGGGTGAATTCCATTGCATTTTCCAGTCACAGAATTACAGCAAAATGTGGGCTATGGCGTACGGGTTTCTAATGTAATATCCTTTTTATCATATGACAGGGTCTAAACGAAGGGAATATTATAATACTGTGTTAACTTGTAAGAACTGGATAATTGACTGCAACATCTTTTTCCTAATAGTGTAAAAGACTACTGAAATCACTAGCAGAAGATAATTATGACACAGGAAATTTAGAACTACCTTTTAAAAATCAGCACAGAATTGAGACCTCTAAAATTTGTACTCAGGTGGTATCAAACTCAATTAGACATCTCTTTTTGAAACACTTTTAGTAGTGTGCCTAAGCATTTTACATTTCTAGTTTGAGATAACTATCTAAGTAGGTGATTTGCAGGTAAGGTTCCACTTTAGGGCAATTTTCAAAGCATTTTACCCACCTTAATTTTTGTTTGAAAACTGCCCTCTCTCCATACAGCTAAAACTCCATGGGGTCCATATTCAGTCACTGTCCAGATAGCAAAGTTACCAGATAAACTTATCTGTTCAGCTTTGGAGGTATAGTACAGCCGCACTACTGATTATAGTTGGCTATCTTAAAATTAGTGGCTCACTTTATCCAGCTAACTTTAGGACAGCTCTTTGGCCCGATCAGACATAACTGGCTAAGTTATCCGGCTAACTGAATATCAGAGTTAGCCAGATAACTTGGCCAACTGACTCAGCTCCTCCCATTCATGCCCCTAGAATGCCCCTAACTCATCCAGCTAAATTCTAACTGACTTATAAGCTAGTCAGCTAGAACTTAGCCAGATAAGTGCTCAAATATTCATTTAGCGGGATGACTTCTGAGTTATCCAGCTAAATGCTTTTAACTTTGCACCTCCATGTGCTCTTCCACAATATGCTTATTTTTTCCACATTGAAATGAGGCATTCCATGTGGTGGGTTCAGATTAGGGAAGTAAAAGCATGAGACGGGGAGATGTGGTAATGTGTAATAATGCACAAGAAGCAAATCTATTTCAATGGGAAAAGATATTCTAGAACAAGGAGCCAAGATACAAGGCCAAGGGAGTAGACAGTTACCTCAAATTCCTAGAAATTGAATGAGCAGCTTTTTACACCTAAACAGTGAAGCTCGTGTGTGAAAATACAATTTTTGGAATGCCCAGTGAGGTATTTCTCTATATTAGTGGGACATGCCTTTAGAATATATCTATTATTAAAAAGACATAATGATATATATATTTGCTTTAAATTATATGGCTTGATATTTCAGTTGTTTGAATGATATTACCGTCAACACGAGAAGATTTTTTACGTGGATGTAAGGAGTACGCCCCCTAGTAGTGAGAGGATTGGTTGTGGATGTGATGTTATCAGTTTGAGTGATGGCCCCACCTTTGTAGCGGGGATTTAAAAAAGCGGAAGTTATGAGCTGGATTCCGGTGCAGGAGACGTTGAGTCGTGGCTACATGAGAATATGCTGTACTGCAGTGGTATGAAGAGATGTTGAGGCGCCGCGTTTTGAGAACTGCTTGCATTTCAAGTAAGCAGAATTTGTTGGTTGAAATATTTTTGGAAGTGTATTTTTATACATTAGAGGTTATAGATTTCTCAGAATGAATTATAGTATAAATGAAAAATGCTGTGGTACAGTGGCATGAAGAGATATTGAACTGTCATGTTTTGAGTATCGGCATATATTGAATTAATGGGATTAGTTAGTTGAAATATACTTGAATTAAGAAGACATATGCTGGTTGGTACCGTATTATTTTTTTTGTTTTCATTTTTAGGATAAGATACGTCAGAAATATAACATGTTTGGAGTTTAATATTGGAGATCATGCATTAAATCTGCTGCGGCAGTTTTTTATTGATCTATGTGTTTGAGGAGTGTGTGTACCAATGGTAAATATATTGTGAGTATTATGTTAGATATGATTTAAGGTGATGGTGTTAAATTTTGGTGGGCTGTGATTATTATTATTATTGTCTTTAATGTTTAGTTCCTATATTGATTGAAGACACTATTTGATTACTCGGCATCAGCGGATGAAAATAAGAGTCATATTGTGAGTAATTGGATGAATTGGATAATTACTTGTGTTAATTGAATATATACTCATATAACATTTCTCTTATAGGCATGTGTGGATACTGTGCAATTATTGAAAGATTCAGGATTCGGGGAATTGAGGCTCCCTTGTGAGGGATGAATATATTTTACAGTATCAGGAACGACACCCCTGAAGAAGCAAATCGCGAAACAAGGACCTTGTTGGGGATTGTTTAACATATGAATTAATGGATACAAGGAGTACACTCTCTAAATAATTTTTGTGTAAAATAGGGAGATGTTTTAGACACTGTGTTGATAAAATAATTTATTGTATCCGTACTCTGAATCTTTAATTGTTGTTGGGTTATGCAATATTGTGGGGAGGTTTTACAGTAATTATTTGTATGAATGTGAATGAGTGAATGGGTTAGGTATGAAGTTTTAATATTTGGGGTATTTAATGTTGTATTAATGTGAAAATTTGGGGTAGGTTTGGGTATCCGCACTGAGGGGTAGATTTTCAGACCGCGCGAATAGGCGTACTTTTGCTGGCGCATCAGGCTCAAGCAAAAGTACGCGGGATTTTAGTAGATACGCGCGTAGCCGCACGTAGCCGCTAAAATCCTGGATCAGCGCGCGCAAGGCTATCGATTCTGTATAGCCGGCATGCGCCGAGCCACGCAGCCTACCCCCGTTCCCTCCGAGGCCGCTCCGAAATCGGAGCGGCCTCGGAGGGAATCCTCTAACACCCTCCCCTCACCTTCCCCTCCCTTCCTCTACCTAACCCACCCGCCCGGCCCTGTCTAAACCCCCTCCTTACCTTTGTCGGGGGATTTACGCCTCCCTCTGGGAGGCGTAAATCCCCGTGCGCCAGCGGGCCGCTAGCGCACCGGGACGTGACCTGGGGGTGGGTCCGGAGGGTGCGGCCACGCCCCCGGACCGCCCCGAGCCGTAACCATGCCCCTGGGCCCGCCCCCGGAACGCTCCCGGCATGCCCCAAAAACGCCGCGCGGTTCGGGGCCGCCCCCGACACGCCCCCCTCAGAAAACCCCGGGACTTATGCGAGTCCCGGGGCTCTGCGCGCGCCGGTAGGCCTATGTAAAATAGGCTCACCGGCGCGCAGGGCCCTGCTCGCCTAAATCCGCCCGGATTTGGGCGGATTTAGGCGAGCAGGGCTCTTAAAATCCGCCCCTATGTGTAAGGTATGTAAAAAACAGTTGTTTTAAATATTGACTAATATATACTTATGCTAGGTACATGTTTTGTTCGTTAAAAAACACATGTCTAATGTTGTAATAACATATTGTTAGTTAAAATAAATTATATACATTTTCATAATAAAAAAGTGTTGATATGTGTTAAATCACGTATTCAGGTAATTGTTCGTATTTATGTCCTTTAGATAGTATGATGTGATATGTAGTTTAGAATTCAAGTCAGTAGTCCAGTGAGTTTCAAACAGAGAGAGAGAGAGAAAATAGTGCTGTGGCTCCTTCCAGAATCTGAAAAAGTACAAAAAAACATTTCCAATTAACAGGGACAGTTGCTAGATTTTGAATAGATGTATGTAAAATTGAGTGAATGGTTTTAACCAAGTTATCCAGACAAGATAAGGTCAAGAATAGCAAAAGTAAATCGTAGATTTATGTATTTATTTATTTATTTATTTATTTAAAGCTTTTTTTTATACCGATATTAGTAGCAACATCATATCGGTTTACATTAGAACTAAAAGGTTGAGAAATTTACAAATAGGTTACGGGGAAGGGATGAAAGGAACAAAGTTGCAAAGAGGAACTAGGAAAGCAAGCAGAGGACTGCTGAGTTCAAAAAGGCATAACAATTGCAAAAGAACAACGGAACAATAAAACAGTAGTAGTAAGATGGTGTAACAATGTAACGGACTGATATAGCTGATCTGCGGAATTTAGTATCAGCATTTGATAGACATTGAAGTGATTGAATTCAGTGATTGCTGGGAGAATTTTACATGGTAATCAGAGTGTGAGTGGTAACATTTGCAATAATGGAATATTTGCAAATATAGCACCTGATTCACTAAGGGTTTTTTGCATTGACACAAATGGGAGAAAAACCTTAAGGAATCTGGCCCATATTGCATATTAAAAAAAAAAAAAGAAAAGAAATTATCTTCTACAAGTGCATAGGTCACACATTATTTGTTATCTTTGTGTGTAATATGATTTTCCCTGCGGAGCCTAAACTCTCCTCCACTACCATAAGAATATGGCAAGGCTCTGTTTAAAACTGAGAAATAAGGAAAGCAAAGGGAAGTAAATCCTAACAGTAGATACCATAAGGTGACTGGAGTAAGAAGACAATTAACTTTTCAAGATAAAACTTCTAGCAAGTGAGGGAAAATTTTAATGACTAAAGAACTACTTGTAGAAGCAAATTTAAGGTCTTCCTGTCCTTGTTTTAGGGTAGGACAAAACTAATTATTCATTGACTTACATTAGCTAGCTGCACAGCAACACAAAACCGATAGGGCAACTACACTAGGGAACTCTTACACAAGATACCAGAAGATTCTTAGGAGAAAGGAAGTAGTTTTCTTTATTGATGTATTTAAATTGTAGCATAGTAGGGAGAAGAAAGACCACCGAGTCAAGAGCTCCTGTCAACTCTAGCTAGCTTCATACCCCAGGGGCACCAACCAGCCCAAGATGTTCTAAACTTAAGTGTATGCATACATCACCATTGTATTAACTACCACCACAACAAGCTGGGTAGAAGAGAGTGCACTCAGAGGTGACAAAGTTAAAAAAACCAAACTAAAATAGAGACAAAGACTAACATACACAGAAAGCTGTGACAATAAAAGCAAAAGGAAAAAGATAAAGATAAACAAAGAAGAATTATAGATAACACAAACAAATACCAAATAGACAAAGACAGTCAGAAGAGTAATTGAAAAAGAAATAAAACGTACTTACCATAGTGAAGGAATAGTTGTGAATAAAATTGTTAAGGTTAATACTTAAAAGGCAAACATAATCCTTTATTTCATCCTTGCCACCTTTCCATTCCCTGGGAGATAGTGCTGGGTGGGTTGTCTGCCCCTATTACCATAGGAAGACCTAGTTAGGAGGAAGGCATTGAACCGAGTGACATGTGAGACAACATCAAATGATCTGCCACCATTGAAGACATGACTACAATTTCTAATAACATCAACACTCTCGGCCACAATGGATATCCCCCCTCAGAGCAGTGGTTTACACAATCATCTTTATCCGTTTCCATTATCTCCATCAGCAAAGTAGACACATATGAGTATTGCTCATTCCAAATTCATTCTACTTTACTTATTTTAGTTAGAGACTTTTTCTGATTCCATTGACTGTATAAAATCCAGGGGATCTCATCCCAAATATCCAACAAAGGGTCCCAGCAAAATACCTCATCAATATCTTGCTCATCTGCAGGACTTGCTGTACTTATCACCACTAGCTAACAGTAAGTTCTCTACGAGTGGTTTTTACTTGGATCTCATATACCCAGCCTTGTTCAGACATGGTAAACATCTGCTAGGTTTTGAAACCTCTGGAGGTCCCAAATTCTTTAGTGCATGCAAAGCCTGCAACACCAAGTAATACCTCCAATGAACCCATTGTACTTCCCATACCATCTGAGGGATAGGTTCCACCATATACAACATTGGTTGCCTGGTACCTTGGCAAAACCACTTCGGCAGCATATCCATTGCCGTCATGTTAACTTGTGCATGCTCATCTCCTCAACCATGGTGGCGCCCATACAGAGGCCCACTCTGCCTCAGTATAGGCCCTCTGGAAATCCATCACTTGCTCATCAGGATGGCATACACTGCCAACACCACACATTTTCCCAGTTCACTCACCTTAAGTGCAGTAATTAACAGTGCTCTCTGGCATCTCTCTGGCCTTTAGGCCTCACCAAGACTGCCCCTGAAATACTTAGGGATAGCTCCCCAGCCTCTTATACATCTCCAGCCGTTTCTCACCTAGTTCATGGTAGGCTTCATCACCAACACTGCCTTCACTTTGCTTATCTCCTTTACTTTGGCGTAGGCCCCAAATGCCTCCTTATAAGGCAAGGTCCTTTCTGCCATGCTCGACACTGACACCTCGATAACACCAAACAGACAAGAAGCAAAGGACGGTCTTGTATTGCAGAATGCAACAAAAGTAGGATGAGACCAATCATTGTAAAGTTGAAAAGTCTTTATTTGGCACAATATTGAATAAAATATTCTTGCCCAATTCTGGCCGAGTATCACCTTAATAAGAGGCTGCATCAGGGGCTTTTAAAATGAAATTGAGGTGTGAACGATGAATGAAATTATCCAATGAAAGCTTCACAGTAAGTCACCATGCACGGTCTAATCTTTTTATTGTCAGGGCGACCACTTGCTTCATGAGCACTCATTTTTAAAGTGAGACACTTTAATTTATGAAAAACAATACCAATAACAGCATCTACCTTGAGGTCTCACTGTTCAGTCTGGTGCCACAGCTCCAGCATTTGGCTATTTCCTGCCTGCTGGCTAGCCCTGCCTATGACATCATCTCTAACCTCAGTGTCACAGATGGGACAGATGGACAGATAAAAACATAACAGCTTTTTTATTGCACAAATTATTATAAAAAGAAACATAGGCACATTTTTTGAAATTTGTAAAATATGTTAAAGGAAATGATTGTGGACCAAGTTCAAAAGAATGACTTTGGTCTTTAAGGCAGTGAAAGGAAAGTGAGAAGGATATTTGCAACAGTTGTTGAACATGTACATTCCACCTAGAAAGCTCTGGTCAGGAAATGAAAACCTCCCTCATGTGCCATCATGGAGGGAAGTGGGTAAAGTAAAAAAATCTTAAGAGAATGTTTTCAGTGATGGGGGCAGAACTTTGGAACTCAGCACCTAAAAAAGTTCGGCAAGAAGAAGACTATCTCCTGTTCAAGAAAACAGTGAAAACTGGGCTTTTTAGGCAATGAAGAGTTCTTAGATTGGAGGTAGGAAGAAGCAGATTGGCAGAAGCTATAGGCAGAGATAATATATGTCAATTTCTTACCAGGGAATAGGAGAGAATGAGCTTTATTGATGTCTAGAGGGTGTGGTCTGGGTATGAGAGGTTTAAATGTTTTTATGTATTTTTTGTTATATTTGTTGTAAACTGCCTTGATCTGCTTTGTAAGTTTGGTATGTGTGGTATATAATGAATGAATGAAATGAATTCATATGTTCTTTCAAACGAAACTTTAACATGTACAAATATCTTCCACTGAAATTTGCCTTTCTTTTAAATATCTAAAAGTATAAACATCTAAATAAGGGAATTTCAAGAATCAAGGCTGGACATCTAGTCATCTTTCAAAGTTCACAACAATCTAATTTTAGATACATAACTTCAGATTTAGATACATAACTACATACCTTTAAAAATTCAGTTTGTAATATCCATGCTTTCAAAATATTTATGCTGTAAAAATCCTTATATGTATTCAAATAATAAAGAAAACACATCTCTAGAAGTATTATACCAGTTTTTTCTGTGAATGATTAACATTTTCTAAAAATAAATATGGAATAAATTTGCCTAGAAACTATTGTTTGGCACATTTTTCCCCAGTTTGATCAGAGTTCATAAACTTTAAAAATTTGTCCATGAGCGATGCTCTGTAACTGCTCAATATGGGCAGGAGTTAGGCCTTTGCCATTACCCCCGCTCTCTTATACCCACCCCCTTCCCCCTCTACCCTCCTCACCCCTGCTGCACTGTCCCCAGGATTTGAAATTAAAATCACCAAATGGATTAGAATTCAATGATGTTTGATTAGGAGGGGAAGATCCAAGATGGCTCCCTAAACAGTCGCAGATGCTAACACTCCTGGAATTTCTCAAAGTTTTTCTTGTAAATCACTTTCTTGCTAAAATAATGCCACATAAAAGGGAAAGTGAGGGTATATCCACCCGAGCCCTCACTCCCTCCAGGATAGCGGGTGATATTGCAGTTTGCGACACCCATATCTCATATCTCGGGAGGAGGAGTCCCTTCGTCGCCTGGGGAGATATCGTTGACCCCGCCAGAGCCGCGAGAGCAGCCAAAAGCAATTCCTCCAAGCAGCACTGTGTCGGAGGAGTCGCCGGTGAGTGATGTCAGATGGGTGATCAGTATGATGCTGCAGCAGACCGGAAGAGACCCTCGATTTCCCTCATGATTCTGGAGAGTCCGGAGTGGAGTGGGGAGAGTGCCGAGAGTTTACCGCAGAGAACAACAGCGGGAACAGGAGAGATTGAGGTAATGGGAGGTCTGAAAAGCTCCCTTGAGATAGTAAGACCAGCTGTAATTACAATGGAATCACTCTGGGACTTGATTGTAAAGATGACCAAGGTGTTTAATGAACATACCGAAAAAATAGAGGAAACCTCCCTGAAAATGGATTCCCTGGAGAATAATTCCAAATTAAGAGATGAAGAACAAACTCGAGCCATGACTCAGGTTAAAAATGATCTAAGACAATTGTCTGACTCGAACGCCATGTGTGTGAAAGAACAGGCAGTCTAATCAATGTGCAGGCTGGAGTTGGTGGAAAATTATTTAAGACAATTAAACATAAGAGTACTGAATTTTCCTAACGTGGCTGGCGAATTATCTATAATAACATTTAAAAGGTATTTAAAGGAGATTTTAAAGATCCCAGAAGATCAAATACTAGCATTGAAGAAGATTGTATACCTGAGACAAAGACACAGCCAGATACAGATATCCCTCATAGGGAATATGGGAGGTTTTGAGAACTTATCAGAGTATCTGGAAAGCTCTGGCCTTGAAGTAGTGGAAAGACCGGTTCTGTTTGTCTCATTATTTTCTGAACATGATAGAGCTATAATAATGAAATACTACTTTAAAGCAATGAATGATACTTATTTGGGAGGCTTAATCCGTATTTTCCCAGATCTTTCTAGAGTAATGCAGTTACGCCGAAAAAATTTCCTAACAATGCACCCAGAAGTTGTTGCGATGGGCGCTAATTTCCTTTTGAGATATCCTTCTAGGTGCGTAATTAAGTATTCTGGACATACATATGTGTTTTATAATCCAGAGCAGTTAAGGGAATTCTTAAATGCCAGAATGGTTATCTCAACAAGTTAAAAAAAAGCTTGCCCATTAATTAATTAAAGATATGGGAGGTTTTGAGAACTTATCAGAGTATCTGGAAAGCTCTGGCCTTGAAGTAGTGGAAAGACCGGTTCTGTTTGTCTCATTATTTTCTGAACATGATAGAGCTATAATAATGAAATACTACTTTAAAGCAATGAATGATACTTATTTGGGAGGCTTAATCCGTATTTTCCCAGATCTTTCTAGAGTAATGCAGTTACGCCGAAAAAATTTCCTAACAATGCACCCAGAAGTTGTTGCGATGGGCGCTAATTTCCTTTTGAGATATCCTTCTAGGTGTGTAATTAAGTATTCTGGACATACATATGTGTTTTATAATCCAGAGCAGTTAAGGGAATTCTTAAATGCCAGAATGGTTATCTCAACAAGTTAAAAAAAAGCTTGCCCATTAATTAATTAAAGATATGGGAGGTTTTGAGAACTTATCAGAGTATCTGGAAAGCTCTGGCCTTGAAGTAGTGGAAAGACCGGTTCTGTTTGTCTCATTATTTTCTGAACATGATAGAGCTATAATAATGAAATACTACTTTAAAGCAATGAATGATACTTATTTGGGAGGCTTAATCCGTATTTTCCCAGATCTTTCTAGAGTAATGCAGTTACGCCGAAAAAATTTCCTAACAATGCACCCAGAAGTTGTTGCGATGGGCGCTAATTTCCTTTTGAGATATCCTTCTAGGTGCGTAATTAAGTATTCTGGAAATACATATGTGTTTTATAATCCAGAGCAGTTAAGGGAATTCTTAAATGCCAGAATGGTTATCTCAACAAGTTAAAAAAAAGCTTGCCCATTGATTAATTAAAGATATGGTATTCTCAGGAGAGTTTGTTAATTGTATAAGTTTCTTATTGAACTCCTCTAGATTTCCACTCTTCCCCCCTAAATGTTTCCTGGGAAAAGCGTGAGAGTAAATATTTCCTGATGTACTTTATTAGGATAAATACATTTCTTTTTTGTAACTTTCTTCTGATTTCAAAGCAAAGTTATCTTTGTTTGTATTATAAAATTGCATAAATAAAATAAAAAAAAAAAAAGAATTCAATGATGTTTATTATTTGACAGATTTGGCCACAGCCTCAAAGCAGTACAGCAAATAACTAACAATACAATTAAAACAGAACTAATGCATATAACATCCTGGCCTAAATATTATCATAACAAGAACTTCTCTCCCCTGTGACCGGTGGCATACTAAGAGGGGTGCAGGGGTGCTGTCTGCCCTGGGTGACAGCCAGGACTGGGGTGCCAGCGGGGTAGTCGGTGGCCATGGGAAGAAGAGGGAGGTACACAGGCCATGTGTGGTGGGTGCTGGGCCAGTGTAAGCTATGGGACTGGAACCAGCAACTGCATAGACCTTTTCTACTTCCCACCCACGCGGCCTGGACGAGGAAGTGGTGGGTTGGCAGAGGTGGGAAAAAAGAAAGGTCATGCAATCACGGCCTGAAGCAGAAAGAAGATCAGCTCATGTACCAGGTCGCAAGAAGAGGCAGCATTAGCGTTTGCACGTGGAGCAGCAACAATGCTGCACCCCTCCCCACCACAAGTACAGGAAGCGGAGCCGCACGAGCCCCCGCAAGACCTCAAGGGGATAAAGGAAGATGTTGCTGCTGTATTTCTGATGGGGAGCGGGGTAGACACCATGTGGTGTGTCGGGGAGCACCATGCTCCCCGACACGCCCCTCGGAACGCTCCGAATGTCGCGTCGGAATGCCCCAAATGTCGCGTCGGCCCCGACATGCCCCCCCCCCGACATGCCCCCCTGGAAAGCCCTGGGACTTACATGCTTCCTGGGGCTTGCGCGCGCCACTGAGCCTATGCAAAATAGGCTCGGCAAGCACAGGGGGGGTTTTAAAGGGTTACGCGCATAACTTATGCGCGTAACCCTTTTAAAATCGACTCCAAAGTGTGGGTGTAGTGTGTCTCCAGGAGCTATGGTGCTTTCTGGTCAGCTGTTCAGCGGTCCTATCTCAGATGGAGAATAGCTTGTGCCAGTATGAACCAGGCAGTAAATCACTATCGAGGCTTCTAAGACTGGTCTTGCTACATTTCTAGGGCACGAGTGTATCTCCCAAGTTCTCAAAACCTCTCTCAGAGCTAATGGCAATCTAGTCTTCTCCCTTTAAGAGTAACCCTATGTAAAAGCCTAGTGCAAAAGGGTCACCTCATTCCACCTATATCCACCTTTTGTGCAACAGGCTCACCTTGTGTGTTCCCATTAAACCCACACTTAGTGCTTATAATAGAAGCTTGCAAGCCTGAGGTACTCTGTTTTACAGGAATCTTAATCCCCATCTGGGTTTGACTTTATGTAACACAAATATAAAATATTTTGGAACTAACTTCCTTTAAAAAGTTTATTTTGATTATTCACAACCACTATTACATATCATATTCAGTTGGTGACAATCATTTGCGCATATGTCAGCACACACCCAGGTACGCAGTCATTTTATAACATATGAGCACACGTGTGCTTGTTATGAAATAACCTGGCAGTGTGCACATGTGCGCCAAATTTTAAGTGGGAGCAGGGCCAGCGTGTCCATTAGGCAAATTTTGGTGGTCGCCTAGGGCACCGAGCTGTAGGGGGGCGCCGAAGAGCAGCAATGTGGTGCCGCAAACAGGGCCTATCCCGCTCACGGCAAAGAGAAATAGAGACTGTGTGCTTCTCAGGGCTGCGAGCAGCATGCTGCTCGCGACCCTGCCAAGCCCACAGTTCCTGCCGAAACAGGTAGGGGGGGGGGGCATGACCCCCTAATTAATGCCTGCCTTGGGCTTTTAAAATTCACCTCCTATTGAAAATCCTTTCAGTTTCCTACGAGTTCTTTCCTAGCAAATTTGCCAAAACAAATACATTACTTCAATATTTCAACCCTACAAAACAGAAACAGACTGAATGTTTATGGATACAATTCCCCAATTCACAAAACTATCTAACACAATTGCCCTATTCCAGTTATCGACAGACAGAACTATGGAGGTCAGAATTCAAAGCTGGCCATTTAAATTGACTTGGACGGATATAATTTATTTGGTAAAGTTACAAGCTATATTCAGCGGCACGGCTATGTTGCTGAATACACGCGTATAAATTTGCGCATAGCCATATAAGTTATAACCACCTAAGTTTGGACCTGCTCTATGGCACGTCTAGGTTAGATGGTTAACTTATCCGGCTGACTGAATATCAGTAGATAGCCACATAAGCTATGGGGATAACTCACTTCACCTCGATCTACCCACTATATGCCCACAACTTATGGGGCAAAACATTTAGCCGAATGAGTGACTTATGCAGCTAAGCGGTGGCTGCTGAACAATAGGTGCATATTCAGCAGCCTCTGTTTAGCACATAAGTTACACTTAACTGGCTAAATAGCACAAAATAGCGCTGAACACACTTTGAATATTGACCTCATGAATTTTTCATGTATTTATGAGAACCACCCTAATCAAGAGTAGATTAAAGACTTTCATACAAAAGCACAGGAAATTGGGTTGTCAGTACACCATCACTTTTCTGGAAAAGTAACTAACTGCCCTTATAATATGTACTGTAAATTTTAAATCATTAGTCTCATACCAATGTTTTTAACTGAACAATTTTTTTGAAACAAAAGACTTTATAGAAGATGCAAGTAAAAAGCAAGTACTTGTTAAATATTTAGAAAACTTGAAAAAAAACTTATCTCATGTGGGGATCCAAAAAATGGAAATAAACGTCCCATATGAAGATTCAAATTAATGATAGCTGAGATTCGAAGCAAAACATATAACCTGACGTGCCACACATTTTGATGGCTTCATCAGGGGCAAGAGCATTTCTCAACTGAATCCAGTTCTGAAAAGAACAAACATTATTCCCCAATCACTGAACTATCAATTATGCATAAAAATAATTTAAAATGAAATACCTGCTTACATATCAATGTGAATTCAAACATGGCCCCATACATTCTTAAGACACACCACATAAAAGACATTGTTTTTAAATACCCCATGCTGAAAATGTGGGTCACATGATTTTTTACGACAATGGTATGTGTGTAAATAAACTTAATTTGTTGCTAAATTGTCTCTAGAAAAGATGATGAATAAATGAAAATGAAATGTCTGAAACAAAATAAACAAATTTAAATTTAAATGAAATAAACTTTCTCACTGTGAAAATTATTATATCAAGGATCTCCACTCAGTTTCCTCATTCATCCCATTAGGTGTGACCATATTTAATAAAAATATTCAATGTTGCTCCTTATAATTTAAATGGGAAGCTGTATCACTTCCACATTTGGATGGAACTACATCAATAATTCCCCATGGGAGTAAGTGCCAAGTTGGTGGCGTGGATTACAAACTGGTTGACTCCAGGCCAGACTACCTTGCCTCCGCTTCCAGTCTGATATCCAGTCCCTGCATGTCTCCAGTTCTAGCTTGGTCTCTGACTCCAGCCTATGCTTCCAGCCTTGACTGTATCTAGCTCTTGCTTCCCTTTCATGCCAGCCTTGTCTCCAGCCCTGCCTATATATGGCTCCTGTCTTCCGTCTTGTGTCTCTACTTCCTGTTTTCTCATCATGATGGTTTCCAGAAAGAAGGTCCTACTGGCCTCCAGAACCTGTGGGCTCAACCAAAGAGTTAGGGAGCTGGTTGGGCCAAATACCATCTCCAGTCCTACTCTGATGTCCTGTATCGCTTCTGCAGAGGTGATCCCAGATCTCAGCCTACCAGATTGTGACAAATACACTTTAAACTACATAGAAACATCATAAAATAATTATTTTGCTTTCAGGAAATGGATTAATGGCTTAGAATCTTTTCATTTATTTTTGTATTAGAATGCAAAGTGCTAAAAAATTGTATAGGCTGCTATCTACCCTGCTTCAACAGTACTTGTCCATGCTAGAGAAAATTAAATAGTTAATAAATTAATAAACAATTCAATAAAATCAAATCATCATCTTAGAATGTAGTCCCATGATTCCCTCAAAACTGCATCAGTCACAGAACATTTTCCTCTCTGCCTTTTAGAACCAAAGGTTACTAAGAGCCAAGAGAAACAGATAAGTATGAGAAAAAAAAGAAGTGTGAAGCTTGCTGGGCAGACTGGATGGGCCGTTTGGTCTTCTTCTGCTGTCATTTCTATGTTTCTATATATTGAGGCTGTTAATATCAAGCTTCATCTACATTGCAAACATTTCTGGACAGGAATATGTCTTCCTTTGTAACTATTTAATTATTGATTTCCAATACAATTTGCATAATTGTATATTTTACTTAAGTTATTCTTATTTGTCATGTGCAACACTGTGTATACAGATTACTAGGTCATAAATGACAAAAAATAGGGTTGACCCACAGCCTCAGTAGCAAGTGCTTAACACTGCTATGCAGAGGACAATTCCCAGGACAAGACATCCAGTCCCCAACCCAGCTGGAATTGGGGATACTGTAGAGTCAGCATTCATAGGCCCTGAGGGAAGGGAGTCTCAGCCATTGTTCATTTATGACAAATACTACCCAGACATAGGGTTGAATTTTCAAAACTTTACATGTGTAAAAATTGGCATGTATGTGTGTAAATAGCTTCTACTCACATATTTAGTATTTTACAAAGGTTGAAAATACATGTGTATTTTCACTTTCATGCACGCATATATGTGCCTAATAAAGGGGCAGACTAGGGCTATTCCAGGGTGAAGACAATATTTATGTGAGTAAGTTGGTATTTTAAAAGATGCATGTACCTTTGCCAACTTACTTGCATATTTTTATACCTGCTAATTATCTGGCATGATATTAAACATGTTTATTGTGTAGTACTGTCTAGGTGAGAGGTCTGGGTGAAATGGGGATAGTTTAGACTGAAGGACCAGAAAGGACTCAATAACCTGGAGATGGACTGGGCAAACTGGTGGACTAATTGATAAACTGGTTAATTTAATTTACATAAGCATGTTTTAAAATTGGCCAACTTAAGTAAGTCCTACTTTACTTTCAAGCACAAAAATATATTCACGTATATTTTTAAAATAGGAAACATACATGCATTCAATGTATTGATATATGTGTTTTCAATGCATTGTATGTTTTCATGCAAAAGCATACATATGCACAAATGTTGTGGGGTAGAAATACACACATTTTATAATACTCGAGTATCTGATATGTGTAGGTTATAAAATATTATGATACATCTACACGTGGCCATATAAGCATGTATATGTCCTTAAATATGGTGGTTTGAAAGTTATCCTCTCTGGGTCCAAGTCAGCCAGGTTCCAGCGGGTTTCTGACTAGAACTGCTGCTCAGGTGGCTAGGCTGAATTAGGAGGGGGATAGAAAAATAGAAAAAAAATATCTTGGTGGTTGTGAATGAAGACTCGTGATGCCATAGCCCAAAAGAGGCCATGCACCATGGAGTTAGAAGAGCAAGGGGTACAGAAAGAATCAAAAAAGTGCAGGAAGAAACAAAAACGTAATTGATTATTTCTAATAACATTAGCAGAAATAATTGAACATTTTCTGAATTAGACAACATTTCCTATCAAACACCATTCATCAAATTTAAGGAACAAAAGGTATTGTAGAACTTTTCTCAGATCCTGCAATTCAGTCTTTGGTCCGTACTTTATTACTTTATGACAGGGAAGAATCTCCATAGCAAAAAAAAAAAAAAAGCTTCACTAATGAAATATTGCTTGCTTCATTCTTCTTGTTGTGTACTCATGAGAAGGTTGTAAACAAAGTTCTTGCCTTTTGTGTCAAATTTAGCTGTGCAACATTTTCAACCTGTTTTCTTTTCACTGTGCCAGCAAGAAAGCAGATCTTGTCTTTTTGAAAGCTACTAATTGAAAGGCCTGATTGATAATGTCTTGGAACCATTTTACTGAAGGAAGTCATTTTTTAAATTTATGAGCCAGAAATGAGTGTAACATTTAACACACCAAAGAGTCCTTACAATGTCCCACTGGGCAGTCAATAGTTCTACGAGCTTGGCTGCAGTTTTTATGTAAACACAATAACAATTTATGGTGGGAAGCATAGCTTTCTATATGTAAAACTGGTATTAATTGTGAGGGTTTATGTCCTGTTTGTGACTTGACTGTGAAAAGAATTTACAGAGCAAGGCATGCTGCCTGAAAAGAGGCAACAGATAGATTGTGTATTATAATAGATTACCTTATTGCTGTATAGTATTTTTCCATACATCATCATGTGTGGTGAACATAAACTTTTGCCTCTAAAACCAAAATAAATTCTTTAAAAGGTTTGTGAACTTTTAATAAGACATGTGAAGTCTCAGAAAGCCTGCTGTAAGGGTGCTTTGAGAAGGTTTTCTATGAAACCAGGAGTATTTTGTTGCGATGAAGAAAAAGATAATAATTATTATTATTATTTTATTTAATTTTTATATACAGAAGTTTCATGAGAACATATCACATCGGTTTACATTAGTTAGCAAATATTTAAAAATATTTGTATTTCCAAAATTAAATGAAGAGAAAAACACAAAAAAGACGGAACATCTACTTATCTCGCACGACGGCAATTTCACACAGCTTAACCCCCTTCCTGCAACCCTTCCCACTTTCTCCTCCCAAGTCAGAAATTTGGGAGTCCTCATGGATAAACAACTTAACTTCAAAAGCTTCATCAACAACACTACCAAGGACTGCTTTTTCAAACTCCAAGTTTTAAAACGACTTAGACCTCTCCTCCACTTCCACGACTTCCGTACAGTACTTCAGGCAATCATTTTCTCAAAAATAGACTATTGCAACTCTCTTCTGACCGGCCTCCCTGCAAATACTATCAAGCCATTACAGATGGTGCAAAATGCCGCTGCCAGGATTCTAACCAGATCCAAAAAATGGGACCACATCACCCCCATCCTGAAGATCCTCCACTGGCTTCCTATCAATTACAGAATCCTGTTCAAAGCTCTAACCATCACCCACAAAGCGATATTCAACATCACACCTTTGGATCTCAAGTTCCCTCTTAGACTGCACTTACCATCCAGGCCGGTAAGAGCAGCATATAAAGACACCCTCCAGGTTCCCTTTCTAAAAACAACTTCAGGAATGAGAGCCCTCTCAGTGTCTGGTCCAAAACACTGGAACTCTCTCCCTCCAGACCTACGGCTAGAACACTGCCCGGTCACTTTTAAGAAAAGACTCAAAACCTGGTTGTTCAATCAGGCCTTTTCCTATTCAGATAATCTTCTGAATTAAAACCTGCCCATTCATGAGTAGTATTTTGACTCTTCCTATCATTTATATCGCCTTAGTCAAAAAATTTCATGCCCAGGTTTAGCTCCTCTACTTAGTTCCTGTTGCCTTCACTACGGTTCACATACCTAATCATTACCCCACTAGCCTTTTATTATATTGTACAGTGATACCCTTATATGCCCCTCTGTTCCATGATATTAGTTTGGTGCAATCCATTGTTGCGTCAATCCCTAGTTTTCTGTTTCGTAGTTCAAGATCTTAGCCTCTGCTATCACGTGTGTATTATATTTACTCTCTCTGAGACACTGTTTTCTGTATAAATGTTAAATGTTATCTGCTTGTTTTATTGGTTAATAATAATAATATATTATTCTTATTGGAATCCTTAGTTCTTTGCAATTGTTCTCTTTTGAAGCTCTGTTAATGTTCAATGTAATTGCTTTCATTTACTGAAGCACTGTTTCTGTTCAATGTAAACCAAACTGATTTGTAACCCCTTACAAGAATTTCGGTATATAAAACTGTTAAATAATAAATAAAATACAAAGTTTCATGATAAACTAGTAAAACAAATAAAATAAAATAGTAAAATATAAGCGGGCTGCTGGCTGGCGCGCCAAGACCCGACCCGGGGGCTGTTCCGGAGGGCACGGCCATGCCCCCGGAACGCCCCCGGGCCGAAACCACACCCCCAGGCCTGCCCCCCAAACGCCGCATCACACCCCCGAAACGCCACGTCATTTGGCCACGCCCCCGACACACCCCCTTAAAAAGCCCCGGGACTTACGCGCATCCTGGGGCTCTGTGCGCGCCGGCGCGCAAGGGCCCTGCTCGCGTAAATCCAGCTGGATTTATGCGAGCAGGGCATTTAAAATCCGCCCGTTACTCTAATCCATGGGTCCACACAATGAAAAGGGCAGGAGCAATCCTACTCACTCCTGCCAAGCTACCCATAAATTTAAAACATAGCACTGATAGCCCTGATATATGTGCCAAAGTGATATCACTTTGGTGTCTGTCTGAGGTATGGCCTATGTCATTATCTTGTATGGCCCTACATAAAGTGGTGAGGATCAGGTAGGTCCCTGGCCCCAAAAAAATATTTCTGTGAGGTGGAAGGGGCCCAGTGAAGTCTAAGTTGGTCCAAACTTAGCCCAGCCAGGTAGGCCAGGGCCCCATGATTTTCCTTCAGAATCAGGAATGAGGACAGAGATGCCCTGGGAGGCTCCAGCTTGGCTTGCTCAGCCCAACTGGGTTTGCCTTGGTCTCTTAGCTGTCTTTGGGGGCAGGGGGCAGAAGGCGGGAGGGGGGTGGGTTGGGAAATGAACTGAACCTAAAAAATATTAAACAAATCTAAAAATAAAAAAAATCCCTCAAAATGAAAAATGGAATTTAAACAAAAAATGTTGTGCTGTACATCCCTATCTAATAATTCCACTAGATCACCTAGAATGGCAGTCGTGTGATGACTACGGCTGTAATGGATGTGGTTAGTCTGTCCAAATCCCATTGCAATTATTCTGAGACTTGACATGCCTTATTAGAAGTCCACAAACCATTCAAGGCTGTCTAAAATAATCGCACTGACTGCACCTGAGGCAGGCACCATTATGGCATCAATTTGGCATCAGCATCAGAGCCAAAGGTGCCATTTTTAAATCTTTGTAAGGCAAGACAGGAGTGAGTGGGCTTGCTCCTGCCCTTTTCATCTAGCAGACCTCACAAAACGAGTTAAGTGAGGGCCAAGGAAGAGTATGGCTCAGGCCAGTCAGGCAGGCCCGGGCCCCATGATTTTCTTTCAGGGTCAGAGGAGGAGTCAAACTAGCCCAGCAAGATCCCAGCTGGATTCAATTTAGCTCTGCTGATTAGATGAGGGCCTCATGGCTGTCTTGGAGGGCAGAAGGGGAATTAGAAGACCTCTAGAAGGTCATCTTTTTTATGTTTATAAAATAAAATGAAAATACCTTAAAATATTCAGATATTTTCATGCAAGGTGATTTTTGGTTCAGACTTGCCATTTGTTTAAAAATGAATGCATATCCCTTTCAGGCACAGTAAAGCCTTTTGCCTTATACATTGTCGAGACCACAATGCTTGAATAGTAGTTGTCATGTGTTAACCATTTTTTTGCTAAAATATTTCCATCTAGGACCTTATTTTAAAAAGTGTGTATTGGTGTAGTTCTCTTCTTCAAAGAGTAGTGTGGCACTATGGGGTAGATTTTATAAATTTGCGCGAGCACATATTTTTGTTCGCGCACCAGGTGTGAACAAAAGTACGCTGGATTTTATAAGATACGTGCGTAGCCGTGCGTATCTTATAAAATCCGGGGTCAGCGCGCGCAAGGGGGTGCACATTTGTGCCAAGCCCGGCGTGCGCTGCCTGTTCCCTCCAAGGCCGCTCCGATTTCGGAGCGGCCTTGGAGGGAACTTTCTTTCCACCCCCCCCCCCCCCCCGCACCTTCCCCTCCCTTCCCCTACCTAACCCGCCCCCCCGGCCCTATCTAAACCCCCCCTAGCTTTGTTGGCAGATTTACGCCTGCTGAAACCCATCATACAACCCGGAGGCTGGTCCAGAGGCCTTGACCACGCCCCCGGGCGTGGTCAAGGCCTCTGGACCAGCCCCTCATACAACGGCCCGGGTTGTATGAGGGGCGGTTCAGGGTGGGACCGGGTGCATGGCGCTGGCCCCCGGGCCAGCGCCATGCACCCGGTCCCACCCTGAACCGCCCCCTGACCCCGGACACGCCCCCTTTCCGCCCCTTTTATGAAGCCCCGGGACTTACGCACGTCCCGGCGCTTGCGCGCGTCGCTGAGCCTATGCAAAATAGGCTCGGCGCACGCAGGGGGGGTTTGGGGTAGGTTTTCGGGGGGTACTCGCGTATCTTACGCGCGTACCCCTTTGAAAATCTACCCCTATGTGTTCTAGCTTAAGGACCTACAGGTATACTTTTATAGTGCCATCCCTTGTACATTGCATTTATCTTTCAGCCACAATGCATGCTGATAGCTGAGTCAGTTCTGTAGCAGATGTAAACAGCCCTGGGGTTCATTATCATTAAGGACCTAGTTTATTTATTTATTTATTTGTTTGTTTGTTTATTTATTTATTTATTTATTTATTTATGGACTTTTATTTACCGACGTTCGTAGAACACATCACACCAGTTTACAAAGAACTGAATGAAAGGAAAATTACAATGAACATGGGAGGGGAGCGAGGGGTAGGCTAGAAAGGGGAGAAGAGGGGTAGGGAGCTAGAAGTGAGGGAGAAATGATAGGAATGTAGATGGTAGGAACAGCAGATCATAAACAATATAACAATATAAGTTCAGAACTTGAGAAAAATTGAGGCTATATACAAACTATACAATAATATCATACATTTTTGAAAGTACAAGTTGAGTTTAAGGTCTTTAGATGGGAACATTACAGGCTAGTTATTAGGGAAGACACCATTCGTTACAGCCCTTTCCCTTTGAGGGTGCTGGGATGGCTGTCCCCTCGAGAGGTAGTAAAAACAGCTCTCTCCCTCAGCTTGGGGCAGCACAATTTTGGTTTGGAGTTAAGAGTAGTTTCTGCCTCATTTTTCTTTTTTTGACTACTTTGGACTCACCTGCCTATAGTCCTGGCAAAAGATCAAAGGAGTGGTCACTGCAGTCCACATCTTGACTGCTGGGTGGGCGTATGGGTTGATTTGGTATTTTTGCAAGTTTCTTCTTTGTAAGAAGCCTTATGAAACACCTGGGTGTTACATGGAGAGAGGTCATGGAGAAGCCTCTCCTGGGGGACCCAAATAGGGAAGACCTACCCCTCTGTACCCTCATGGAGGTTGGTGGTATGGTGGTGACCTGATCCAAGGATCTTCTGATATTTTTTGACTCAATTTTGGAAGTGACTTTTGTCTTGGAAGATCTGAGAGGAACAATTTTTCTGCCATCTTCCTGCCCTGAAGGAGGAACATTGGAGAGCTGTGTGTTCCTGTGTGGATCCATTCCATCTAGGGATCCTGAGTGAGAGAGACACTGGAGAAGTGTGAGTAAGACCATTTTGAAACCTCTTGAGGAGCCTCACTTGGAATCTTCACCCTGGGGAAAGAGAGAGATGGGATTCTGTGCAGAGACAGTGTTACCTTTTCTCTTATAAAACCCAAATGAAGAACAACAATAACCTATCTCACAATTAGATCATATACAATAAAAATGGAAGGATAATATATATTTGGGATATGAATCAGGCTTCGGACGATTGAAAATATTGTACGATATTTTCAAAATTGTTAGAAATTGGGGGCTCCCCCAAAACGATAGGAAAACCCAATGATATTGTTCATGGGGGTTCTCGTATCGTTTTGGGGGAGGGTGGGAAAAATGGCACACAAAAATAACCCCTAAACCCACCCCGACCTTTTAAAACTAATCCCTTAGCTTCCCCCACCCTCCCGACCCCCCCAAAAAACTTTACAGGTACCTGGTGGTCCAGTGGGGGTCCCGGGAGCGATCTCCCGCTCCCGGGCCGTCGGCTGCCACTAATCAAAATGGCGCTGATGGCCCTTTGCCCTTACCATGTGACAGGGTATCCATGCCATTGGCCGGCCCCTGTCACATGGTAGGAGCACTGGATGCCCCACGCCATTCTTAAAGATGGTGCCGGCCATCCAGTGCTCCCTCCAATGGAATCCAACGGCGAGACAAGGCTGGAATATCCAGAGCCAGGAACTGGAGGAACCGGGACAACTGGACACAGGTACTAAAGTACTGGAACAACTGGAGACGAGGACCAAGGAGAGGCACATCTATAGACAAGAACATCTGGAGATGAGGACATCTGGAAACAGGAACCGGAGAACTGGAATGACAATGCAAAGGACGGACAAGGACACAGGATCCAACGAGAGACCAGGAACCATGGACAAAGACAAGGGAGCTCCCACGAAGAACAAAGGACCTTGAGAAGTGACAATAGACCTCAGAAGCCTCCTGAAATGAAGGGCTGGGAACCAGGAATCCAGGAGCAAACAGGCTCCTTGCGAAGGCAATGAGGGATTGGTGAGGAGCCCTTTTATAGGACTGAAGATAAGACGCCGGGAGACGTCATCAGGCAGTGCCGCGGGGCTTTTCCCACCACGGGTCCACCACATGCCTAAGGAGAAGCCAGGACCGGGAACAGTGGCGGTGACATCCATGCCACGAAGAACAATGCTGGAGGCAGTACACCTGCCACAGGATAGAGCAAGCACGTCAGCGGCACACAGGCCGCAAGAGTGGCAGCAATGTCAGCGGCCTCCAGGCTGCGAAGAAGAGAGTTGTGGCAGCATTTCTGCTGCAAGGAGAAAGCAGCTGCGGCTTCCCTGCCACACCAGGAGAGGTATCATTGGCAGCCACAAGGAAGGAAAATCAGTGGCAGCTCTGACCGCTGCAAAGAGAGGATGGTGGTGGCACTCAGGCTGCGCAAGGCAGTGGCAGCCGCGGCCTCCGGGCTGCGAGGGAGGTGAGAGGCTGCTCGCAGCTAGGCCCGCGAGCAGCATCGTAACACCAACAAAAAATTCTTCATAAAACCATTGACGTGGTATGGAGATAACAGCATTTGTGTTATATGCAACTTTGGGTTTGTACCACTTGATACTGAAAAAGTCCTGTTGTTCCACGGGCATAGAAATATTGGTTTAATGGAATGACAAGTAAAGCTGTATTGGATTTTGTGAAATGCCTGTTTGTTGTGTGGATTGGTTTTCAATAAGTTTACTGATACTTGGAATATTTCCCCTGATGAAGCCCTCCGTTTGAGGGTGAAACAAATAATTTTTTGTCGGGAATAAAAAAGAACAGTAATTCCTTTGTTATAAGAAGGAAATTTTGATGTTGTAAGAAGGAAGCCCTTGATACACTATAAATATCATCCAGTAAGGCTTGAAGTTGAATGATCTGAAGAAAACAAATCTGTAAAAAAATAATAATAATAAAAAAGAAAACCGAAATCAGTGAAGGAAACCTATAAAAGAAAAGACTACAACAGTGTGGTAGCCAGTCCTCATGAGAGGGAGCAACAAGAAGTACCAATAAGCTTGCTTACCCACCTCAAAATCAAGAAGAGAGTACTGATGAGAAAAAAAGAACAAATAAAAAGAAAAGGTGGTAAAAACATATAACATAGGAGCAGTGGGGAAGCAGAGACACAGCTACAACAAAATCAAACCGAACAAGGAATGGAAGCATAAGCCCACATTCTAGGGAGAAAACACTGCCAAGAGAAACAAAAGAGTTGGGCTGATGTCAGGAATGGCGGCAAGCTGCTGGTGAGATGCAACTCGGACTGCCGTGCTGACCGGCAGTCAGACTAACATGCCGAGAAGCAGAGGCTGAAAGAAGAGAGAGGAGCCTGAGTGATGCTGATGGAAGGAAAGAAAGACAGGGGCAGGGGGCAGCTCTGATGCACTGTTAAGGGGCACTAGACTCAGAAAGGAAGCACTGGGAGACAGCAACGAAGGAGTTGTCCAAGGAAGTGAAGACCATGATCAGACAGACAGTGTGTGCTAAAGTGGCACTGGAAGCATGTTAACCTGGAAGAGAATTAAAGATAGGTCAAGTCATGGACAGTCTGTCACCAAAGCTGCAAAAAAGGGGCTGCGTTGCTGAGTGAGGCGGAACAACTGACATCAAGTACATGGAGCACCGAAAGTAAAAATGGATGCAGCAGAGAGGAGAAGCTGCTGCAGCACAATGCTGGATTGCTCATAAGGCAAATGGGCCTGAGCCACAATTGAAAAGAAGTGGACCACCTAATGACTGGAACAGAGAAGGAGGAGACTGAGAGGTGAGACGTCAGAATGCCACCCGCTGTTCATACTTACAATGAAGCACACCTGCAGAGAAAAGAGAGAAAGCCACAAAACAGAAAGATAGAACAGAGAGGAAATAGCTGACTGGGATCAGACAGCAGTAGCAATGATGGCCGCCGCTGCTGGTAGCATTCACCTCCCGCAACCACAGCAACTGCATGAGAAAAAGAGAAAGAAAGAGAACAGCCTGCTGCCATCAGACTGAAACATCAACCCGGTGAGTGTCTTCAGGCTTTTCTAAGCTTTATTTTATTTGGGAAATACTGCAATTGTAAAGAGACTTTACTCTAATAGACAGTGGAGGCCTAGATTACAAATGTCATCAGTGATGCCACTAGCAGCAGCACAAAACTTCATCAGAAGCTAGGTACCACTTGGGCAACCAGGTGAAGAGGCAAAGCCGTATCCAAGGTACTATAGAAACAGAGTGATAGTTTGAAATTAAGAAAAAATCAAGCGTAACCAATAGTATTAAAAATTCATCTTCAACAACAGTAAGAGTATTAATTAAATAGCCCTTAGAACTATTTCCTCTAGTTATATCATCAACTGCAGTGATAACTCCAGCATTGAAACTAAGAGACCGTTGGAGAAGAAGGAGGGTTAGGAGTTTTATTAGGCTTCTCATCTTAGGCCTAATAAAGTATAGGACATCTAGTGTAATCTAAAGAACAATTATAGTATGTATGGTATGAATGAGTATGCTAGTTTCTTCTTCAGTTAAGGTAAGGTTTAGAGTAGTTTCTTTAAATTTAGTTTCATGTTGCACTACATGTTAAAGCAATAAAATATAGACACAATAGAAAGTTCAACTGAGTTATTGAAAGACAGATTGGTTGAAAATAAAAGACTATTTGAAAAATATAAGAATTGTATATTTTAAATTTGAAGGTTAATTCTTAAAAGTTAACCATACAGAGTTATACATTCAGGCCCAGATTTTAAAAGCTTTACGCATGTAAGCCCTGGGGTTTACGCGCGTGACCGGGCCTTATGCGCGCCAGGCCAATTTTCAAAGGCCCAGTCACGTGCATAAATCTCCGGGACGCGCGTAAGTCCCGGGGCCGAAGAAAAGGGGCAGGGTGGGGCGGTCTGGGGATGGGGCAGGGCTGGGCTAGAGGTCCCCGGCACAGCGGCCATTTGCCGCTGTGCCAGGGGATTGCACGCCAGCAGGATGCCGGCACTTGTTACTTGTGCCTGCCCTGAGGCAGGCTCAAAAGGTAGGACAAGGGTTTGGGTGGGGCTAGGATAGGGCTAGGGGGTGGGAAGGTTAGGGGAAGGGGTAGGAAGGTCAGGCTAGGGGGTAGGGAAGCTCCCTCCCAGGCCACTCCTAAATTGGAGTGAACTGGGAGGGAACTGGGGAAGGCTGCGGGAGTCAGCATGCACAAGTTGCACTAATGTGCACCCCCTTTTGGGCACCAACCCCCAATTTTATAACATGCACGCACCGGCGCGCACATGTTATAAAATCGTGCATCCATGTATGCGTGTCGGCACACGCACGTTATAAAATCTAGGCCGGCGCACACAGGGGGTTAGATTTGGCCAATTTACACGCTGCGATGAGATCAGACCTCACCCAGTTCCCTCCCAGTCCGCTCCAGTTAAGGACAGGATTGGGAGGGAACTTTCCTACCCCCCCTACCTACCTCCCTCCTTCTTCCCCTCTCCTCCCCAACCCCTTAAAATGCCCTACCTTTTTTTTTCTTTGCTTTAAAATTTACGCTGTACCGGCTGTGTCCAGCTCCACCCCTCCCTGCCTCCTGGACCACTTTCCCCACCCCCCGGACCGACCCTTTTCTTCGGCCCGGCTCTTGCTCATATAACTAGGGTTACGCACGCAGCCGGGCACCTTTTAAAATGCACACGGTGCGTGCAAGGCCCGGACACATGCATAACCCCCATTTTTTACACATGCCGGCCATTTACAATCGGGCCTTTAATTCAAAGGCCCCTACATGTCAGGGAGATATTAAACCCTGGCATCTACTGCAATCATTTTGACTGGGACCATAATAGTTTTTGAAAAGTAGCATTTCATTCACTAAGCCACCTAGTCATTTGTTTGAGTCTAACATAGTTAAGGAGAAATCCAAAATACTCAGTCTTTGAGTTTGGATGGAGGGCGACTAGGTGTTAGTTACTAAGAGAAGGAGCACTGTTTCTTTTAAACTACAATGACAAAAAATAGAAATAAAAATAAAAATAATACAGCAAACTAAATTAAGAAATGCAAGAAAAAGAAGATAGTTAGTAGATGATGAATTAAGAGGCCTTAAAAGAGACTTCTGAAAGGTTGACTTGAATAGTTAAAGTTTATGTTATATGAAATGTTGTAATTGATGCTGAGCCTTTTAAATATTCTCAACTGATGCTGAGCAGTGTACTTTAGCGGCTTGATAACCAGAAACCAGAATATAACAATACATTAGGTGACAGAAAGGAATTTTGTGTCTGATAATTCAAAATATGAATAATTGCCAGAAACTCAACTTTTTTTCCATATGCTGCTTTTTGATGGATAATTAGGAGCACCATAATGTATTTTACTGCATGCTGCTTTTCCTGTAAATTCATATAAAACTTTATTATCCTTGTAAACTGTATGCTGTAAATTCAGGTGCTTCTGTGTGCTTGGGAGCTTATAACTGATCCCTTTTCAGGAAAGTAAGTTTACCTAAAGCTAATTGCGTATGCCAACAGGGAAGTAATGTAAGATCTGTCTTATCATACACACTATGTTAGCTTAATGTGTTTGTAAAATGTCAGCTATAGGGAAAAAATAAATTTAAAGGCTCATTAGAGAACAATGAGGCAAACAGATCCCTGGATGACTGAGTAGTAAGAAAAATGTATTTCTTATCTTAAACGGCTCCATGTAAAACTTTTCTTCAGTCCATCCAGAGGGCATTTAAGTGCCAGAAAAGTCCTTTTATGCTGCTAGTACAATCCAAATAGCGAAGGCTTTAAGATTTTCTTTTTCAGTCTAAGCTTCTTTGATCTGAGGATGTTCACACTTTTAAAGGATAATTAGAAAGTACATGCAGACTTTGGCCCAGATTTTCAAAGTGTACTTATGTGCAGAAGTTGGCTTTGAAAATTCCTAGCTATGTGAGGAAACAATGACAACATATCTAGGGAGCAGGTGTAAAATATTTGCATGCAGATTGAAATGCAAATGTTTGAGAATCAAAAGCATATCCTTAAATGGCTTCCCCACCCCAACTTTGCCTCCCTCCAGAATGCTTCTTTGAAGTGCATGTAAAAATACACGTGACATTGTTTTTGCACATATCTTTATACACATGATCCCCCAGAAAATTTTTGAAAAGCATTCACATGCATAAAACTGGGTTTTATGTATGTAAATAGCATGAAAATTTCCCCCAGAAAATTCAACTATAAGTTATACCATGCAGATTTCAAAGGTTGTAAAATATGAATCCTTTTCTTGAACTGCCTTGATCGCCTAATAATCCCAAAACATCCTTTGCCCACTCCTTCCAGTCAGGATAATATGTTGCTCTTTTCTAGATGGTGGATCAGGAACTCTATAGATCCAGAGAATACTCCCACTCATTCCAGGATAGGTATGAGAAGTAGTGTTTACCAGCCTAGGGCATTGACATTGGGTCAAGCAATTTTTTAGAGAAGGACTGTGCTTGAGCCAGGGGACACTGATTCACCTCTTCAGGATGGAAGTGTATACAAGGAATGGTTTTCTTGCCAACTTGTCCTGCCTTGGCTCTGACAAGTCTCTGATGAGGCTATGAGATCACAAAGGCAAGAGATGTCTGTTAAGTTATTTGCACCTGTAGAGCAGAGTCATAGACTTAAATGGACCATATACTTGAATGGGAAACATAAGCACATTTACAATTTCATTTTTGAGACCTCACCAATCATTTTGCGGGACCACAGTTGAAACAAATGTGGCTCATTAATTATGCTTACCCATTTGTTTCAAACAAATATAAGGTCATACAGGCAAGAGTTGGCTGCTATAGCTATCAACTGTTTTATTCACTGAACTATACACAGGTAGAGACTTCAATGGGCCATAGATTTGAAAGGGAAAGAAAAACAAATGAGTCAAATATTTTTTGTTTCATTCTTGGGTCCCCTCCATTCATTTTGCAGGCCCATAAATGAAACAAATATGGACTCATTTGTTGCAATTTAGCCATTTATTTGAAACAAATGCACATCCCTAAAAGTTTTTTTTTTAATTTATTTATTTTCAAATTTTTTACATTATTACATGTAATCTGCACTTTAGAACACAGTACATACTATTCACATATACTATTCAGTGATACAGCATCAAAATCATATTATTTAACATTTCTGAATATATGTTACCTAAATATAAGAAACATGGGGGGCAAAGAAATATGAGTGAATTCAGAAGAAATATTAACGTTTCAGCAACTGATAGGAAAGAGCATTTTACTTCTTTCATGTCGATTCATCTCTAGGGGTACTTTGCGAGTGGCCAATAAGAAAAGCCCTGAGTTGTTCCGGCTCAAAAAACACATAGTTATTATTCATATGTCTAATACAACATTTACTAGGGTACTTCAAAATAAATCGGGCCCCTAAACTTAGAACCCTCTCCCTCATTGAAAGAAATTATTTTCTACGTATTTGTGTAGTTTTCACTATGTCGGGGTATATCCATATTTGTGCACCGTAAAACTTGGTCAACCTGTTTCTAAGAAACAATTTCAAAACATTATTGCAGTCGGTAATGAAGGCAAACGAAACCAACACAGATTTCCTCTCTCGAATTTCAGAATCTATAGATAACTCTAACAAATCAGAAATATCCAAAGTAGTCCTTTGTTCTTCTCTCACATCACTTCTTTGTGGCAAGTAGTAAATCTTTGTGCATACTGGTAAATGGATATCTGGTATTTTCAAAACCTGTTTCATATAGGTTTTAAATAATTCGAGTGGTGATATACCTCTAATAACAGGAAAGTTTATAATTCTTAAGTTTGATATCCTCATACTGTTTTCCAATTTCTCCATTTTTTTCTCTAGAACCAGGCCTGTTTTTATTATATTTTGTTGTATATCTTCAATTTGTATTATTCTTTTTTCATGACTTTCAATCTTTGAATTAAATGTAGTAATCAAAGAATTGTTTAACACAGTCTGATTCTTGGTTTCCAAAGCTGTAGCAGCCAGTGTTTTTAACGTGGATTCAATTGCCTTTAAAGCAGACCAAATATTTCCTAAAGAAATTTGTTCAGGTTGGTTGAGCTGGATACTCACAAACGCAGGGTCCGACTGACCTTCTCTCGCCTCCCAGAGGTTCCCGGGGTTTCAACACCTGTTGTTGTTTCCACGGGTCTCATCTGACTCTCCTCTCCGTGAGAGTCAGACCTCAGCACAAGCCGGCTATCTCCTCTTTGCAGTGCTCCACCCACTCCTTCCCCGAACTCGGTCTCCAGCTGGGCTATCGCCTCACAAGCTTGATGTAAATTGCTTTTAGCTTCAGTTGTTAAGGACGCCTTAGGCTGTGCTGGGTATGGCGGTCTACTCGGCTCGCCGGGGCTCAGAGTCACTTCCAGGGTCAGAGGGGACTGCATTCGCTCCTCAGCAGTCCCCTCAGCAACCAGCCCCTCCGGCGTTTGAAATGTTCCTTCGGAAAAGAAAACCTCAATTCATCGCTGAAGGGGGTCTGTTTCAGGTAAGCCAGCCATAGCTCCCCTAACTCGCCCCTTCCTTTTAGTATAGGGCATTTTTTTGCAAAAGTATAATTTTTTAGGTATAGGACGACGAGAGCCTCTTTCCACACGTCCTATCAGGCAGCCATCTTGCCCCCCTCATCCCTAAAAGTTTGACAGGATACAACTGGGAGATATTCTTAGTGCAGTTGGCATTGGTAAATGCCTGAAAGGTTGATGACAAGGCAAACATGAAATAGGTAGTCAATTAGAACTCATCATTGAAGTCAGCTATAGGAATATGGTTAGGGGAACTGTAGGTTGGATAGAGGATACATAGGAAACCCAGCAGAGGATGGGCTTGAAACCAAGAGCCATAGGATCATTCTTTCCCTGGCGGGGGAGGATCAGGAGGTAGGGGTTTGCTTGACGAATTCAGGGTGTATTAGAAATGGGGTTTTATTTTTCATATATAGGAGGAGATGAAGGTTGTAGAGGTTGCTTGAATACATTGGTGGAAATTGGGGGGGGGGGGGTATTACATTTATCTATTTATTTATTTATTTATTGGTTTTACATATCGACATTCATCAGTGATATCACGTCGGTTTACAATGTAACAAAAAACATATGCATGCAAGCGTTTGACATGAAACAAGTAGGTGAAAATAGGTATCAAAAACAGCAACTGGGGTGGGTAAAACTATTTACAGGGATTGAATGTAACCATTGAAGAAACTAAACGTAGAACTGTAAGATAGTATACAATGCTAGAATTAAGAGTATTGCAGAGAGCTGTGGGAAGAATATACAATAATATATACATTAGTGATACAAAATGATAGAGGAGGGACAACAGAGTAATGCAGGCATCAAGGAGTTCAAAGACGGGGAATTGACTTTAGATATTGTGGGAGACATTATGGTGGGGGAAAATCTCTTTTTCTTCCTGTAATAATCAACCCAGTTGGTTTGGGTAGCACAGGGAATCAGACATTTTTGCAGAAATAGGAGCCTGACCCTGTTACCATTTGGATACAGCAGTTTTAGTAAAATCCACAGTATGCAAATGTCGACCACACAAATTAGATCTGAAAGGTTTCCTGCAGTACCTTTCAAGCTTAATGCAGCTTTAAAAGTGAATTTTAAAAGCCTGATATACCCCTCAATTTGGGGATGAGTGAATAGGTCAGGCCAGCACGCGCCAAGTAGATTTTGAAAGCTGCCCGAGCATGCGCGTATCTCCTGCTGCACGCACAAATGAAAAGTTCCAAAAAGGGGGCAGACATGGTGTGGTCTGGGTGGGGCATGGACGTTTCCAGATTTCAATTTCAAATTAGCACATAAATACTTATGCAAACATTCACATGCTGGGGTCTTCTGCCGCGTAACTTTCTTCTTCTTGTTTGGATGGTGTGTAAGTCATAAAACAAAAAATATTAAACAAATCAATGGGGTTTTAAGGATAGGGGCTAACAGAAGGGAGGGAGGGCAATTAAACTAGGGGGTTTGGAAGTCCTATCCCTTAACTGGGAAAACTGGGAAAGAACTGGGAAAACGGTCAATGATGTCGGTGTGCGTGCCTTTCAAAATTCCCCCAATTACATGATAGAAGCAGGATTTCTGGGAAAACACTTAAAATTGAGCACACTTGGGCACACAGTCCATTTTATATCATACACACATATACATTAGGGATGTGAATCGTGTGATCGATCGTCTTAACAATCGATTTTGGCTGGGGGGGGAGGGAAATCTGATCGTCATGGTTTTTTTTTTACTTTAAATCGTTAAAAATCGTAAATCGGGGGAGGGTGGGAAAACCGGCACACCAAAACAACCCTAAAACCCACCCCAACACTTTAAAACAAATCCCCCACCCTCCCGAACCCCCCCAAAATGTTTTAAATTACCTGGGGTCCAGTGGGGGGGTCCCGGCACGATCTCCCGCTCTCAGGCCATGGCTGCGTTAATAGAAATGGCGCCGGTGTCCCTTTGCCCTTACCATATGACAGGGCAAAGGTAGCGCCGGCGCCATTTTGGTTCCTGTCACCCGACGTCACGAGAGCAGGAGATCATTCCCGGACCCCCGCTGGACCCCCAGGGACTTTTGGCCAGCTTGGGGGGGCCTCCTGACCCCCACAAGACTTGCCAAAAGTCCAGCGGGGGTCCGGGAGCGACCTCCTGCACTCGCGTCGTATTGCCAATATTCAAAATGGCACCGGCGCTACTTTTGCCCTCACTATGTCGACATAGTGAGGGCAAAAGTCAAAATGGCGCCGGCGCTACTTTTGCCCTCACTGACATAGTGAGGGCAAAAGTAGCGCCGATAAATCGGGGGAATTGCTATTGTATCGTGGCTCTAACGATTTTTGACGATTTAAAATATATCTGACGATTGTTTTAAATCGTCAAAAAACGATTCACATCCCTAATATACATGCATATGTTGTTATAATATAGCTGTGTCCCTGGGCATGAGGTGGCAAATATACACACATGGAGTGGCATCCTAGCCTAGTGGTCAGAGCAGGGGACCCTAATCCAGGGTTCAAATCCCCCTCATGGTTTGCTAAAGGCAAATTTTCTCTCCCTCTGGCAAAAATAAATGCAGTGAATAACCTTTTAGTTTTCCTGGATAGGAGACTGACCAGAGGTAATTTACAAGAGTTCTGCATCAGATAAGCTTAAGAATACGTAATTAATCTAACTTTCTTCTAAGTTTTTTCCAAGTTATATTCTTTTCTCACTGTGGGCTGAGACTGTTCTTGTGGGTGGAAGGTTTCGTGTTTTTCAGTAGAGGTTTTTAGTTTTCTGCTGTGCTGTAAACTGTATGTGTGGCAGGTTGAATTAAGCTAAACACACAAAATCCCCTCTAATTTAGATACTGTTTTTCCTGCTGTCCTTTCTCTGGGTTGCTGCTTGAATTTTGGGCTTGCTGGCTAGGTGAAAATATATTTTCTATTTAATATTGTAAAATCCAAATCTGTGATTCACTGGGGTGCCCAGCAAAATGATTTCTACTAGATAATTGAGGGAGAATTGAGTTAGAGCTACCTGATTGGGAGCAGAATTCCTAAGCACATGTTGTCCTGGATGGGAGAGTGACCAGAGGCATTTTACAAGTGTTCTACATCAGATAATCTTAACAATACATAATCCAATTATTTAGTAATCTCAACTGTTTAATCCTCTCCCTCCCTACCCCTCTACCAACCCACCCCTGGGATTACTTTTCTTATATAGTCTTCCTTCCACTCTTGTTAATTAACTTCAATTACTTTTTCTGCCATTGCATAGTAGTTCATTACAGCTCAGATAATAATTACTTAAACTGTCTTCCTATTATTCTTTACTAGCTAACATGAATACATTTAGTCTTCACTTCAAATACCTAATAAAAATCCTTGCTAGAGCCTAAATTTTACTTTATGTTATTAATTTGATTTAAGGAATTAATGTGTTTCATTCAATGCAAAATTGTGGAGCTTATGTCTCAAGACCTATCCTTTGGGGAATCTAAGGTTGTCCTTTTTGCCATCAGCTGTCTGCAATTAAAATGGAACTCATTCATCTAAGGGAGGAATTGTCTAGGTTTCAATTAAACTCCTTTGCCTTGAACCATTCAGTATCTCACACCCATCTCCCACAGAGATTATAGAAATCCAAGAAAAAATAATTACAGTGGGCTCTGGTAGAACAAGGCATGTGACAAACAGACATCCACCTTCCCCAACTTTACAGCATCCTGTGCATCAACTCCCACTCCCACAGAGATGTCAGATATCCAGGATTCAAAACCCCAGGAACAATTGCATAACAGTGGGCTCTTGCAGAATAAGGCCTGTGATAAAAAGACACTTATTCTCTCCTCTGTCACCCCTACATAATGCTTTTTCTGCACTGGAGAATGAAGAAACCTCAGCAATAGATATGGAAGTGATTTCTAAAAGTGAAGTCACCCAATGCACCCAGAAGCCCTGCAACAAAATCAAATGTCAAAAGAAAGCTGCTTCTCCTGGGAGACTCAGTCATTAGAGGAACCAATTTGGGAGCAATTTTTAATAGGAAAATGAGTTAAATGCATTCCAAGATCCTCAGCTATTAGAGATGCAAACCAGATAGTTCAAGTCATTGAAGGAAAAAGTAGGATTTCATCCATCTGGGGACCAATGACCACAATAAAAATGGAATCCATGAAGTATAAAAAGATTTTCAAAATCTAGGCAAAATGATAAGACATATTGCAAAGACTATTGCCTTTTCAGAAGTATTACCTGTTCATGGAAAGGGAAATGAGAAGCTATGCCATATAAATAATTTCAATTCCTGGCTCAAAACCTGGTTTTAAGAAGATGGTTTTCACTACATTGGAGGCTGGGGTCATGTATGGAGCAGTAAAAGGCTTCATGGTAAGGATGGCCTACATTTGTCTGTAGCAGGAAGGAAAATGCTAAGTGAGAAACTCAGACCATATATATTCTGACATTTAAACTAAAGAATGGGGGTGGCAGGAGATGGCCAATGAAATGGACATGTCACCCCCAAGCAATACAGGACATGGGAGGAGAAAACAACAAAATCAATCAGCACAAGAAAGCAGAAAAGGTGCATACAAAGCACAACAAATCAAAGGAAAAGAATTGGAAAGCTATGACTACAATGCTCATGGTTTGAACAATAAAATCCCAGATCTGAAGGCCCTAATGGTGGAGGCAGACTTGGACATTGTTGCTGTCACAGAAACATGGTTCATAGTTTCTCATGATTGGGAAATGGCCATACCGGGCTATAACTTGTTAAGGAAGAACAGAGAGGACAGAAAAGGGTGAGGAGTAGCTTTATGTCAAAAACAATATCCAGGCTACTGAAGAACAAGGAATATGGGGTATTTATCTATTTATTTATTTATTTATTAGCTTTTTTTATACCGACATTCATGGGTACATCATGCCGGTTTACAGAATAACTGAAAGGGGGAAAAATACAAAAAACCAGGGGGGGAGGGGAACAGCAAGGAAGATAAAAGAAGCGAGTGCAGTGAGTGAGAAAAACAAGACAAAGAGAAAAAATAGGAACAGTACCTGATGGAGAGCAAGGTACAGAGGTGGAGGAACAACCGAAAAATAATATATATAATATTGCAAAAATATACATTCAGCAAGGCAATTAAAGTCAATCATTGCAGATTATAAGTTCAAAAGGAAAAGATATATACCATCTAAAAAAGCAAATCTATCAATAGCACTAAATAAAAGCTATATACAAAATTGCTATCAATAAAGGTAAGTGGTCTAGGAACAGGGGGAAGGAGGGTAAGTAAATTGCAGCAGGGGGGAGACAAAAAAAACTTACAAGTAAGGAGGAAAGGGGAGGCAATGTGTACAATAAAAAGTAGGGTTCTTTCTCTAATGGAGTAAAGTGAAAAGAGAAACTAAGTGGAATGTGAATCATGGTAGTCCAATATGAAGAGGGTAGAGAAGAAGCATTATAGGGCCAATTATAGGTCAATTTGAAAAGGGTAGAGAAGAAGCATTATAGGCCGTCTTTAAAAAAGATGATAGTGCACCCATTTTTACTGGTGTGATTTACAGGCCTCTGACTCAAATGGAAGAACTAGACAGAGATCTGCTTGAAAACATCCAAAAGGTAGGAAAGAAGGGAAAAGTGTTGATTGTTGGAGATTTTAATCTGCAGGATGTAGACTGGAAAATCCCTTCTGCAGAATCAACCAGAAGTAGAAAGAAGGTAGATGCCCTGCAAGGGGCACTCTTTAAACAAATGCTAATGGAACCCACAAGGGAGGGAGTTATACTTGATCTAGTGCTCATTAACGGGGATAATGTCTCTAATGTCCAGGTGGGTGCCCACCTCAGTACCAGTTATCATCAAACAGTATGGTTTGACATTGCAACTATGATACGGAGAAGTCACACAAAGACCTGAATTTTGACTTTCAAACATACAGTCTTTGTTGAAAAGGGGACATACCTGGAGGTAGAACTAGAAGCCAGGGAGAAAAGGGGAAAGGTGGAATAACAATGGACCAAACTAAAGGGAACAATTACAAAAGCAACAAATCTATATGTTAGAAATGTAAACACAAGTAAGAGAAATAAGAAACCGATCTGGTTCTCGAAGGAGGTGGCTGCCATAATAAAAGTAAACAAAGCAGCATTCAAGAATTATAAAGGATCCCAAAAAAAAAAAAAACACAGGGAAGAATATCTGTTAAAACTTAGGGAGACAAAAAGAGTAATCAAGAAAACAAAAAATCTGGCAGAAGAAAGGATTGCCAAAGAGGTAAAGGAAGGTGACAAAACATTCCTCAGATATAAAAGAGAAAGGAGAAATGTCCAAAGAGATATAGTAAAATTGAAAGGTGATCAGGATCAATGTGTAGAGAGAGACAAAGAAATATTAAACAAATACTTCAGTTTGGTATTCACTAAAGAAGACCCTGGAAAAGGACCTTCGCTAGTTAGCAAGCCTGTGGAAGGGGATGGAGTAGATAAAACTCCATTTACAGAAAAGAATGTATGGGAAGAGCTAGGAAAGCTGAAAGTGGACAAAGCCATGGGTCCTGATGAGGTTCATCCCAGGAGACTTAGGGAGCTCAGAGATATGCTGGCCGATCTGCTGTGTGACCTGTTCAATAGATCCTTGGAAATAGGAGTGGTACCGAGTGATTGGAGTAGAGTGATGGTGCCCCCACTTCACAGCAGTGGGAGCAGACAGGAGGCTGGAAACTACAGATCGGTCACCTCAGTAGTGGGAAATTTAATGGAGACTCTACTGAAGGAAAGGATAGTGAACTATCTACAATCCAGTGAGTTGCTCGATCCGACATAGCATGGACTCACCAGAGAAAAGTCCTGTAAGATGAATCAGATTGATTTTTTTGATTGGGTGACAAGAGAATTGGATCTGGGAAGAACACTCGATGTAATTTACTTGGATTAGACTCATGAATAAAATGAGAAGCTTGGGAGTGAGCACCAATGTGGTGGCATGGATTACAAATTGGTTGACAAATAGAAGACAGCATGTGATAGTAAATGGAACCTGCTCTGAAGAGAAAATGAACATAACAACATAAGAACATCCCAAACGGGGTCAGACCAAGGGTCCATCAAGCCCAGCATCCTGTTTCCAACAGTGGCCAATCCAGATCATAAGAACCTGGCAAGTACCCAAAAACTAAGTCTATCCATGTTACTGTTACTAGTAATAGCAATGACTATTTTCTAAGTCAACTTAATTAATAGCAGGTAATGGACTTCTCCTCCAAGAACTTATCCAATCCTTTTTTAAACACAGCTATACTAACTGCACTAACCACATCCTCTGGCAACAAATTCCAGAGTTTAATTGTGCGTTGAGTGAAAAAGAACTTTCTCGGATTAGTTTTAAATGTGCCACATGCTAACTTCATGGAGTGCCCCCTAGTCTTTCTATTATCTGAAAGAGAAAATAACTGATTCACATCTACCCGTTCTAGACCTCTCATGATTTTAAACACCTCTATCATATCCCCCCTCTGCCGTCTCTTCTCCAAGCTGATAAGTCCTAACCTCTTTAGTATTTCCTCATAGGGGAGCTGTTCCATTCCCCTTATCATTTTGGTTGCCCTTCTCTATACCTTCTCCACTGCAATTACATCTTTTTTGAGATGCGGCGACCAAAATTGTACACAGTATTCAAGGTACGATCTCACCATGGAGCGATACAGAGGCATTATGACATTTTCCATTTTATTCACCATTCCCTTTCTAAACATTCCCAACATTCTGTTTGCTTTTTTGACTGCCGCAGCACACTGAAACGGTGATTTCAATGTGTTATCCAGAATATCCACTATGACGCCTAGATTTCTTTCTTAGGTGGTAGCACCTAATATGGAACCTAACATCTATCCCATGACTTTTTAGATTTCCTAGAAGCCTCTCATGAGGAACTTTGTCAAACGCCTTCTGAAAATCCAAATCTACCAGTTCACCTTTATCCACATGTTTATTAACTCCTTCAAAAAAGTGAAGCAGATTTGTGAGGCAAGGCTTGCCTTGGGTAAGGACATGCTGACTCTGTTTCATTAAACCATGTCTTTCTATATGTTCTGTGATTTTGATGTTTAGAACACTTTCCACTATTTTTCCTGGCACTGAAGTCAGGCTAACTGATCTGTAGTTTCCCGGATCACCTCTGGAGCCCTTTATAAATATTGGGGTTACATTAGCTATCCTCCAGTCTTCAGGTACAATGGATGATTTTAATGATAGGTTACACATTTTTACTAATAGGTCTGAAATGTCATTTTTGAGTTCCTTCAGAACTCGGGTAGATACCATCCGGTCCAGGTGATTTACTACTCTTCAGTTTATCAATCAGGCCTACAACATCTTCTAGGTTCACCATGATTTGGTTCAGTCCATCTGAATCATTACCCATGAAAACCTTCTCCAGTACGGGTACCTCCCAAACATCCTCTTCAGTAAACACTGAAGCAAAGAAATCATTTAATCTTTCCACGATGGCCTTATCTTCTCTAAGTGCCCTTTTAACCCCTCGATCATCAAACGGTCCAACTGACTCCCTCACAGGCTTTCTGCTTCGGATATATTTTAAAAAGTTTTTACTGTGAGTTTTTGCCTCTACGGCCAACTTTTTTTCAAATTATCTCTTAGCCTGTCTTATCAATGTCTTACATTTAACTTGCCAACGCTTATGCATTATCCTATTTTCTTCTGTTGGATCCTTCTTCCAATTTTTGAATGAAGATCTTTTGGCTAAAATAGCTTCTTTTGTCTCCACTTTTAACCATGCCAGTAATCGTTTTGCCTTCTTTCCACCTTTTTTCATATGTGGAATACATCTGGACTTCTAGGATGGTATTTTTTAACAATGACCACTGCTCTTGCACACTTTTTACCTTTGTAGCTGCTCCTTTCAGTCTTTTTCTAACAATTTTTCTCATTTTCTCAAAGTTTCCCTTTTGAAAGTTTAGCATGAGAGCCATGGATTTGCTTACTGTCCCCCTTCCAGTCATTAATTCAAATCTGATCATATTATGATCACTATTGCCAAATGGCCTCACCACTGTTACTTCTCTCACCAAATCCTGTTCTCCACTGAGAATTATATCTAAAATTGATCCTTCTCTTGTCAGTTCCTGAACCAATTGCTCCGTAAAAGTGTCATTTATTCCATCCAGGAACTTTATATCTCTAGCATGTACTGTTGATACATTTACCTAGTCAATATTGGGGTAATTGAAGTTTCCCATTATTACCGCACTACCAATTTGGTTATCTTTCCTAATTTCTCTTAGCATTTCACTGTCAGTCTCACCATCTTGACCAGGTTGATGGTAGTATACTCCTATCACTATTTTCTTCTCCGACACACAAGGGGTTTCTACCCATAAAGATTCAATTGTACGTTTATTTATTTATTTATATATTTATTTAAATTCTTTTAATATATCGATGCTCAAGACAAAGTCTTCTTGTACCAATTTACAGCAGAACCAGGGGAAAACATTTAACAAGAAGAAAGAAAGTTACAATAAAACAGGGAGTATAAATTCGGGATTGATAAGAGAGAAAGAATTAGTTTAACGTAACTCAACTAAAGAGGTAATGTAAACAGCAGACAACAATTGATCGGCATAGGGTGCTGATTTAGCAGTTGATTTAAATAGGCAGTTCAAGCATAAAAGATCCTTGGATTGGGGCAGAGGAGGAGTCTGAAGGGGCGATGGAGGACGGGTATCGGGGAGGGAGCAGGGGAGAGGAGGTTATAGGGCCAGGTGAGGAGGAGATGTTAAAGAGGAGGTGAGAGCGCCAGTGCTGGTTGGGGAGAGACTCTTTAAGGGTAGGCTTGAGAGAACAGCCAGGTTTTCAGTACCATGGTGGAGGAGTACTGTTTTGTACCCTGGAGAAATTACATGACTCTTTGATGGATTACAGAAAGTAATTTTTGCACACCGACTCTTAATTTGAAAAGGAAATATCCCCTGAAGAAAGGTCCTTTGTCGGACCTGAAAAGTGGCTGTGTTGGGATATTCTGCACTCCAGATAAGACGGGACATTCATTTGATAAGCATGCTTTTTAAAAAAAAAATTATTGTTGTGCACAAAAAAACAAAAAAAAGGAAAAGTGTATACATACACAGTGGAGTTATATTTGGTGCATGGCATAGACACATTAAAATATTGGATGGAGGAGGAGGGTTGATGATTAAACATCTAGCGAGTTCACCCATGTGGGGTTCATTACTCCAATATATGAAACCTTTCCTCGTTCCACATAAAAAGTTTTTCTATTTTGAAATGTTGACTTGAGGGGTGACCAGACTCCAGAGTCATTAAAAAAATTTCATTGCAGAGTTGATAACCCAGTAGTGGGGCAGTAGATTGAATAATATAATACATCTAAAAGTTATTCTGAGGTGATTTGGTTTTGGATTATCATTCACTGCTATACATTCTAATTCTCCCATCTTACTTCTTAGACTTCTGGCATTAGCATACAAACATTTCAAAGTTTGTTTTTTCATTCTGCTTTTTAATTGATAGGGATAAGTTAGAAATTTTTAGCTCAGGTGAATTTTTAGTTACAGGCACTTGGACTACTTTTCTTATTATTGGTGTTAAGTGTAGTGCCACAGGGATCAGTGAGGACCGGTTATGTTCAATATCTTTGTGAGTGACATTGCAGAAGGGATAGAAGGTAAAGTTTGTCTATTTGCAGATGATACTAAGATCTGCAGCACCAGAGAAGGTGGTGAAGACAAAAACAGTAAAAGATTTCAAAGGGGCATGGGATAAACACTGTGGATCCCTTAAGGCTAGAATATGGGAATGAAGAAAAGAGAGCATGGGGGTAACTTGCTGGTGTGGTGATTACTACCCTTAATCAATAAGCCTTTATGTTGTTGATGCAACTCCATCATTGTCCTCAGCTTCAATGGCAGGGGGTAAAGAAGAAAAAGGGAATTAGATTCAGACAGCTACCAACAAGGACATTGAATTGCACAGTCTGGGAAAACAAATAAGCATGGGAGTAACTTGTTGATATGGCGGTTACTACCCTTAAGCAATAAGCCTTAATACTCTTGATGCAACTCCCAACATTGCTCTCTGCTTCAATGGCAAGAGGTAACGGTGTACTGGACTCAAACAGCAAGCAACAAGGGACCTGACTTTGACAGTCTGGCAAACTGATATTTATAAATGTGGCTTGTATGGCCAGCAGTTATAATGATAAGCTTACTGGGCAGACTGGATGGACCATTTGGTCCTTTTCTGCCACCATTTCTATATGTTTCTGTGTGTGCCCATGCACCACTTTGAAAGTTACTGTCCCTGTGAGTTGGCCCTTTAATGGTACATGAGTGTACAGGAGAAAATGATGTGAACTATGAGGGTGGTTTGGTTTTCTTCTAATCCTGCAGCATGTGACAAAGCACTGGACTGACCTGATGAATTATTTAAATAAAGTTTTCTTTAATTTCAGCTGTGATTGTGTAGGAATATTCATAGTTGTATTAAAATGAAAGGATGGATTTTGTAGGGGGAGTTTAATAGCAGAGGAGATTAAAAATCAGGTATAAGGCAAGAGTTATAGCTATAATATTGAAACAGGTTTTTATCTCTAATCTAGATTTACTCAGGCTGAGAGCCCTTGCTCAATCAGTTGCTTAAAGGATGTAAAGTTGTCAGTTTTAAATCAATATGCATCTTGACTTTTAACCTCAGGACTAAACTGACTTATCCAGGCATTTCAGCTCTCTGCTTTAAAGTAGCAGTTATGGGCTGGTTATTTAAGTGTTTCATGCATGGAATTTTCAGATCTTGCTCTTGTTTTCTCATTTCTAGTTCCCTCTGAGTCTGCACACTCTTTGCCAGTCTGTGATTAGAAAGACGCTCCCTAAATATCCAAAGGGAAAAAATCATTAAAACTTTGAGGCTCTTTACACACAGCAGGACTGCCAGCCCTCAGACCTTTAATTGCACCTTAAACTGCTCTTATTTGTGAGAGGAAGATAACAGTTCCTATATTGGAAAAATAAATGGTGCAGTAGGCAATTCTACAGGGTGAGTGTGAAAATTGGGAAGGAGAGGTTGGTGGGGGAGTGGGGAAGAAGACATCACTGATGGAAACAATGATAGTAGTATAACATGAAATAACTCTCTAAGGGCCAGATTCATTTAGGCTTTTCTCCCATTTTTGTGTCTATGGGAAAAACCCTTAGTTAATCAGGCACTAAAGTAGAAAATTCGATGGAAAGAATAGGTGCTCAAATAACATCACGGATGAGCAATGAAAATATGTCTTCGTGAAATTATCACCAAGAAAAAATAAGCTCAAAATTATCCAGTTTTAAACAGGAATCCAAAAATGTAAGAGCACTGTTTTCAATGGAGTTTTCCTATTGTTACAAAGCAAAAGAAATACTTTAAAGAGAAGACCCCATAACTAAACAGCATAGGACTGCATTAAAGCCCTACAGAATCTAAGCATTGTTCTCGGTGACAGTGTGTGTATATATATATATATATATATATATATATATATATATATATCAAAAGGGAAATAATATGCACCAGTAAGAGCCATATTGGCCAAAAGATTGACTGATTTGGCTTCTTTAGGTAAGTATATGCTAGCCCAACATATATTTCAGGTCCTTAATAAAGCAATGCAATATTCTAGCAAGAACAAAGTGAGACTGTATTAATGAAAATCCTTAACTGAGAAGGCATTACAGAAAACAGAGTTCATGCCTTACAATACCATCCTCATTTAGCATTCTCAAATTGCACTCAAACTTGTTCCATTCTACTTTAAAATGCATCTGTTGTGACAGTCAAATCTATTTCATTTTATACATTGGAAGCAAGTTTGAAATGCATACAAAGGCCCTCATTTTCCAATATCGCATGCTAAACCAAAAAGGGGTGTACCTTATGTTAATAAGCATGTGTATCACAAATTGCAATATCAGCTATGTGAAAAGCTGTTATTACAAGTTGCACTATTAGCCCACATTGCCAGTATATATTGTAGTTCACTGGACAGGCCTGTCAGAGAGAGAGAGACTTGCTATAGTGCCACTGCCCTAGACAGGTATTTGTATCCCTATGGGAGGCCCACCTAGTAACTCGAGGTGAGGGTTAAGTATTAGTGTAGGGGGGTAGGGGCCACTTTGACATTCAATGTGAGATGTACGAACAGAACAGTGGTCTCTTGTGAAGATTTGGTGGCCTTCGGAGTGAGGAAACTCACTCCAAGATGAGATTTGGGCAAGGTTCTCTCTGGGTAACATCAAGCTAGGTTGAGAGAACCTTGCCCAAATCTCATCTTGGAGTGAGTTTCCTCACTCCGAAGGCCACCAAATCTTCACAAGAGACCACTGTTCTGTTCGTACATCTCACATTGAATGTCAAAGTGGCCCCTACCCCCTACACTAATACTTAACCCTCACCTCGAGTTACTAGGTGGTCCTCTCATAGAGATACAAATACCTGTCTAGGGAGCAGGCATTATAGCAAGTCTCTCTCTCTCTCTCTCTCTCTCTCTCTCTCTCTCTCTCTCTCTCTCTCTCTCTCTCTCTCTCTCTCTCTCTCTCTCTCTCTCTCTCTCTCTCTCTCTCCCCCCCACTGGTCTCTAGCACACAAAATTAAGAATTTGCAATCACATTAACAGCTGTTAGTGTAATTTGCAGAATTATCACCTGCTGTAACTCCTTGGAAAATGGCCCCCAAAGTGAGCAATTTCCACAAATAAAACACATTCTAGCCACATGAATCCTCTGTCTACAAATAGCACATGCTGTCTTTTGGCCACATTGAGAAGATGTGTTCCTGGGGCCATGCTTAGGTCAGAGGAAGAAGAAACACATGCACAGGTAGCATTTTAAAATGTAGATCTGTACGTTTACACATGCCAGAAGTAAGCATAAGTGACTGGGCTTGCTTTATACCTGTGATGGTTTGAAAAGCGAGAGCAAAAGCATACTTTTGCTTTGAGAGATGGTTTAAAGCTGTGAATAAAAAGGTATGCATGGTCTTTGGGCTAATGTGGACAGCTTGAAAATTGACACCCCCCTCTTTCCCTCAATGTGATTATTCCCTTCATAGTACATCATTTGTCATTCACAGTTTTTAATTTTTACAAGAATCCTGATGCAGTTTCAGTCATGAAAAGGACATTGCTAGCAAACTAATTCCCTGTACTTAGTCACTCCATCTCCCCATAAAAGAAGAAACTTTACTATTTTACTTATACTTACAAGACAATTATCACTCTTGCATTCTAATAGTATGAGAGTAATGGTTAAAGTAAAAGACCGACACAGTATGATTATATCAACATCTCAAATAGGCAAAAAAGCCCACTAGATCCCTTCTTGTTTTATTTTAGTTCAATGCATGTAATTCTATCCTAGCACTTTCTCCCATTTTATTCTTACACAATAAAATTCAGAATTTTAAAATGTATGCTCTATGCGAATGTAGACAATCATATACAGGTGGCACAGCATATTATACAGAAAGAGGCCCTGCTGCCTAACCCTGGCTGAGAAAACATGTACTCATTCATGGTAAAGCAAAATCACTTTTGTTACAGTGTCACTAAAGATATATTTATACCATTGTTATTTGTACAAAAATTTGAAATGCTGAGCAAACAATTTCAAACCTCCAAAATCATTTTTTAATATCAACATGCAAATTTACCCAGCTAATGATAATTTTGGAGACAGAGATATATACTCTGCCTATGATAGTCAATTTCCCCAATCTTTTTAATAAATAAAAGGTCCAAATATTGTATTTTGACATTATAAATTTAAAAATATTTTTAAGCTTCCTCGCATGTCTTGTCTGGTTTGTCCCATTAGGGAGATTTTTTTTTTTCAGTTCTCTTGTTTCTAGCAAACTTGTGACTCAATAAACATATTTTTAATGTTTACAGTGTAATATAGAAACATAGTAAATGATAGCAGATAAAGACCAAAATAGTCCATCCAATCTGTCCAGCAGAAATTTAAGATTGAAACTGCTGTTCTGTGCAGGTTACCCCCATGCAGAAATGTTACACCAAGAGGTACCACAGGTTCTTGGTTCTCCAGTTCCAGTGAACAGTTCAATCCCTAAAAATATGTTGTAGCTTGAAATGAATTGGTAGCGTGTTCGGTGGCTTATCAAACAACAACATTTTCTAAGATCCAAGTTACTGTATAAATGATTTATTTGGGCATCCTCTTGATCTGAGCAGCTGTGTTTCTTAAAGTTGAGGCCCTACAAGTACTACTGCTGAAACAGTTTAAAGAGAAAGAGAGTTAGAGAGAGAGAGAGAGAGAAGCAGTTCAGAAAATTGTTTTTAGTAGCAAAATGTTAATGAAAAGCAGTTCATTACATTGCATCAAGTTAGTCTAGGCAAGTACAAAGATTTATCATTTTGAATGTCTTTAATTGTGCTGGTTTCTGTTTGGAGAAGGGAGTCTGTAGGTCTGGGCCAGTTGCCCTTGGGGACCTATCTGTTAACTCACTGTCACCCTCTCTTGAGATACCATCATCTTATAACACAAAGCAATAAAATTTGTAATTGTAGGTCTTTTAAAGCTAACAGCTAAAGAACACTGACATAGTTTGTTTATACTGACTGAGTTCACAAGAAAGCTAAGTGTAATTAGGACACTATAAGTCCAGTATCAAAGCACACTTAACAGCAATCAAAGGACCACACAGTTTCCTCTTTCTGAGGCCTTTATATTCAATGACAGATATGGAATTAAGAAATCATTTGTTCTTAATGATGAATGTTTTACCTTTACAAAGTCTACATTTTATTTATAACAAAAGCTCAGCATTTTGCTTTTGAATGTAGTTGATATGAATAGACAGATCAGCTGCAAACAACATATCATATGAAATATCTTAAAACCAGTTATCCAAATGATTTTAAGTGATCCTTAGAAAAGTGCACATGCTAAATACCCACTGAACTGCTGAAACATCATGGTACCTTAAATTAATGGTTTATTTAAGTTTAGCTCACAACTTTGCTTTGATAGCTCAAGGCAAGTTACAATTGATATTTCCCTAGCCCCTAGAGAGCTTACAATCTAAGCTTATATATGAGGTAATAGGAAGTGGCTTACACAAAGAGTATCAGTGAGACTTAAACCATAGCTTCCTTAGTGCTTAGCCCGCCAATCTAACTACTTGGCTACGACTCTGCTCCTAATAGCTGATTATCAAAATGGCATATAGTACTGTTAAACAGCTGCATTACAAATTTCCTCTAGTCTATTCTTATAAAATAGCTGATAATCTACTGCTTAAAATACATAGCCATTTGGGTCCAAATCTCATTTTTAGTCTCTTTACTATATGGCCTTGATTAAACCACTTCACTTGACCTCCCTGTGCTTAAACTCTCCATTTCTAATTTGCTTAATCTTTCATCAATGAAACCTGGAAGTTTTTGATAGAGTTGGGGAATGTAGTACATAACTATGTACTATAAAGGCACTTTTATTAATAATAGGTAATTATTCTACATATGTAGTTTAGGCACAGATTAAAGTGTGGCTGCTTCACTTTATACTCTAATATAAATTACACTGAAGAGTCTTATTCCACAAACAGCAATCTAATTGTGTAGAGTAATTGCTAGCAACACTTTTATGACTATTCATACTATTTAAAAAATAAATGAGAGGTTAAAAATAAGCATCATTAAAAATCAAATCATCTCTTACTTTCTTTTGAGGCCAATGTACTAAACTGCAGTACTGCTTTCACAAGCGTTACCATGAAATAAATCTGCTATTAATATACATAATTTTGATGGCAAGTATTTAAGTAATAATAATTTTTAATGCCTCTATATTGCTCCATGGTGTGACTCATCTTCAGTGTTGTGTGCAGTTCTGATCATCACGTCTCAAAATAGAATTAGCCGAATTAGAAAAAGTACAGGGAAGGGCAACCAAAATGTTAAAGAAGATGGAACAATTCCCCTTTGAGGAAAGGCTAAAAGTATTAGGACTCTTCAGCTTGGAGAAGAGACAGCTAAGGGGAGATATGATAGAGGTCTATAAAATAATGAGTGGAGTGGAAAGAGAAAATATTAATCATATGTTTACTCTTTCTAAATGTGCAAAGACAAGGGAACACACAATGCAGTTACTAGGTGATATATTTAAAACTAATAAGAAACATAGAAACATAGAAATGATGGCAGAATAGGACCAATGGTCCATCCAGTCTGCCCAGCAAGCTTATGGTAGCATCTGCTGTCCCATACAAGTCTCCCTCATATTTATCAGTTTCCCAGACCATTAAAGTCAGGGCCCTTATTGGTTGCTGTTTGAGTCCAATTCTCCATCACTCTTGCTGTTGAAGTTGGATCAAAAGTTTCGGGCTTATTGGTTAAGAGTAGTAACAGCCACATCAACAAGATACCCCCATGCTTATTTGTTTTCCCAAACTGTAAAATTCATTGTCCTTATTGGTAGCTGTTTGAATCTAATTCCTCTTTTCCTCTTTTTCCCTGCCTTTGAAGCTGAGAGCAATGATGGAGTTGCATCAACAGTATGAAGGCTTATTGGTTAGGGGTAATAATAGCCACCATACCAGCAAATTATCCCCATGTGCTCTTTACTTCATGAGATCCACAGTGTTTATTCCACGCTCCTTTAAAATCCTTCACTGTTTTTGTCTTCACCACCTCCTCCGGAAAGGCATTCCAGGTATGCACCACCCTCTCCGTGAAGAAATATTTCCTGACATTGGTTCTGAGTCTTCCTCCCTGGAGTTTTATATTGTGACCTGTAGTTCTACTGATTTCATTCCAATGGAAAAGGTTTGTTGTTGATTGTGAATCATTAAACCTTTCAGGTATCTGAAGGTCTGTATCATATCTTCCCTGTACCTCCTCTTCTCCAGGGTATACATATTTAGGTCCTTCACTCTCTCCTCGCAAGTCATTTAATGGAGAACCCCCACCATTTTGGTTGCCCTTCTCTGGACCACCTCTATCCTGTCTCTGTCCCTTTTGAGATACAGTCTCCAGAACTGATCACAGTACTCCAGGTGAGGCCTCACCAAGGACCTGTACATGGGGGATTATCACCTCCTTTTTCTTACTGGTTATTCTTCTCTCTATGCAGCCCAGCATTCTTCTGGCTTTTGCTATCACCTTTCACATTGCTTCACCATCTTCAGATCGCTAGACAAGGTCCCTCTCATGCTCCATGCACATCAGTAGGATGTGAATCGTGTCCTCGATCGTCTTAAACGATCGATTTCGGCTGGGAGGGGGAGGGAATCGTATTGTTGCCGTTTGGGGGGGTAAAAATCGTGAAAATCGTTAAAATCGTTAAAAAAAATCGAAAAATCGAAAAATCGAAAACCGGCACATTAAAACCCCCTAAAACCCACCCCCGACCCTTTAAATTAAATCCCCCACCCTCCCGAACCCCCCCCCAAATAACTTAAATAACCTGCGGGTCCAGCGGCGGTCCGGAACGGCAGCGGTCCGGAACGGGCTCCTGCTCCTGCATCTTGTCGTCTTCGGCCGGCGCCATTTTCCAAAATGGCGCCGAAAATGGCGGCGGCCATAGACGAAAAAGATTGGACGGCAGGAGGTCCTTCCGGACCCCCGCTGGACTTTTGGCAAGTCTCGTGGGGGTCAGGAGGCCCCCCACAAGCTGGCCAAAGGTTCCTGGAGGTCCAGCGGGGGTCAGGGAGCGATTTCCCGCCGCGAATCGTTTTCGTACGGAAAATGGCGCCGGCAGGAGATCGACTGCAGGAGGTCGTTCAGCGAGGCGCCGGAACCCTCACTGAACGACCTCCTGCAGTCGATCTCTGCCGGCGCCATTTTCCGTACGAAAACGATTCGCGGCGGGAATCGCTCCCTGACCCCCGCTGGACCTCCAGGAACTTTTGGCCAGCTTGTGGGGGCCTCCTGACCCCCACGAGACTTGCCAAAAGTCCAGCGGGGGTCCGGAAGGACCTCCTGCCGTCCAATCTTTTTCGTCTATGGCCGCCGCCATTTTTCGGCGCCATTTTGGAAAATGGCGCCGGCCGAAGACGACAAGATGCAGGAGCAGAGCCCGTTCCGGACCGCTGCCGTTCCAGACCGCCGCTGGACCCGCAGGTTATTTAAGTTATTTGGGGGGGTTCGGGAGGGTGGGGGATTTAATTTAAAGGGTCGGGGGTGGGTTTTAGGGGGTTTTAGTGTGCCGGCTCACGATTCTAACGATTTATAACGATAAATCGTTAGAATCTGTATTGTATTGTGTTCCATAACGGTTTAAGACGATATTAAAATTGGACGATAATTTTAATCGTCCTAAAACGATTCACATCCCTACACATCAGCCCTTTACCCCTAACCACATACAGCTCTTTTGGATTAGTGCCCCCCAGATGCATGACTCTGCACTACTTGGCATTGAATCCCAGCTGCTATGTCTTCGACCACTGTTTAACATACATAGAAACATAGAAATGATGGCAGAAAAAGACCAAACGGCCCATCCAGTCTGCCCAGCAAGCTTCACACTTTTTTCTTCTCATACTTATCTGTTCTCTTGGCTCTTAGTAATCTTTTGGTTCTATTTCCCTTCCACCTACACCATTAATGTAGAGAGCAGTATTGGAACTGCATCTAAGTGAAATATCTAGCTTAATTAGTTAGGGGTAGTAACTAGGGATGTGAATCATTTTTTGACGATTTAAAACAATCGTCAGATATATTTTAAATCATCAAAAATTGTTGGAGCCGCGATACAATAGCAATTCCCCCGATTTATCGTCAAAAAATCGTAAATCAGGGGAGGGGGGAGGGCGGGAATACTGGCACACCAAAACAACCCTAAAACCCACCCCGACCCTTTCAAACAAATCCCCCACCCTCCCGAACCCCCCAAAATGTTTTAAATTACCAGGGGTCCAGTGGGGGGGTCCCGGCACGGGAGGGGGGGAGGCGGGAAAACAGGCACACCAAAACAACCCTAAAACCCACCCCGACCCTTTCAAACAAATCCTCCACCCTCCCGAACCCCCCCAAAATGTTTTAAATTACCTGGGGTCCAGTGGGGGGGTCCCGGCACGGGGGAGGGGGGAGGGCGGGAAAACCGGCACACCAAACAACCCTAAAGTCAAAATGGCGCCGGCGCTACTTTGGACTTTTGCCCTCACCATGTCGACATAGTGAGGCAAAAGTAGCGCCGGCGCCATTTTGAATATTGGCAATACGGCCCGCGTGCAGGAGGTCGCTCCCGGACCCCCGCTGGACTTTTGGCAAGTCTTGTGGGGGGGTCAGGAGGCCCACCCAAGCTGTCCAAAAGTCCCTGGGGGTCCAGCGGGGGTTCTTCTGAACAGTGTAACGCCTTTGGAAATAATTTTAGCTCAAAAATAATGAAAACTGTGAATTCATTTTCAATATGTACTCAACAAACACCCGATGTTATACCAGATAATGTTTGGGACATGTTTGAAGATGTGGCAAGTAGCAAAATCATCTACATCATTTCCAAAATGAAGCTTTCATAATGCCCCCTTACTCCCTGCTTGAATATGCTGTTAAAACTGAGCAGGGATGACATTTCCCTACCAATTGCTCAAATTATCAATTCCTCCCTCTCAACTGGGATCCTTCCATGTACGCTAAAAACAGCCTCAGTGTTACCAATTTTAAAGAAAACGTTTGCTGTTACTACTGATTTCAGTAATGTCCATTAAAGAAGAGATGGTGAAGTTGAAAACAATCAAGGAATTCAAAGGGGCATGGGATAAACACGTGGATCCCTGAAGGCTAGAGGATGGAAATAAAGAAAAGTATGCCTGGTGGCAACTGGGGGTAACTTGCTGGTGTGGCAGGTGCTACCCTTAACAAATAAGCCTTGATACTGTTAATGCAACTCCATCACTGATCTCTGTTTCAACGGCAGTGAGAAAAGGGGAATTAGATTCAGACAGCATCCAACGAGGGCCCCAACTTTTATGGTTTGGGGAACAAATAAACATGGGGGTAACTTGCTGATGCAGGGCTTACAACCCTTAATCACTAAGCCTGATACTTTGATGCACCTCCATCATAGCTCTCGGCTTTCATGGCATCAGTTAAGGGAAATTGGATTTAAACAGCATCCGAGGGCCCTGACTTTTACGGTCTAGTAAACTGATAAGCATGGGGGTAACCTGCACAGTGCAGCAGATACTGGCATATGCTTGCTGGGCAGATTGGTGGATAATGTGTTCTTTTTCTGCCATCATTTCTATGATTCTATGTTTCTCCTTTCCTTTTCTTTCTAAAATAATCGAATCAGTGGTCTTGAAACAACTTACTAATTATTTTAATGACTACTCCATATTGGATCAATATCAATTTTTCATCAGACACCATCACAGCACTGAGACTTTACTGCTATCCAGCACTGATGTAATTGATTGTGGATTTGACTCTGGAAGTTCTTATATTCTCATTCTTCTGGATCTTACCACTGCTTTTGATACTATCCATCACAACATATTTCTCTCTCACCTTGCCAACTTGGCCTTGCAGGAACAGTATACTCCTGGTTCAAATCTTATTTACAGGATCGGTCACAACAAATACGTCTACATGCAACTACTTCTTTGTGGTTTCCAATCAACACTGGTATTCCTCAGAGTTCAGCGCTCTCTGCCACATTGTTTATTATATATCTGGCACCCATTTGCACACTTCTTTCTACTCTAGGAGTTTCTTACATTCTTTATGCTGATGATACTCAGTTTTACTTTCCAATTTGGCAGAACTGGCAATCTGCTGTTCAGTTCAGTTCATCACTCTTTGTCTATCTTCCATATATACATGGCTATCCCACAATAAACTGCCTAAATCTTTCAAAGACTGAGATAATGATTCTTGGTAACCCTGCATTCCCTGATATGCCTAAGACATTTTTATTTAATAGTATTGCACTTCAAATCTCCCAGCTTGTCTGGAACCTTGGTGATATTTTTGACACCAAACTTGATATGAAATCGAACGTCAAGTCAGTCCTATAAACATCTTATTATAAGCTCTGTCTCCTCATGCATATTAAACCTTTGAGTCTCATTCTTTCTGGACTCTTCTCTAATCGCTGGTCTTCACCGGAATTGATCACTGCAACCCCTTATATGTTGGTCTTCCATAGTCCACAATTAAATCTCATCAACTTATCCAAAATTCTCAGCTCAATTGCTCACAAATACAAAACCTTATGAACATATTACACCAGTCCTGTTACGGTCGTGGACCCTTAGGCCAGCTGAGACAGTAGATGGAATACTGTGGGAACCCACAGGAAGCATAACAGCCGGGAGGCGGCGCTGAAGAGATCCTGGAGAGAACTTCACCACTGGAAGTCCGAGGTCCCCAAAGGAGGAGCCCGTAGGGACTCGGGCCTCTTGGACTTAGATGGGACCCTCTGCGACCAAGGATCCAGGCAGCGTCCAGAGAGGTGGGCAAAGAGGACGGCTGGGCCCAGGAGACGGAAGAGACTTTACCCTCAGAAGCCCGCGGCTCCCCCGGGAGGAGCCAGGGAGAGCCCGAGCCACTGGGACAGGAGAATCCTCGGGGCCAACGGGTAACGGATACCTGAGGAGGTGGAAGAAGCAGAAGTCGGAGTCCAGGAATGAAGCTGGGTCTGAAGTCAGAAGTCAGAGATTCAAACCAAAGCCGGGGCGGAAGCTGAAGACAGAGTCGTGGGACGAAGCCGGGGTCAGAAGCCAGGAATCAGAAGACAGTCAGAAGCCAAGGATCAAACTGAAGCGGAGTCGTGGATGGAGCAGGGGTCAGAAGCCAGGAATCAGAAGATGGAGTCAGAAGCCAAGGATTAAGCTGAAGCGGAGTCGTGGATGGAGCCGGGGTCAGAAGCTAGGAATCAGATGACGGAGTAGAAGACTCAGGACAAGCAGCAACTATACACTCTGTGGCAGAGGAACCTCATTGCAAGGCAAGGTTTTAGGCCAGCTGCAGGGTTTAAATAACCCTGCAGCATCTGACATCATCCAGAGGACTGAGCTTCATTTTCGCGCGCTGGCCCCTTTAAATCCAGAGCCCCTGCGTGCGCGCATGTCTAGGGGGTGGGGCCAGCCGTGATGGCTCGTCATCTCTCCCGAGGAGGGAGAGATGCGCTGGAAGTCCTGCAGGCCCGGGGATGCCTCAAAACGGCCTGGGCTGTCCCCGAGGTAGGTGGAGGGGCCGGGGCATGGCCCCGGAACGCAGCAAGTCCTCCCTCCTTGCACTGGCTGCCAGACCAATGGAGGAAAATATATAAAATATTATCCACGTTACATACTCTGATACGCAATGTTATTAGTCCTTGGTTAAGTGCAGTTCTCCCTTTTTACATCCCCTCATGAAGTTTAAGATCAAGAAATCAATACCTGTTTGAAGTTCCCTCTCCAGACTCACTTGATTGACAGTAACTCATATTTGGACCTCTCTATTGCCGGTACCACTATATGGAACTCCATTCCACCCCACCTAAGATCCATATCCAATGCTAAAGATTTCAAGAAAGCTTTGAAATACCATTCATTCAGCCAGGCATATAAAGATCTCAGTAAGCCCTAAATCTCTCTTCAGGCCTTTTTAGCACTTTCCAGTCTATTGCTTGTTCAGCTGCCCTCACTTTGATTAAGCCACTCCTATGACCTAAGCCATACACAGGCGTTGATGCTCTTTAGCATCTCTTTATGTTCATGTTTTGTTCTGTCTTGTTTTTTTATATACATTTCTTGATTTTATTATGAATGTTTAACTGTAACCTGCCCAAACTTTGGAGGGCACGGGCAACAAGTCCTTTGAAATAAATCAATAAATCGACATCCAGATAAATAAATAAATGTTCACTTTGTTTCTTTATCTAAATTAATGAAATAAGCATGTGATGAAATGAAGTTTATAACAACCAAACCCCAGAAAATGAAATGAAAAACAAAACCAAATGTTTTCTTGTTCCCACCCCTACATTATTCTTCAGCTTGCTGGATGTGGAATAAGATTGACTATGGAATCTGCTTGGCATACCTGGAAAGAATAGGTTTGCTAGAGCATTGTATCCCTAGTGGTTTCTGCCAGGGCTATTTTCTGCGTCTCTAAGAATTTCACTGTTAGCTTCGTGGAAATGTGTTGATCTCATAGCTGTTTATGTGTAGACAGAAACAAGCTGTAGGTGATACATTTTTATTGGACGGACTTAATACATTTGTGATTAGTTTTCAAAAGTTATCCTCTCTTTGTCAGTAAAGAAACTGTGTAATTACACTGGGTTCAAATAATACAGAGTCATCAAGATCTTAGACCAGGGATGGGCAATTCCAGTCCTTGAGGGCCGCAAACCGGTCGGGTTTTCAGGATATCCCTAATGAATATGCACGAGAGAGATTTGCATGCACTCTGCCTCAGTCATATGTAAATCTTTTTCATGCATATTCATTAGGGATTTCCTGAAAACCCAACCGGTTTGCAGCCCTTGAGGACCGGAATTGCCCACCCCTGTCTTAGACTGTCTGCATTTGCCATTTCAGCTCAGTAAAGGGAAAGTGAGGTGGGAATGTAACATAGTAGATTATAGCAGAAAATATAGACCAGCTGAAGCATCCAGTCTGCCCAGTTGTTCCAATCCACATTGCTAAAAATATATTCCAGCTGCCAGCCATAGAAGCAGTTAAAAGATTTCATAACTATAGTAAACAACCATGATAAGGCCCTCTTCCCCCTTTCTGAGAACAATCATGTAAAAAAACACAACATGGGTGTAACTGAGATCCTGCTAAGTCTGAGGCCCAGATACAAAGAAAACTATAGACCTGCTACTGTGTTTGCTCCAGCCTATCCCTTCCCCTTGGCAGAAAGCAATACCTGTGGTTGCTTAGGTTGGGGGGGGGGGGGGGCAGAGGGAGAGGGGGTGTTTATATTTTGAAACAGTGTAACTAGCTCTTCTCTGTTCTGCAGTGTTTGCTCCATCCTCACCCCTCCCCCTCCTATTTTCTTCAAGACAGGAGGGAGGGTCTGGATTTAGAAACAGAGTAGCTCTTCTCTTTGTGCTCCAACCTCATCCCCTTATCTCCTATTTCCTGCAGCTGGCTTGGGAGGGAGTAAATAGGAAAGGAGGAGCAGAATTGGGCAGCAGAGTTTTCAAGCCTCACCCCTAGCCTCCTGTTCTCTGCACCAAAGACTAAGCTCTAGGAACATAGTGCAAAGCTAGCAATTCAGGTCCAGTCAGAGTTGTAGACACAAAGTCAGTCAAACCACTTGAAAAATATAGAACTTGAAACAAAAATAAATAAATAAACAAAGCCCATGATGCAAAGCAGTACTTTTTGTGGCCATTTATTTGTGTACATGAAAGATGTGAACACAAACAAATTAAAAGCACAGAAAGAAACTTGATGGAAAATAAAATACCATACTGCATATCTTGCTTGCCATTAATGGCTCTTTGAGTTTGGTAACCATCAGGACCCATTTATTGCTTTCACTGAATCTGTTCTTTGCCACTGCCTGAGAAGCTGGCACCCTAAGTGATCACCTAGTTTTCCTAATGCTTAAGCCAGTCCTGCATTCACAGAGCTAAGCACACATGACACATTTAAGATTTATCACTGTCAATGTATATGTGTGTGTGCTTCCACTTCTCCTCCAAATGTAGTAGCTTTCTCTTTGACTTTGCAAATAGAGACAAAACAATTTTGTTCCGCAGTGGGGAGCCCATTCTTCTTTGCCTGCTTTCTAAAGTCTGAATTAACAACATAGTAGTTTGTGGTAACTGAGAAAACAGGGAGACTGCTGCAGGATTTACTCCTCATCTCTTTCTGTCTGCCTGTTATGCTGTACTTCAAGCTGCTGAAGAGGAGGAGAAATTTAAAATGTAGTACTTCCCAACATTCTGCTGCTTGTGTCTGCCTCCCCTGGGCACCACAATCCTACCTAAGGCATTACACGGGCGCACATAAAAAGAAAGAGACACACTCAGGCAGACTTGCACACATTTTATTTCCATTTTTAGATCAACTACGTACAAAGCAATGCTCAAAGCAGGTAACAATTGCAAAAAGCACATTCATAAAATAAACACCCACAATAATACAATAAAACACACTGAATGTGGAATTAAGCCAATAAAGTAATCAATAATTACAAAAAAATCCCTTACACAAGATAAAATAGCAAGTTAATAAAAACAGTATTTATTTATTTATTTATTTATTTATTTATTTATTTATTTACAATTCTTATATACCGCACAATGGGTAGGGAACTATCCGTCTAGGCAGTTTACATATTAGAGACTTACACAAATAATATTACACTAACATTGCAATCAAACAAATCAAAACAAATCAGTTGCAGTAAAATTAACCCTACTACCAAATATAGCAAACAACGAATAGTTTTGAACAAACACACACACACACTCTCTGGGTTCTAAATAAAATATTTTATTCAGAAACAGTCCTGTCTCCTTTTTTCCACCACATTTTTCTTTTTTTTTTGTAGACATGACACAAATGTTTGCAGAGGTGTCAAGGCTCGTGCATTTGACATAAGAACTTAAGAACATTAGAACATAAGATTTGCCATACTGGGTCAGACCTAGGGTCCATCAGGCCCAGTATCCTGTTTCCAACAGTGGCCAATCCAAGTCACAAGTACCTGGCAAGCACCAAAACTTTAGATAAATCACAAGCTACTATTACTTATTAATTACTGTAATGGAAGTTTATGGATTTTTCCTCTAGGAACTTATCCAAACCTTTTTTTAAATCCAGTTACACTAATTGCTGTAACCACATCCTTTGGTAATGGATTTTGTAGACTTCTATCATATCACCCCTCAGTCGTCTCTTCTCCAAACTGAACAGCCCTAACTTTTTTAACCTTTCCTCATAGGGCAGCTGTTCCATGCCCCTTATCATTTTGGTCACCCTTCTCTGCACTTTCACCACTGCAGCTATATTCTTTTTGAGATGCGGTGACCAGAATAGCACACAAAAGGTGCACACAAAAATGCCACAGAGGCATTATGACATCCTCCGTTTTATTTGCCATTCCCTTCCTAATAAATCTTAACATTCTGTTTGCTATTTTGATCGCCACAGCACACTAAGCTGACGATTTCAATGTATTATCCACTATGATGCCTAGATCTCTTTCCTGGGTGCTTAACTGCTAAGATAGAACCTAACAAATTTGTAACTATAGCAAGGGTTATTTTTCCCTATAGGCATGATTTTGCACTTGTGCACATTAAGTTTTATCTGCCATTTGGAAGCCCAAACTTCCAGTATCTCAAGGTCACCTCACTCGTAGAACCCATTTCCAGATCATTTATAAATATATTAAAAAGCACCGGTCCAAGTGAAGATCCCTGAGGCACTCCAATGTTTACCATTCTTCCACTGTGAAAACTGACCATTTAATACTACTCTCTGATTTCTGTCTTTTAACTAGCTTGCAATCTACAAAAGTGTTTTAGTTTTTTTAGAAGCCTCTATGAGAAACTTTGTCGAACACTTTCTGAAAATGCAAATACACTACATCTACTAATTCACCTTTGTCCACTTGTTTATTCACCCCTTCAAAAAATGTAGGAGATTTGTGAGGCAAGACTTCCCTTGGGTAAATCCATGCTGGCTGTGTCCCATCAAACCATGTCCATCTAAATGTTTTGTGATTTTATTCTTTATAACAGTTTCCACGATTTTTCCCAGCATTAAAGTCAGGCTCACTGGTCTATAGTTTCCCGGATCACCCCTGGATCTCTTTTTAAATATAGGGGTTACATTGGCCATCTTCCAATCTTAAAGTACATCAGATGATTTTAATGATAGGTTACAAATGAAATGAAATAAGTCTGAAATTTCATGTTTTAGTTCTTTCAGAACCCTGGGGTGTATACCATCCAGTCCAGATGTTTTACTACTCTTCAGTTTGTCAATCAGGCCTACCACAGATTCCAGGATTTGGTTCAGTTGATCTGAATTGTCACTCATGAAAACCTTCTCTGGAATGGGTATCTCTCCAACATTCTCTTCAGTAAGCATTGAAGCAAAGAAATTGTTTAATCTTTCTGCAATGGCCTCATCTTCTCTAAGTGCTCCTTTAACCCCTTGATCATCCAATGGTCCAAGCGACTCCCTTGCAGGCTTTCTGCTTTGGATATATTTTTAAAAGTCTTTATTGTGAATTTTTGCCTCTTTGGCCAACTTCTTTTCAAATTCTTTCTTAGCCTATCTTATCAATGTATTACATTTAACTTGCCAATGCTTATGCTTTATCCTATTTTCTTCTGATGGATTCTTCTTCCTATTTTTGAATGAAAATCTTTTAGCTAAAATAGCCACTTTCACCTCACCTTTTAACCATGTTTTGCCTTCCTTCCACCTTTCTTAATGTGTGGAATATATCTGACTGTGCTTCTAGGATGATATTTTTTGACAATGTCCACGCCTGTTACACAGTTTTTACCTTTGTAGCTGCATCTTTCAGTTTTTTTCTAACTATTTTTCTCATTTTATCAAAGTTTCCCTTTTGAAAGTTTAGTGCTAGAGCCATGGATTTTCTTACTGTCCCCCTTCCAGTCATTAATTCAGATTTGATCATATTATGATCACTATTGCCAAGCAGCCCCACCACCATTATCTCTCTCACCAAATCCTGTACTCCACTGAGAATTAGATCTAAAATTTCTCCCTCTCTCATTGGTTCCTTAACCAATTGCTCCATAAAACTGTCATTTATTCCATCCAGAAACTTTATCTCTCTAGCATGCCCTGATGTTTCACTTACCCAGCCAATATTGGAGTAATTGAAATCTCCCTTTATTACTGCACTACCAGTTTTGCTAGCTTCCCTAATTTCTCTTAGCATTTCACTGTCCGTCTCACCATTTTGGCCAGGTAGTTGGTAGTATATGCCTATCACTATACTCTTCCCCAACACACATGGATTTCTACACATAAAGATTTGATTGTGCATTTAGTCTCATGCAGGATCTGGCCTCTGTTGGAAACAGGATGCTGGGCTTGATGGACGCTTGGTCTGACCCAGCATGGCAATTTCTTATGTTCTTATCCTGTTGGACTCTATGCCATCCCGTACATAAAGCGCCACCCCATCACCAAGATGCTCCTCTCTGTCATTGTGATATAATTTGTAGGAATGTGAATCGTTTTTTGACGATTTAAAATATCGTCCGATATATTTTAAATCGTCAAAAATCGTTAGGGCCACGATACAATAACAATTCCCCCGATTTATCGTCAAAAAATCGTAAATCGGGGGAAGGGGGAGGGGAAGGGGGAGGGCGGGAAAACCGGCACACTAAAACACCCTAAAACCCACCCCCCACCCTTTAAATTAAATCCCCCACCCTCCCGAACCCCCCCAAAATGCCTTAAATTACCTGGGGGTCCAGCGCCATTTTGCGCCGGCTGAAGACAACACGATTCGATTTCAGGAGGCCGTTCCGGACCCCCGCTGGACCCCCAGGTAATTTAAGACATTTTGGGGGGTTCGGGAGGGTGGGGGATTTAATTTAAAGGGTCGGGGGTGGGTTTTAGGGTGTTTTAGTGTGCCGGCTCATGATTTTAACGATTTTCACGATACTTTAAACACCCAAACGGCAACGATACGATTCCCTCCCCCTCCCAGCCGAAATCGATCGTTAAGACGATCGAGGACACGATTCACATCTCTAATAATTTGTACCCTGGTATAGCATTCTTTCATTGGTTATCCTCTTTCCACCATGTCTCTGGGATGCCAATTAATAGGGATGTGCAGAGGGACTGCATACATTGCATTCGGTATTCGTATTCGTCGGGGGGGGGGCAGATACGTTGCATTTGGCAAGGGGGGGCCCCGATAATTTCATGCATTCATTCTTATTCGCTTCCCAGCTAAAATTTAATTAACTACAACCCCCCACCCTCCTGACCCCCGCAAGACTTACCAAAATTCCCTGGTGATCCAGCAGGGGTCCGGGAGCGACCTCCTGCACTCGGGCTGTCGGCTGCCAGTATTCAAAATGGCGCCGATAGCCTTTGCCCTTACTATGTCACAAGGGCTACCGGTGCCATTGGTCAGCCCCTGACACATGGTAGGAGCACAAGATGGTGCCGGCTGTCCAGGAGGGTGGGGGGTTTATTTAAATTTGTTGAAGATTTGTTGCATTCGTGGGGAATCGCAATATGCTTCCCCAAAAATACAACGAATATGGCCCTATACGTTGCGGATTGGTAGGAGTGTGCAAACGAATGCACACTCCTACCAATTAAGTCTATGTCATCAGTCACTGCCATACACTCTCATTCTCCCATATTACTTCTTAGACTTCTGGCATTAGCATACAAACATTTCAAAGTGTGCGTTTTGTTTGTATTTCCATTCTGCTTTTCAGTTTACAGGGATAAATTGAAATCATTTAGCTCAGGTGAGTTTTTAATTATAGGACTACTTTTCTTATTATTGGAACCTCTCTGTTGGGATGCTCTACCTCTAACACTTCATTAGTATCCTTTAAAGATACCTCCCTCCAAACCATGCACTGCAGAGAGACTGTCAGCTTTCCCTTTTGATTTAGTTTAAAAGGTTCTTTATCTCCTTTTAAAAGGTTAGTGCCAGAAGCCTCATTCCACCCTGGTCCCTCAGGACACTGGAACAGCAATCCCTCAATAGCTGTGCTGAAGTGGAGAGAAACTGAGATAGTGAGTACAGTGGAGCATACACAGGGTTCTGGTATAGAGCCTCGTTGGTTGATTACTCACACAGCGGTTTCTCCTGAAAGGTAACACAGAAGCTGGAATAGAAGTAGGCCCTCGAGGAGCGAGTACCTGGTTCCAGGGAACAGCTCTGAGAGAATATAGATGGTAACTCACTGATGGTGTAGGCAGCGGTTTGTTCCAAGCAGAAGTGAGCTCAGGCAGCAGAAGTGAGCTCAGGCAGCGAGTACTGGTTCCAGACAGTGACTTGAAAGAAAAGAGAGAGGCCCCCGAGGAGCAGGTACCCCGATAGAGTAAGTCCAATTAAAGAGAGTCAAAGTAGCTAGGTACAGAGAGTGAATCCCATCTGTAAGGAGACCCTTCACCTTGCTAACTCAAATAGCTGGCAAACAGAGTAGGCTTTTGTATCTGGGATGCGTAACGTTATCATAGGGGGACGCCACTGAGGTTCGCGCCAAAGAAAGAATAAGAAGCAGGGCCGCATGGCACGTGCGCCCTATGGCAGCTGAACAACATGGCGGGATGCAGCGCCCAAGCCAGACCGTGGACGCCGGAGAGGACAGCAGGCAGACACCGTGGCAGCCAGACGTCCATCAACCGCGGGAGGAGTCGCCAAAGAGGTAAGGAGGGCGAAGTGGAGACATCGGGCAGCGACAGTCGTAACAGGTTCTGCAAAGTTGATATGACTGATTCATAATAGCTACATCTAGTTATGACACAAGCTACTGAATTAGCTAACGTACATACATAGTTTGCAATGGCAAACCTAAATACAGAGAAAAAGAGTAATCCAGTCCTAATACAATAAGAGCCTGCATTACAATCCTCAAATTAGATATTTAAACAATGACTGTAGGAGGTGAGCCAAGATGAGGTTGTTGCTACCACCAAGGGGAAGCCCCTGGTGGTCCTCATCATTGGGAGGCGGTTCAGAGAAAGCAGACCCAACAGGACCTTCACCTTTACCAGCCCACGTTCCCCGCAGGTTGAGCCCTTGGGTGCCGGAGCCGGCAGGACTTAGGTGCGGATCTGTCTAGGCAATGAACCAGGCAACAACAGGCAGAAGACACATTGGGCATACCAAGGATCGAGGCAGATAGCAGACTAGGAGAAGCAAAGGCCAGGCCAAGGTCAGGGCAGGCAGCGATCCCGCAGAGATGGTGAACCAGGCAGATTATCAGGGCAGGCAGTGGACAAGCAGAGACGATGAACCAGGCAGAAGATCAGGGCAGGCAGCGGACTAGTGGAAGCCAGAAGACATGCAGGGTCAGAGCCAGAAGATCAATCCAAGGAAGAAGGGAGCAAGGAAGAGACTGGAGCAGGAATCAGGTGGATAGGAGTAGGAACGGGACCTGGGACTGGAGCTAGAGCAGGAGCAGGATCCAGAGCAGGAAGCAGGAAAACAGCAGGTGAAACCGGGATCAGGATGAGACAACACGTACTCACAAGGAGCTGGACCTGTTGCTGAGGCAAAGAGGAGGTAGCAAGGCAGGGTATTTATACTTGTCTTGACTGACATCATCATCCTGGGCTGCGGGGAACTTTCCCACCACTGGCCCTTTAAATATGGCTCAGGTGCATGCGCGCCTTGGGGGCCCAAGGGTCACTCTGGTGTCTACGGCATTGGGAGCACCACAAGCAGGCAACAATGGCGGCAGACCACGCTGGATGGCAGCGATGGAGGGAGAAGCCAGAATGGGCTTCCTGCCCGTGCAGGTGAAGGGGCACGACTGGAGTATCCGAAGGCCGGGTCGCCTAACAGGTGGTTTACAATAACCAATTTAACAAAGCACTTTTTGCCACAGCCCCAATCTGTGGTTTAATGATTAGTTTAGAATCTAGCATAAACCGTAAGGAAAAACTTCTTTATGTCTGCTATTATTGCTATCCAAGTCATCCAAAACTTAATCAACACAATGAGCAGATGTGGATTCACACTTGACCCAGGTAACAGTCATTCATTGACAGATGGCACTCTTCTGAGGGAAGATGCATAAAAAAAATGCTGCTTTCAACTTGGAAGTGGTCTTCTCTTCTCTTTGCTACTGAATGGTGGGGCAGGTAATACATTATACCTCTATCATCTCCATTGGATTCCTTAGCTACATCAACATCCTCAAAATTCCCTCTTGAATGTACTCCTGGTTAACTCTTGCATCTGTTGCACAGAATGATATCTGTGGAGAATTTCCTTATTTGATTATTAAGCCTTCTCTTAACAACCCTAATATTGTCATGTAAATCATCTTTGTTAATATTTGTTAATATATTGTTAATATTTGACAGTAGCATACAATCATTGCAGTGCCTTCTTAGCAAATTCTGTTCTTATCTCCTTCTCTTTAATAATGCTAGAGTAGGCCTTCCCAAACCTGTCCTGGGGACCCCACAATCAGTCAGGTTTTCAGGATATCCACAATAAATATGCATAAGATAAATTTGCATATATAGAGTCTCCATGGTATGCAAATTTACCTCATGCATATTCAGTGTGGATATTCTGAAAATCTGACTAGCTGTGGGATCCCCAGGACATGTCTGGAAAGCCTTGGCCTAGAGATTTTATCTTTCAGAATGCATGGAGTTGATCAGAAATTATGTTTTCTCTGATGCTGATTTTCATGAATCTAACATCTAAAATACTAGAAACCATGATTGACACCTGCACTCATCCTTGAAACGTCCATCCAAAACTGGTCTTTGGTACAACCAAAAATTATTTCAGCCTTTGCACTCAGCCTCACAAGATCTTCTCATAAAAGTCTTCACCAGCAAGAACTGCCATTTGAGACTTAGGCCTGGATTCTCTAAGGTCACAGATCTTAGAGAATCTGATGGTAACGGGTGGGTGGGGGGGCAAAGCAGGGGGTGGGCCTGCGAAAGCCGGCAGCCATCGCACCACTACAGTGTGCTGGCTGCTGGCTTTCGCACGTAATAACTACACCCTTCAGGTTCCTGCATTTCCCAATAATCATTATGCTGTATGCCCTTCTCTTTTAGTTTCTGTTGTAGGACTTTTCCTGAAATCCTCATAATTGCAGAGCATTTGTTTGGCTTTTCCAGAACTTCTAACTCAATGCAAGAAAATATTTTTTCAGGAGGACTTTCAGCTGGAAACCTCTCGTCCGAGAGGTCAGCAGAAAAGGGCAGGCCAGAGGCTCTTTTTTCCACCTGCGAGCCATACCATCGAGCCGTCCCAAAGCCATGCCCCCAAGGTGATGTCATATGGAGGGGTCAGAACGCTGAGATAAATCCGGGCTAGCTGCGGCACAACTCGGAGGACTTTCAGCTGGAAACCTCTTGTCTGAGAGGTCAACAGAGAAGGGCAGGCCAGAGGCTCTTTTTTCCACCTGCGAGCCATACCATCGAGCCGTCCCAAAGCCATGCCCCCAAGGTGACGTCATACGGAGGGGTCAGAACGCTGAGATAAATCCGGGCTAGCTGCGGCACAACTCGGAGGACTTTCAGCTGGAAACCTCTTGTCTGAGAGGTCGACAGAGAAGGGCAGGCCAGAGGCTCTTTTTTCCACCTGCGAGCCATACCATTGAGCCGTCCCGAAGCCACGCCCCCAAGGTGGCATCATACAGAGGGGCCGGAACGCTGAGATAAATCCAGGCTAGCTGCTGCACAACTCGGAGGACTTTCAGCTGGAAACCTCTTGTCTGAGAGGTTGGCAGAGAAGGGTAGGCCAGAGGCTCTTTTTTCCATCTGCGAGCCATACCATCGAGCCGTCCCGAAGCCACGCTCCCAAGGTGACGTCATACGGACACCTTGAGAGCGTGGCTTGCGCGCCGTAGCTTGCCCGGATTTATCTCAGCTGGAACGCTGAGATAAATCCGGGCAAGCTACAGCGTGCAGCCACTGGCATGCTGCCTAAGCCGCGCGTCAAAGGGGCACGCCCCTTGGTGAAAATGTTATCTTCACTTCTCTCCTAACCATATAGGCAGGAAAAGAAAATTGAAAGTCTGGACTTCTTCTCCAGCGCCTATGCAGGCTAAGGGAGCAATGGACCATCATATCGTAAGGCGGGTAAGTCAAGCAGCCCGCAATACGATTCCTGATATTTCTTTTTATTTTGGATCCTCTGATAGCCCTTGCCAGCAGCTACAATCTCAACCCCATTCGGAGTTGAATGCCCCTAACCAATCAAGTTCAAAGTTGGAAGAATCAATTATGGATAATAAAGATGATCCACACCCCATAGGAAGTGGGGATGTGGAAGAGGGATCTAATGGGGAACCTGGACTACAGATGTTAAGTCCAGTACCCATAGATCCCCAGAATATAACTCTGGCTGATGTTTGGAGGGCAATCAATGATCTCCAGAAAGTAATGACTGGATTTATGGCTCAGACTAACAAAGGGAATGTTGAAATAAAAAATGTTTTAGAGATACATGATAATTGTTTGAAGCAATTGGAGGAAGTAGGAAGAATGGCTACTGTACAGATAGCAACCTTACAAATAGCTAATAATTCCTTTATTAAGGATAGTTTGGTTACTCACAGGCAGATGGAGAGTTTGGAGAATGAGAATAGGGTAAAAAATTTGTTTTTAAACTTTCCCATGACCAGACTTCTTTCTAGCATGGAGTTACTAAAAAAGTATTTAATTGAAAATCTGTCAATATTAAATGTAGATGATCAACCTATTTAAAAAGTTCAAACTTAACCTCTTTCTTAGAATCATCTATAGATGACATACCACAAAGAGCCTCACTCCTAGTAACTTTCTGTAGAGAGAAAGATAAGGTTAATATTTTACAGAAATACTTTAAAAAATAAGGAACTTTTATTTTGTGGACATAAGGTCCAGATATTTCCAGTTGTGTCGCATTCTACGCAATTCAGGAGGAAGCAATTTCTTTTGTTGAAATCCAGAGTGGTGTCCTTAGGGGCAACGTATTTTCCTAAATTCCCCTGTAAATGCCTTGTAGTATTCCAAAAGAATAAATTTATTTTTCAGGACCCATCTCATCTGGAAGCATTTTTGGTAAAGAAAGAGGTTGAGTTATAATTTGCTGCAATAAAAATATATCCAGCTAAATGTAATTAATTAGAAATACATTTTCCTATTTTTTTGTGTTATTAGTAAGGTATCCTCCCATGTAGTGGACTATAAATTTGAGGTATAAATAATAATACTTGTGAATTGTTTGATGATTTGATTTTGTAATACGCAAATTTGTTCCTTGATTTTTTGCATTCTATATGATTTATAAAAACTCTAATAAACTATAAATAAAAAAAAAGAAAATATGTTTTCACTAAAACGGTGGAAAAATGGAACAGATTTCCAAAGGAGGTAATAAACACTTAAGAGTGGCAGAATTCAAGCATACACGGGAAGGACCCAAAGGAATCTTAGTAACAGGAAGAAAGAGAGAAATAAACACAGATCAAATAAGAGCCTGTGAAATCACAGTATATTTTGTGGAATATAAGAGCAAATAAACATAAACATTCTCAACTTTTTAATGATTATATCATTTTACATTTTCATAATTTTTAGATTTGTAGATTCATGCATGTTTTGTGTGTAGACAGTGAGTGTGGATATTTTTATTGTTATCTGAATTTTAAAATTTTGTACCAGATTTTGTCGAATATAAGAACAAATAAACAAACGTATGAGCAGATTGGGTAGAGCAAGTGATCCTCACCTGCCAACATCTATCAGAGATGATGACTTCAGTTCTCTCTCCTGATTTTTATCTGCTAGTTCTTCCCCTCCAAAATTATATTTGGCCCTTATTTTCACACTCTAAATGCATGATTTTACATTGTTTAAATTAGAACAGTCAACAAATCCATTTTCCAATTGTTTTGAAATGTTTTAACTATTCCCTTTGCATGTCTAATCCATTGTAGATTTTCATTTCATACATAAACAGGCACACTTTCCCATCTAGCCCATCAATAAAGTTACTTATTAAGACATTGAATAAGACTGGAGATGGTACTGAGTCCCTGAAGAAACATAGATGTTTCAGGAAATTCAGGTTAAAGGTCAGAATAGATTCCATTGGACACGTGTACACACCATTCTTAGATGCAGAATATGCAGTATTTTTGAGAAAGTTTAAAAAATCAGAAGATCTGGATGTAATTCATAGGTGATTGAGTCATTGGATATATCTTGTTGCTGTCACTGCGAGAAGACAACTGTAGGACTTAATATCCCTTGGTCTAACCAGAAAAGCTGGAACATCATTGACTATCTTGGTGCTACCCAAAAACCACCAACATGTAATCACTTTTCAGTCACTGGGGATCAAGGAGCTATTCATCTGTTTAAACTGACCAAAACATAATTGGTAAGACCACCAAACACAAATTTCATACTTATTGGAGATCATATTTGTTCTAGAAACTAAGGAGTAATTTTGTATCAGCCTGCATCTTTTAAGAATATTGGGCTGCAAAGAGAGAGGAATAACCAGTAAGAAAAAGAAAAGTGATAATGCCTTTGTAGAAGGCCTTAGTGAGTCCTCACCTGACATACTGGGTTCAGTTCTAGAGACCGTATCTCAAAAAGGATAGAGACAGGATGGAGGGTGTCCAGAGAAGGATGACCAAAATGGTGTGGGATCTTAGAGGAGAGGCTGAAAGATCTAAATTTGGATATTTTTAGACGGTAACTTTCAAAATGGCACATGTGCATTGGGCTGCGCCCAGGCATGCGGCCATTTTATAATATACACATGCATATGCGCACGTTATAATATAGCCTGGTCATGCGCGCATGTTTGCACAAATCCCACTTCTACCCCATAAAGGGGGGATTTTGAAAGGGGACCACACCAACGCCATTCCCAGTTAAGAGATAGGTCATCCACTCTCCCCCCCACCCCTTCCCGGTTTGATAGCCTTCACTCCCACTAGTTAGCCCTGACCCTTAAAAACCCGCAGATCTGTCTAGTTTTCTTTCTTAACAGATGAAAAGGTATTTACAAGCATATGTGAGGTTCATGCCCTAAAATGCCCATGTCCTGCCCAGAACACGACCACACACTGCCCCTTTTTGAAAACTTTCAAGATATGCGTACAGTGCCTTTTCACAGCAGCTTTCGCTCCCAATATCTACACCTCCTATGGTGGCGCTATTGGGTGCGAAATCGGCAGCGATCGCACCGCAACAGTGCGATCGCTGCCGGCTAGCGCAGGCACTCCCCCCGTTTCGGCCCCCCGCCTCTCATCTTCTAAAGTATCGCAGGCCTGCGATACTTTAGAAAATGAGGCCCTATGTTACTATGTTTTATAGTAATTTTTTACACAATCAATTATCTGCATACTTTACACCAGTTTTCAAAGGGAAAATATTCATATACTTGCACTTTGAAAATTATTCCACCAAAATTACCCACATGCAATTAACCTACTAATTTGTGTGCAGATTTTTCTGGGAAAATTTACATGCATGTTTTTGAAAATACAAATATGTGCACGTAAGTGCAATCCCCTTTCCCCAGCCCTACCACCAGAAATGCCTCTACGCACTGTAGGTAAACTTATGTATATAGAACATACACTCTTATGTTTATCTTTATATAGGGAAGGGAATTTTATAAAAAGCCATTCTGTGAGTAAAGCACTGTTTTACCTTCAGAATTAGTTTTGAAAATTACTCTGGGTCTGTCATGCTTTTTGAAAACTAATCAGTGGTAGTGTTTGATGGGGTGTTAAGTGGAATCAAGTGTGGCCATGGCACCATTCATGCAGATTTCTTAAAGCATATGGGCTCTCGAGAAAACGTTTTGCTCTTGTATGTCTTCTCAAGAATCCTCACAAAGTAGACATTGCCTAAGATTTGGCATTAATCCAAGACAATGGTCTCGCTCAAGTCTGATAAATATCCCAGCAGCCCCACTACCCACACTCCCATTTCTCTGTTTAGTGTCTGTTTTAACGTCAAGAAACAATTAATTCTCAAGCAGATATCACCATCAGTTGACAGTACCTTTGGATCAGAGCAGTTTTCACCCAGACAGCTGCACCACTTATTAAGAACCTTCACCTTCAAGCAGCATTTGCTGAAAACCAGAGGAAAGTGAAGATGTTAACAAACCTCCTGCAAAAGCCTACAGGAACCACAGAGTGTGCTGGAGTAAAGACCCTCTAAATGGCTGATCTGGGCCTGGTGTGCTCCATTGCAGAGCACAAAGCTCCTACAAAGATAGATATTCACCTCCCCAAAGCGCTGGATGTGCACGGGCATGCAAACGATTGCCAGAGCATTGAAGCCAATGGCCATTGACTGATTTCCGATAATGCAAACATTGCTCCCCCAGATATTAGAAGGAAAGCCTTAGTATTCCATTCTTTCAATCACATGTTTGCAAATTCATTTCATCTGATACATTGCAGGATGGAAGGTATGACAAAATGTGTTCTTAAATCAAGGGGACCATAATGGGAAATACTCAGATAGTATACCTTATTTATGTAACCCTTATCAGGGGGGGTTATGTCCCAAGGGCACCCAAGCACATTTATTTTCTTTGGGGCTACTCTGGTTAGCAATTTACATCCCACGCTTGACTTTCTATCCCAGGGTGGATTCTTTTTATGGGGGGGAACTCTCGCTTGTGGCCCAGATGTTGGTATTTTGCTTACAATGTGCGTAGATAGAAGATGCACCCTAAGGGGTGAAATGCTGGGATAAATCAGACAGGACAGGAAGCATGCGGAGCAAACAGCACACACATATAACTAAATCCAAAAGAAAAAAATGTGTGGCTCAAAAAATAATGGAACTCCGTTCAATACATAAGTCCTAAATTTTATTTGGTTAGAAGCAATAGGGGACACTTTCAGAATACAATACACTTGTTAATCAAGAAACCCTGTCACGGCCATGTTTCACCAAAGCTGCGTTAAGGGGACCGGTGGGCTCTCATATCATCTTAGTCAATCTCATGTAGGGGGAGAGGAAGGGAGAAACCCCCGAGGCCAAATTCAAAGTGATATAACCTGGACTATCAGTTATAGGGACAGGAAACTCTGTATGTAATTCAAAATGAGGGAAAGAAAATCCTGCGGAGAAAACACTGGAAATGTAATGATCAAGGGATCAGAAAAATGACAAGCTGTGCAGAAGAAGCTATTTTATAGAGCAGGAATCAAGGACTTTCAGCCAGGTCGAGGGTAGATAGCAACTAGTTTACGCGGAACAAGAATTCAAAGAAGTTTAGTTCACAAAAACATATTAATAACATATCCTTGAAAATCAAGACCTTCAGGTCTTGATGCATTCTTTACCTGGGTGCAAACAAGCTAGGATGAGAGTACATTGTAGAAATCTCATCTTTGTGTAGCTTTCTTCATTCCAAATTGCATCAAATCTTCACTGATGTGTACTGTGCTGTTCATACATCTGACTGTGCATGTAAAACTGGCCCCAAATCCATAGACCACCACCAAAACCTCAACTCAAGTTACTAGATGACCCTCCTATAGTGGTATAAAACTATAAATAGATGACTAATATGTGTGCTACCCCAGAGGCTCTCTCTTTCTCTCTCTTTCACTCTCTCTCTCGAAATGGGATTTGTGATATTTATCTCAAATCCCATTTTGGGCATATCTTGCAGCTTAATACCAAGAAAAAAGGTGTAGTTATTTCCAGCATGTTAAAACATGAAATAAATAACGCATGCATTATGGTGTTATCATGGGTGTTAGGGCCATAATGCATTTTGATGACTGACCATGTAAGCTCTTAGAAACTTTAAAAACCTGGCTCAGTAATAACAATATGTTGCTCAATATGAACAAAATTGATATTCTTTATCTAGCAAGATACCCTTCTGATAAATTTCCTAGTATTGTAATGGCTGGTAGGGCCCAGATCTGAATAATCTCTCAGGTTCATAATTTAGGAATCATAATGGATTCAACATTGTCTTTAAAAACTACACATAAGTAATATAGTTAAAGGTGCTTACTACAAGTTCCATATGTTGCGCAGACTCTGCCCCTTTCTTACGGAAAAACCATAGTACATTCATCGATATTTTCATCATTAGATTACTGTAGTATTCTGTACCTGGGACTTCCTCAGACCAATATCCTATCAATATGTCCAGAACTCTGCTACTCAAATACTATCTGGTGTCTCAATCCACCTAAATATTACGCTGATTTTAATGAAAGAAGTTACCAATTATTTCAATTTAAAATTTTAATGCTTTTTTTTAAAGACTTCAGTGACTTTGTACCATCTGGTTTTAATGCTTCACTTAAATTTTATCGGCTCTCAAGACCTTGAAGATCAGCAACACAAAATCAACTAGATGTCCCTTCTTGCAGAGTTGTCAGACTTGATGAATCTCGAGAGCAATTGTTTTATGTGCAGGGACCTGAATTGTGGAACTCGTCTTTGCACTGTCTGTAAAGGAAGAAAACTCACTATTGAAGTTTAGGAAGATGGCAAATAACTTTCTCTTTCAACTGGCTTCTAATTAGTTTTCATGACAGGATGGGACCATAATTTTAATTGTTACTATTTTATTTGACACTAGGGCATTGTTAATGGAAGGGCAGGGTTATATATAACAATCTTATGTTATAACAGCTTTGGAAAAGAAAGAGTGGGAACTAAAATTTATTTTAGTTTGTTATTGTGTTTTATGATTTTAGTTTTCAATATGTTTGTCATGTATTTTATGATTTTCTGGTTATTTGTGTTATGCTCATCATGGGGCAGATTTTCAAAGCCTTTCGCACGCCGGGCCTGTTTTCAAAAGGCCCGGCAGCACGCATAAAGCCCTGGGACATGTGTAAGTCCCGGGGCTTGAAAAAAGGGGCAGGGAATGGGCTGGGCGGGGGCAGGGCCAGAGCCTCCAGGCACAGTGGCCATTTGCCGCTGTGCCCGGGATTGTGGGCCGGCTGTCTGCCGGTGCGTACAACCTATGCCTGCCTGGAGGCAGGCGCAACTTATAAAATAAAGGTTGGGGGGGGGCGGAAGGAAAGTTTCCTCTGAGGCTGCTCGATTTCGGAGCGGCCTTGGAGGGAACAGGGAAAGCCAGCAGGGCTCCCCAAGGGCTCGGCGCATGCAAGGTGCACTATTGTGCACCCCCTTGCACGTGCCGACCCCGGATTTTATAACATGCACGGGGCTGCATGTGCATGTTATAAAATCGGGCGTACATTTGTACGCGCCTGGTTGTGCGTAGAAATGTATGCCCTCGCATAGGTATTAAAATCCGGCCCCATTGTTTTATGTATTTATGTTATATCAATTTTATGGATGTGAAATTGGAAACTGCATAGGAATTTTGATATGCCGTATATACATTTTAAATAAATAAATTCACTAGTCAGAGGCTGAATATACTGACCCAGTAGCATGTCTTGAAAACTAAAGCGAATCAACAATTTTAAGCATCATTTTTGTTCTCAGTGACCCAGTTTAGTAAACATTGACTACATTCACTTTGAAAGCATTTTGGCTGTATACCAGTGTAATATATATTTAATTTCATTTGGAAACTTTTGCACATACTATTTCCAGTTTTTATCATGCATAATTAAACATTAACATGGAATTCAGAATCTATGCAAAGTAGATGAGCTACATAATCATGCAAAGCAGTTCATTACCTATATTCACATAGTTAAATTTAGCATGAAAATTTTGCAAAGCCAATTTTTTTGTGAAACTTAGCTACTTCTCAAATAGTAGTAAGTTAAGATTTTTTGTGATAAAGTCTGTGATTTTAAGTGAATATAAAATAATTTTTGCAAATTTGATTTACATATTATTTAAATAGTTTGGCAATATGTAAATTTTTTCTCACATTCTCTACAATTTCACATAGAGTTCTTCATGGCTAAGTATTTCAGCTCCTTAGTTGTATAATATATTTCACATTATTTCAGCAGATGACCATCCATGTAGCAGCATAATATAGACAAACCAAGTACAATGGGAACTACTGTAAGAAATATATCCTATACTATATAGAAACAAGAAAATATCAACTCTCCCCTTTTCTTGGTCTTATTTGCTTTTTCTTCCATCTAGAAGAAAGCCAAAAACATGAAAGCAGAGAATTGTCACTGCCTCATTTATATAAAATGTTATAGCTGGCGTTTCTCTTACAAAGCATTCCCATAACTTAAGCAAATATTTGTAAAACTGGAATTCACAGTTCCTAGAAAGTGACATTTATAGATTTACAGTATAAATTAATATGGAATTAATTTCTCTCAACACTATTTCCTAGCAGCTTCAGTTCTCTGCATAATTTGGAACTTATGGCTCTTTCAATTTACTATGTTATTAATGTAGCTCTTAAGGAAGAAGCTACATGCATTTCAGTATTTTAACATGCAGAGTCACAGTTTTTAAATTAATATTTTACTGTGAATTTAATAAACTACGCAGGTTTAATAGCCTAAGGATAAAAAACCACCCTAACCATTTTACCACATGTTCCAGCCAAAGCATCCCACAACCTTTTTCATAAACTGAGAAATTTGTCATTCTGTTGAGAGCACTAGATAAAAACACTATTACTTAGAAATCTATTATTATATAATGTACTAACATAATAGTAATATTAAATAATAATAACATCTGTAACACAATTTACCACATATGGTGTCCTGAATATTGTACTACCATTACATTAAACCACATCAACCTATAAATCATAGAATACATTTTTGATTCCTAATTGCATGATAAAACTCTCCCACCCATCATTACAGATCCATTTTAAAATCAGAGTTTTACATCCTTTAATATTCCCCATCCTTCTTGTCTCTATGGCATCCGTGTGGAATGTAATTTCTGGACTAAAGTGATAAAATCAATCTATACTTCTTTCTTAGCTGAATATTCCCATAACCTCATAGGCCATCCTACCCTCTTGGATTCTAATCTTTACAGAAGACCTTTCAGCTAATCACATTATTCTGAACCTATTTGGATAATTAGGCATATCTTAAGTCCCTGATTAAAAGTTGTATAATTTTGCTGATCACAGGTCTTTGGGCAGAGAGCTCCAGAGCCATGGGGTGGCACAGGAAATCATCACTCTATTTCTGGTCCTGGTTAACTTTGCCTCTTTTTCCGAGTGAGGGGATTAGCAGAAGTGCCTCGGTAGCTGGCTTTAAAGTCTTCCTGGGAGCTTATCTGCTCAGAAGAGTTGGATTGCAATATAAACACATAAATCTGGGAGGAAACAATATTTATATAAATCAGTGCAAAGCAGAGAAAGATTCCGACTTTCAAGGACATATCTAGCTTTACTTCAGAGACCATCAGCCTCACTGTACGAAACATATCCTCTAAAGATCTATCTGTGCTACACGTTCCTTTTAGATCTGCATCTGCATCATCTCAACGAATAGACCCACAATCAGGAAACTATCTGATAAGAAGCATGAGTCCAAGAGAGTAAAGTTTTTGGCAGGGATACTGCCCAAGCTTAGCAAGTCTGAATCAGCACTATAATTATGCTAACCACACAACATTGCTGTCTGTATACTTTACAATGTTGGATTTGGTTCAAAACAAATAATGGTGGTAACAGGCCAGAAAAATGAAGTTTTCCTAAAATCTTTTTCGTACATCTTCTTCCCACAATAGGCAAACACTGTTCTCATTGCTACCAGTGCTCCAAGAATAATCTCTCAAAACAAATGAAAATCAGCTGGCACTCGTCAGTCCACTTCAAAATAACCAGATTTATTTCCTTCCAGTGCAGCCAGGAAAATGCTTTCATGGGGCCAAATGCAAACAAACAACCAAACAAACATGAGCAGCGAAAAAGTTCAATTTACAACTTTTCAAATAACATCTCAAAACCTGCTTTTCTAAAACATCCTTGACCAGCTTCCTTCCCGCCTTATTTATGTTTAGGGACCTTCGTTTTCAGTTTCTATTTCATTTTTCCAGGGACGTTTTCAGTACTTGTCCTAACAAACAAAAATGGGAGAAAATCAGTGGGATAAAGACATATTTTTCCATTGAATACCTCCCAGTTTTGTTCGTTACAATAATCACTGAGAAATTCCCAAGAAAAAATAAAATAAAAACTGAAAACTAAGGTGCCTGTTTTTATTACAAGTGTTTTTTCCCCTAATGCAACAATCAGTTATATTTAAAAAAAAACAACAGACTTTTATTCCAAGACAGAAGCAAAATGTATTTAGTGTGCTCATAAACTTTTAAACACTTAATATAAGTGCCACCTGTCACTCCCTCACGTGGAACACAGGTGTGGACACCTACCTACCGTGTTTGCACTTTTACCTGGCCTGCAAACACCAGCCAGATCGTGCAGTCATGTGACTCCTGAACCAGTGGCAAACCAGCATAGGGCGGCAGAGCACCCCATAGCCACCACCTTACTTAGGCACTTGCTTTCCTCCATTTCTTTTCTCCATCCACTCCCTTGCCTTCTCAGAACTCCTGCAAAATGTCCGACCCAGCAGCAACCCTGCCTTAACACGTGAGCTCACTTCTGTAAACGCCTCTCCTCCTAAACCTCCGGTCACCTCACCTCTTGCTCCCATGCAGCTGTACCTGAGAACTCTGAAATATTTGTATAACTACTGTCACCTGCTTAGAGTGGCTGGCTGCCTAGATTTGTGGGATATAAGTACTGTAAATAAAAAAAAAATTCAATTGTCTGCCTTTCTCTCTGCTGCACTGTGATTCTCGCAATACTTTTACACATTGCTCACCCCCCCCCACCCCCTTACCCTAATGAGCAAGCAACCATTCTCACTCTTTCAACATCCAGATAATCTCCACCCTATTCTTCTCTCTCTTCTCATCTTAATTTGCAACATTTAGGGGGTCATTTTCAAAAGCGATCGCACGTGAAAAGGGTCTTTTCGCATCACTAAATGGGGGCGGGGGCGGGGCAGAGTCGGCCACGGAAGAGGAGGAGTCGGGGCAGCACCGGGGCCGACGCTGTGGACACATCGCTGGGGGCAAAAGGTAAGGACCCTTATCGCCGCCAGTTTTGCACCGAATAACTACACCTTTTATGGTGTAGTTATTCGGTGCGATGGCTGCCGGCTGTCGCAGGCCAGCCCCCTGCTTCACCCCCCCACCCCCCATTACCGCGGGATTTTCTAAGGTCTGCGACCTTAGAAAATCCAGAGCTTGGTCTGCTCCACCCACACAGTTCCTATTGGATAGCAGTTCTGGTCTAGCCCTCAATGCATCTCTCACTGCCAAAGTTATTTGCAAATCAAGGCTTATATAGTGCAAGCCTATCTTTTGTTTCAATAGATGCTTCACTAACCACAGCACTATACTTTTCAATTGAATCAGTCCAATATGTATTCTCCAAACAGAAGAAACAGACTACAACATTTAGCAAAACACCATTCACTTCCACATGAGAGTACTATCATAAAATAGGAAGTTGGATATTTAATATTATTGCAAACACATGTATATACACTAGGGATGTGCAGAAGCAAAATTTTTGTTTTGGTTCATTTATTCATTTTGTAGGTCACCTCCATTCATTTCGTTAGTTTCAAAAGAAAACCAAATATTTATTTATTTCATTTGTTTCCGATTAAAGTCAATGGTGGAAGCAATGTAACCTATTTTGAGCTTCAAAATTAGGGTTTTCTAATCCAGGGATTCCCAACCCATTCCTCAGGATGCACATATTCAGTTAGATTTTTAGGATACCCGCAGTGAATATGCATGAGATAGATTTGTATGCACAGCCTCCATTGTATGCAAATATATCTCATTAGGAATATCCTGAAAACCTGACTGGCAGTGGTTACGTGTGTCCCGAGGACTGGGTTGAGAACTACTGCTCTAATCAATTCAAATGAAACTAGTGGGCAGACAACATAAGAAAGGGGAAGAGAACTTAAAGGCACCAAGAATGTGGCAAAGGGTCCCCAAAAGTGTCATGGATAGCCTAAGGTACCATAAAGGGGCAAAGGGTAACAGCAATGGCAAGAGATTCCAAGGCACCATCAGAGGAGCAAAGCAGCAGCAAATGTGTCAAGAACACCCAAGAGCTTCAAGAGAGGGCACTGTACAGTGGCATAAACACCAAAGGCAGCAGGAAAGGTGCACCAAGAGTGGCATGTACTCCTAAGGCACCATAAAAGGGGAACAATGCATCAAAGGCACAGAAAAAAATAACAGGCACTGACAGAGGGACAAAACAATAGGGATGTGAATCATTTTTCTGACAATTGAAAATATCGTACGATATTTTCAAACTCGTCAGAAATCGGGGGCTCCCCGAAATCGATAGGAAAACCTCACAAAATTGTTCGTGGGGGTTCTCTTATCGTTTTGGGGGAGGGTGGGAAAAATGGCACACAAAAACAACCCCTAAACCCACCCCGACCCTTTAAAACACATCCTTTAGCTTCCCCCAACCCCCCCAAAACTTTTTAAAAGTACCTGGTGGTCCAGTGGGGGTCCCGGGAGCGATCTCCTGCTCTCGGGCCGTCGGCTGCCACTAATCAAAATGGCGCCGATGGCCCTTTGCCCTTACCATGTGACAGGGTATCTGTGCCATTGGCTGGCCCCTTTCACATGGTAGGAGCACTGGATGGCCCGCCAATGGCACGGATACCCTTTCACATGGTAAGGGCAAAGGGCCATCGGTGCATTTTGATTAGTGGCAGCCGACGGCCCGAGAGCGGGAGATCACTCCCGGGACCCCCACTGGACCATCAGGTATTTTTTTAAAGTTTTTTGGGGGGGTCGGGAGGGTGGGGAAGCTAAAGGATGTGTTTTAAAGAGTTGGGGTGGATTTTTTGTTTATCGGTTCGGGCGCAGCCAATAAAAAAAAAACGATCGGACAGCACGAAAACAATTTCACGATAGTCCCTGAACCCGGAATCGGAGCCGATTCCGGTTCCGATTCACATCTCTACAAAGCAACTCAAAGAGTGGCATAAAGACCCACAAACCCATATAAGAGGTGCAAATCAACCAGCCCCAGTGAAAAACATAACCCAAGATATAAAGCCTGGGATATAGCAGCAAGGCAGAGTGGCATAAAAACTCACAAGGGGTAAATTCTGTAATATGGCAGCATGGTTGAATGTCAGAAAGATCCCCAATGTACAGCATAAATGGTATAGCAGCAAGGAAGAGTGGCAGCAAAATTCCCAAGGTGTAGCATCAGCAGCATGGATGGCAATCCAACAGAGTTGATGACTGGCTCCACCTTAACCAAGGTTAAACCAGGCTGCTGGCACTAACCTTTAAAAAAGTGATAGAGCAGCTTTTAAACTAGAACAAGAAGGAAAGCTGACAGTTGCTCAGCAGCTCATGGTTCAAAGGGAGGTATCTTCGAAGGATACTAACGAAACAGGAGGGTAAGAACATCCCAACAGAGCGGTTCCAATAAAAGAAAAAGTAGTCCATGTGCCTAGAAGGAAAACACCACCTAAACTAAAATTTTTATTTAATTCATGGGCACCCTCCATTCATTTCAGGGGTCCACAAATGAAACAAAAATGATCTCATTTGTTGCCTTTTACCCATATTTTTCAAACATATACAAATCCCTATTATGTGCTTCATATTTTCTCTGAAAAATGTGAATAATATGTTGCCACCATGTAACCTTTAACCATTACACATCTATATTCTTGAAGATGGAAATTGTTTATTCTCTTCTTTGGCTCTACTCTTTAAAAATGATGAAGACTACCATTCCTGTCTCAAACAAAATACATCTCAACTTACATGAGATCATTTGGAAATGTTTATATCATAACTCACACCTAAGACCAAGGATGAATACAAAATATATACCCTCCAAAAATGAAACTTATATTGAGATACTGACTTTATATATTTCTAAATATTGGCAAAACCAAGTTACTTACCTTTCCCCAACACTTTAACATTTAATGGTATTAACATTCCTATTGGGGCCAATGTAATAAAACCTGCACTAAAAATGGTGCCAAATTTTAATGCCAATTTTTAGTAATGCTCACACCTATATCCCACGGCCCTACTCAATGCTATAAATTAATGAGATGCAACTCAAACTGGCACTAAAAATCTGTAGTAATCACAAAATGCATGCAAAAAACAGCATTAAAATTGACATGAAGAAAAACATGTTTAAAAGAGTTGCAAAAATTAGCACTAGTCAGAGAAATTCTGCAAAGTTACCTATTGGTTGAGAAAAGTGACCTAGGCTATAGTGAAGAAATTGTGCTTTATCTCCTTTACTCTGTAAACTGTTACAGGTACTTCATGTGCTCCCTGACCTATTTCATCATCATGGCCCTCAGTACCTGGTTGAATTGCCTTGAAAACATTGACTGGTCCATACTGGTCACTACAGCAACTATTTTCTGGGAAGAGCCAGTGGCAAGAAAATGCAAGGTAGCAAGAAACTTAACCAAGCCTGAAGTGGCATGCCCACACTTGCTTAGAGGATCAATATCATCCTTGATTTCATCGTAGAGAGAAAGAATTGCCCTGGAGCTCAATCTATATGTCCACATCTCATCTATCTCCAGTAAACTCATGAGTATTGTCTTCAGGCACCTGTGTGTCCTTCTATGAAAGGCCAAGAAAGCCTGCTCCTCTTCGATTCTCCTTTCTTCATCTGTGAGAAATCATCTTCTTTCTCTCTCTTCCCTCTCTCTTATTTGCTGTAAAGTTTCTGCTGCTCTTATTCTTCGTCCCACCCTCAAAATGTACCAAAGCATAAAAAAAATGAACATCATCCATGTTTGCCTCAGAAAAGCTCAGAGAAGCACCTACACACAGCACCACAATGGTCTAAAATGGCCACCAAAAATGTGCTTTAACTTTTACTCCTGCCCTGACCCAGGCATTAAATTTCCCACAATAAAAAACAAACGCTAAAATCTCTTCCTACTAACGTGGCTCTTTACATTGCACTGTTATAGTTAATGCCATTTTTTGCAGGGGATTTGCATGCACATGCATTAAACATACTGCGGGTTTCTTAGTGAGGGTTTTTTGGCACTAAAACCCATATTACAAGCCTGGGCAAGGTTAGCACTGAAAACGCTGCTAAAACCAGAGTAAAAACCAGCAGTAGGCTCAGCACATCCCATTACATTGGCCCCGTTGTGAGGAGAGTTCAGAACCTCAGAGTCCCAAGTGAAGTTTGCTGTATTGAATGCATTTTTTTTTAAATTATGCATGCCTTGGAAACTGAAACATTTTCTTGATCTCAATGATTTTTTAACTGTTTTGCCATCTTTAATCCTAACTGAACTAGATTATTGCAATGCTATATATTTAGGTCTCCTGTCATTGACTCTGTGTGCCTTACAGGTTATTCAAAATTCAGCAGCAGGTGTCCTTACCAATTCCTCTTATTTTGACCATATTACACCTATTCTTGCCTCATTGCATTGGTTGCAGATCAAAGCAAGAATATCATTTAAAATGTTAACACTAATTCATAAAGTGTTGAATAATAAGACCTTGCAGTATATCAGTACTTTTCTTAAAATATATATAGGCCACAGAGGAATCTCCATTCAGTTGGTAACTGTCTACTTGATATACCTAAAGCTCGTGTTAGTCGACATGTTAATTCTTAGGAAAAGATGTTCACAGAAGCAGGTCCAGCACTATGGAACAGCTTGCTAGTTTCTTTGAGAAGAATGTCATGCTTTAGAACTTTCAAAAAAGAATTGAAGACTTATTTGTTCGAAAAGTAATTTGCCAATAGTGTTTGAAACGTGGTAGATATTCTTTATGTCTGGTGGTTCTGTTCATTTCTGATTTGTATGGTGATCTTATTGTTATTTGATCTGAACTTGTTTATATAGATATGTTTCATTTTATGAATATTTTTATTTTGAACCACAGAATTTTAGATAATGCAGTATATGGGGGTTTTTTATGTTTATTTATTAGTGTTTACAAATAATAACAAAGATAAACTTTGCAATAGAAATTAAGAGACAATATTGAAGAAAATTTTAATACGATTAACAATAAAAAAGGAAAACAAATCAGTCTTTTTTTTTTCAAAGAAACAAGAAGGGGGGAGGAAAAAGAAAAAAGTGGAGAACATTAAGAACATATTAATACAAGAATGCTGCTTGAATTACCCCATACACTTATTATGACCCACACACTTGATCTACAAATGAATTGTGGGGTCTGTCACTAGCATTCAAGAACTCCCGCAGCTGTTCTGGACTGAAAAAGATATAAGTATTATCACATAGCTTAATTATGCATTTACAAGAATATTGTAACAAGAAACTTGCACCCAAAGCAGTAACTTCAAGATGCATTACCAGGAAAGCTTTGCAACGTAATTGAGTAGCTCTGGCTAGGTCTGGATAAATTCAGACCATGCCCCCAAAATAGGACATATTTAAACTCTTGAAGTAAAATTTCATAACTAAACTCAGATTCTGCTTGGAAAAGAAGGACACAAGCAAAATAGATCTCTCAGTTACCTCCACGTTAGAATTTTCTAAATATCCAGATAAATTAGAGAAGTCCACCACATTATTAAAAGGACAAAGCTGGGCAGAACTCTGTCTCTGAGGGAGAAACAGAATCTTCTTTACAGCGGGAGTGGCATCTGAATGAATTTTAAGGACTTCATGCATGTATCTCTTGAATGTAACCAATGGTAACTCGCCAAGAACTTTAGTAAAATTAATCAAATGCAGATTCAAATGGTTCAGAAAATTTTCCATGGTTTCCAGCCTTCTCAGGGAAGACATACTCTCCTGAATAATTACAGAATTAGAATCCTACAAATTTTTCATAACATTATTCAAAACTTGAATGGAAGAGGAATGTTCCTGGAGTATCTGTTGATGACCTCTTTCAACTAAGTCCAACCTTTGAGAGACAGTCTCTAAGTGTCGGGACTGTTCATTGAATGTAAAAGACATACCTGCAATTAAGTCCCAAAGGGACTCTAAAGTGACCATCGCTGGTTTTTTAATCTCCAAAAATGGCCAAGAAACTTCAACTCCCAATCCAGCAGCACAGTTGCTCCCATACGATGAAACCGGGGAGTGACTCCACCAATCGCTCTTCTCTCCACGGGAGCCTCTGGCTGTAGAGCAGTGAAGGGAGTCGGTGCCTGGTCTGAGTGAATGCCAGCAAATCCATCTGAAGGAGGCTGCTCAGTGAGGTCATCACCCAGCGTCTCAGCTGTGTCAGTGATGCCCAGAAGAGAAGCCAGCAGCATTTTCACCTCCCCAGGTGAAAATGGAGCTCCTCTCCCCGCCACACCAGCGGGACTTGAAGCCCTCAAATCCGGGGTAGGGATGGCATATTCAGAGATGAATCACTGGTCCAAAGGAATGCAGGGTTTGGATGGAAAAACCCAAACTTTCCCTTTCCTTTTATGAGGCATAATGCAGGTAAAGTAAAATAATAGGAAATCTGGAAACGGAGCAGCAGAAGAGACATTCACTCAGGGAGCCATCTTGTTCTTCTCCAATCTCCCAAACCAGGGTATGTCGGGTAACATCTCAGTCTCCATGCAGTATATGTTTTAATAAATAAATAAGTGCAAAAATAGCAAGTACCTTATTCAACACCAACAATAATGCTATTAACACTCTCTTTCTACAACCTACATTGTCTAATTCAATTTCTTCTCTTTGTTCTATATCCTCTCCCCCTCCTTCTCCATATATTTTACCCACAGCCTATACTACACTTCATGCATCTGACGAAGTGGACTCTGTCCTTGAAAGCTCATGCCACATTAAATTGGTTAGTCTATAAAATGGGCGTAAGATTAAATCCTCACAGGATTAGGATAAAAGTCTCTGGCTAGTTTGAATGGTACTACTTTATGTAGCCAGAGAAGATCTTGAGTTTTGCTTTGATGCTTTGGATGGTATTGATTTGGTATCTTGGCAGTGCTTTTGATGCACAGCCACTTGGTCAGTGGAGTGAGTTCATTCTGGAGCTACTTAGAGTATCATCTTCCAGCACTTGCGGCAGGACACCACCATTCATGGTCTCGATCCCCTTAGGGCAGGCTTGTGCTGACTGCAGGTGATTTAAAGGGCCTGTGGTGGGAATCAGACAAAGGCACCTCCTGATGACATCATAGCCTACTCTGTATTTAAGGCCCTCCTGGACGTCCCTTCAATGCTGCGACAATAGGTCATCTCATTGAGAAGTGCATTGCTCAGCATTGCTGGTTCCTGTCTTTTAATCCTAGTTCCTATTGTGTTCCTGAGTTCTTATATTTCTCTATCTTGTTCCCGGTTTCTTTGGCAGTTTGGTTCATCTTGAATGCATGTCTTCCTGGTCAGCCTTCCTTGTCTGTCTTCAGCATCCTTTTCTGCTCCTGTAGTCCCTAATCCTCTTCTTCATTCCTTGTCTCTTCAGATTAGACTTCAAGCTTTGACCTCGGATTGGACCCTGATGCTGCTTGACTTCTGCCTGCTACTGACCATTGCCTGTTTACTGTTTCTCACCAAACTCCGCCTGGTCTGACCTCTGCCTGAACCTCGATTCTGAGAGAACTCTGCCTCCTTGACCATAGCCTCCTTGACCATAGCCTGGACCTGACTCTGATTACCTACCATCTGCCCTGAATGCTGCTTGACCTGACTCCACTTCCACCTCTATGCTGGCTCACAACTACTTCCATGTGACATTTCTTCACCTCCGCAGAGGCCTGCACCTAAGTCCAGGCAGCCCCAGCACTAAAGGACTCAACCTAAGGGGAACAAGGGCAGTTAATGGTGAAGCTCCAGTTGGGCCTCTGCTTCATCCAGATCCATCTGCTGACAGTGGGGACCTACAAGGCTCCTCCCTGCAGGTTGTGCCAACTCCCCCTTGGCTCAAGTGTCCACTCCCACAACAGTACCCTGATTTCTGAACAAATGAGAGATTTTGTGCTTAAAAATATGCAACTCAGTATGACTCGGTGTGCCATATATATTCCAAGTGTTCACAATAAGGTTGCTGATTGTATTTCTTGTTGTAATTAGGTCAAATTCTGAAGGTTGGCACCTGAGGCTGAAACAGTGGGAACACCAGTCCAAGAATACCTTTGAGATTATGGAACAAGGAATCATGGGACTTGCTTTACCAATCTATTGGCCATGCCACCTGGCAGGCATATGTAAATGGGTACATTCATCTGACGACATTCCTTATCTGCAGGGAGTGGTAGCATGGCCCTGCACCAGAACATCTTGAAGTGCAGTATATTCTGTTCACCAGGCAAGCTGGAATCTCTATAGGTACAGAACACAATCACTTGCTAGCTTAGCCTTCTTTGCAAAAGCACAGGTCTGACCCAACCTCACCATTATCTTTCCAGTTAAAAGGGTCATGGCAGAATGGACAAGGGAGGGCAGGCTACTTTTGATGCACGCAGGCCCATTATGCATGAACTCTTGTTGAGTGACAGCCAAGGCATTCAAGGTAGCTCCCTTCCCCATGGCCTTTTCTTTAGCTTTCTTCATTGTATTGTGAATGAGTGAGCTCATGATGGTGACAAAAGCATTGTAGACTGAGCTGGGTGTGTAAAGCACAAATGCATTCCTTTTGATTAACAGGCTTATACCAACAAAATAGAGGTGCAAAGTAGATCAGCAAGATAAGGGCAAGCTGATCACTTTGACTGAGGTCCTAGATCTAGCCACATGCCCAATCAAAATGAAATGGACTACCTGAAGGTTAGAGTGAATAGAGGATACCAATTTCTAATCCATGCCAACCTCCTCCTCCTGGCCAAATTCCATTACCATTATCCTTAATTGGACTCTGGATGTCACAAGTTTGTGTTCCAAAAAAATCAGAACCCATTCTTTCTGAATTGGTGCTGTCTCAAATTCAGCAGCACTAGAACTACCAGGAGCCACTATATAGTGTATTGGGAGATGGCACTCAGTGGCATATCTGTCATATGTCAGGAAAGTGGATGGTAGATGAAAAATACTCACTGCTAATATTATTCTTTCTGTTTCATTGTAGATGTTTACTGGTGTTGATGGACTATGTGCATCATGAAGCACTCACTTATCTTATGGGAAAGAAGGCATGCAAGAGGCAGCAACCAAGGTCTGCACCCTGGCCTGGCAACTGGGAATATGTGGATATGATGAACTGGCAAGCAAACAATGTGCTGGGATCAGTTTATCCCCCTCTTGTAACAAATACTAGTTAGGTATGCTCCCTTCTGAAATCGTAATTATACATCTTGAGTACAATGAGCAGAGCTACATTTCAAGCTGCCAACTGCTAGACATCACCTACTCGATGCCAGGGTTCTGCGTTGTGTGGTCCAAGATAGTTCCTCATCGTTGGTGCTGCAATGATCTTTGGAAGTGAGGTACAACTAAAGCTCAATAAGCAGGCAGGCAGTTTCATCCTAAGACCAAGGCATCCAAGGCATGAATGGGCAATCATTGTTTCTATGGAATGGTTTCAACCTGATGGTGTTGCACCTCTTAGACATGGGCCAATGCAGTATCAGAGTTTGAAAATGTTCATGGCCGCAGTTTAAAGTCTGGAGGGCCCAGTTAAACCTATTTATTGCTGCCCAGGTCCTGTATTGGGGTACCTGAAATTGGGGACGGGAAATTTTAGAGTGAGGAATGGAGCCACCTGTTGGTTAACTCCTGGGAATGGATAGAGTTTATCTGTGTGTTAGCATGCCTGAAACCATGTGGAGATTCCTGGAAAATAAAATGCATGATGAAGCACATCATCTATCAATACATTTACCATATGAGGCATACATTTACTTCAAAGAAGGACAAGAAAAACAAACATTGGCATGTGCCATACAACAAAATACACCCTTACCTGTATGATTCCTAGTAAATCAAACTGACTAAACAGCACACAAATATCTAAGCACTTATCACTATTTATTCACAAATTCAGAGTGGTAACACCAAAAGAGTCAGCACAAAAGATTCAGAAAGATTTTTCTTAATCCTTTTACTCTTTGTATGTGGAACTAAAAGCTTTGAAGATTTGCAATCAGTCAGTACAATAGAATATCCCACATTTAAACAAACTTGTTTCCCTCAGAAATCTCCTAGGTGATGATGATAAAGAGTGGTACAGAAGTCTAAGGGAAGGTACCATCATTCAAACACCCACACAATTTCATCAAACATTTGCTTTTATTGTTGTTTTAACAACCCTACAATATATGACTTCTTTGGAAAATATTTCATACACACCCATGATTGACAATTATAAAAAAATATTGCAATGAGCAGCTTCCCATACAAAAAAAACTTTACAAGATATTGAATGTACACTGATTATACATGTCCTCACATGTTCAGATTAAGTCTTCCACCTCCTGATCATGTTCAAATCAAACAAGTCAATATCAATAAAGACATAAAAGAAAGTTTAAATGACAACATTAAATGACTCACATAAAACACCTGTTGATATGTATACTACGCTCCCTGTAGGTAACAAAAACAATATAACATCACATACAGTGAACTGTAAATAATATAAAAAATTAAATAGAACATCATAAAAGAGAACAAATCTAGCTAAACACACCAATGCAAACAATACTGTGGCCAGAATAATGGTAGGGGCCAAAGCAACAGATCACATAAGGCTTATTTTACAAAAACTGCATCGGCTCCCAGTAGAAATGGGGATAATATCCAAATATCTTTGCTTTGTCTTTTAATGTGTGAATAACAGACCCTAGAGTGCCTCTCCATTTTTCATGCCTCCTACAATCCCACCAGAAAATTCCAGTCTTCCCTTCTCTCCTTCCTTCCTCTGACTTCTGCAAAACTGGCCTACACCAGATTGTGGGCTTTCAGCTGCTATGCACCAAAATCTAGAATGAGGTATTATAACTTTTTTGTCTTGAACCACTTTCTAGAAAAAAACAAAAGCATGGGTGTTCAATCAGGACTTCCCTTAGACTTTTCATTAGCAAAGAAGAGATATTTACTATGTCTAGACAATGATTCAATGATGATTGCACATGACCCTTCAATTAATGTTATTGCTAATGTACCTGTTAGTTTATTCTAACTTGATTGTAATCGGCTTTGAGGCCAGTCTTGGAAAAAGGCAGAATATCAAATGATTAAAAATAATTAAGTCAAAACAAAGAACATTAAAAACAGCAGCTCTACAATAATAAATCATCATGAATAACAACTGGTTAATATCTGCCAGCGCTGCATCATAACTTATTACAAGTTCATGCGTAAGCCTTTTTTTTAAAAAGCATGCTTTTCAAAGCTTACAGAAGGCCAGGCAGTCAATTCAACCCTTAATCTCCAGGGGAAGCTCATTCCAAACTTTGGATCCTACACAGGAAAAGCTCTCTCATGAGTCATGGCAAGACGCACTGCTTGTAGTAAAGGCGCTGACAATAAGCAAGCCTGCAAAAAGTACAGCTACTGATCTGATCTCTACCAGGAAAGGCACTTGCAAAAATAGGCAGGATACAAGCCATGCACAGATTTATAGACACAGCAAACATGGCCATTCTCAACGCAGATAAAATAATACTGTTTCTTCTTAGACGATCCAGGTGGAACAACGTCTTACTGTCATTTTTACAAGCAGCTGGAAAACCTTCTCCAACGAGTATAGCAGCAAACTTATTGAAAGATGAACAAATTGTACATAACAATTGAAAATTCCAATTCCAGTCTTAGAAACATCTATTTCATATATGACAGAACCATCATCGGAAGCAAACACAAAGCTGCAATCCTCATAATCATCAAAGCAAAAATGATGTTTGGTCACACGCATGCTGTACAAATAGGCTCTATTGCAAGAAATACCGACAAACGAGATGTCATTTAGAAAATAGGTTGTACTCTTAGGGGGTGATTTTTGACAAAGTCTTCTAGTAGTTCCTGCAATAATAGACTCATGTATTCAGAATTTACCATTGTGGAAACATTTCAAAATATTAATATTATCACACAACGTGCAGACAAATTGGTGATGGGACCACTACAAATCCAACATGGTTTCAATGCTGATATCATTGAAATTCCACAAAGCCTGAAAGAAATATACGCCAATATACTCCAATACTCAAAATTTCTACAGATACCATATAGACCCACAATCTACCAAATGAGTTATCAAATAAAACAATCCTTACCACCTAAAACAAAAATAAGTTAGCGTTAAATAATGAAGTTCTGAATCTTATAATAATTCAAATCTACCACCATGCTGATTTAATCATAACTTATAACATACAGAATGCACGAAGGGTAACAAAAAAAAAAAAAAATATATATATATATATATGGAAATACCAAATGAAGAAAACAGGAAACAGCATAAGCACTGGCAAGTTAGATGCAAAGCTTTGATAAGGAAGGCAACGATAGAATTTGAAAAGAAACTTGCTGTGGAAGCAAAACCTCATAATAAAAACTTTTTCAGGTACATTTGAGGTAAAAAGCCTGTGAGGGAATGAATCGGACCATTAGATGATCAAGGGGTAAAGGGGGCACTTAGGTATGACAAAACCATAGCAGAAAGACTAAATTAATTTTTTGCTTTGGTCTTCACTTAGGAAGATGCAACAGAGTTATCCATGCCAGAAATGATATTCAAAGATTATGATTCACAGGAAATGAAACAAATCTCAGAAAACCTAAGGCAAATTGACAAACAAATGGGTAGCAAATCACCTGGACCAGATGACATACATCCAGAGTGGACCTGCTATTGGAAATTTGTAAACTATCATTAATATATTTATTACTTATTTGGGCTCTCTACATGTTCCCCCTACCAAATCATTACTAAGCAAAAGAGCATTATCTACTTCTGGGCCGAAGCTTTGGAACACTCTTCCACCTGACCTCCGTCAAGAACAGTGTCTCCTGACCTTCAAGAAGGACTTAAAAACTTGGCTGTTTAATCAAACTTTCCCTGAAAACCTTGGTTCTCCTAGATGCAGATCCTAAAACATGAATACAAGACTTTAACTATTCATTTTATTATTATTATTTTTTTTTTATCTTATTTATTTATTTTATTTATGATTGACTCACAATTTATTTATTGTGGCTATAGGCTTGCTGTTGTTCCTTAATTCCAATTGTTTCTAAAATGTTCAATGGTTTATATGCACCGTTTATTGTATCGCCTCCTAGCGAAAGTTAAGTTCTTTGTAAACCGGTGTGATCTATATCCTTTATAGGAATATCGGTATATAAAAATTCTAAATAAATAAATAAATATTGTCTATGGTATCTGAAGATTGGAGGGTTGCCAATGTAACACCAATTTTTAAAAAAGGAACAAGTGGTCATCCAGGAAACTATAGACAAGTGGGTCTGACATCCATGCCAGGAAAAATGGTAGAAACTATCATAAAGAACAAACTTGCTGAATAAATAAATAGGCATAGCTTAATGGGACGAAGCCAACATGGATGTAGCCAAGGAAAGTCTTGCCTCACCAATCCGCTACATTTTTTTGAAGGCATTAATAAACATGTGGATAAAGATGAGCCGGTTGATAAAAAGGGTAGCTGGATTCCCAGAAGCATTTGACAAAATCCCTCATGAGAGACTTCTTAGGAAATGAAAATGTCATGGGATAAGGGGCAGTATCCTATTGTGGATTGCTAACTGGTTAAAAGATAGAAAACAGAGAGTAGGGCTAAATGGTCAATTTTCCCAGTGGAGAAAAGTGAATAATGGAGTGCCCCAGGGATCTGTTCTGGGACCACTGCTTGTTAACATATTTATAAATGACCTGGAAATGAGAACAAGTGAAGTGATCAAATTTACCGATGACACAAAATTATTCAAAGTTGTAAAATCACAAGAACATTGTGAGAAATTACAAATGGACCTTGCAAAACCTGCGAGACTAGGCATGCAAATGGCAAATCAAATTTAATGTGGACAGGTACAAAGTGATGCACATAGGGCAGAGTAACCCACGTTACAGCGTCAGCTACACAATGAAAGGTGCCACATTAGGAGTCAGCATTCAGAATAATGATTTAGGCATCATAATTGATAATTTGTTGAAATCTTCTGCTCAGTGTGCAGCCACAGTAAAGAAAGCAAATAGAATGCTAGGGATTATTAGGAAACGAATGGAGAATAAAACATAGAATATCATAATGCCTGTCCATTGCTCCATGGTGTGATCTCATCTTCATTATTGTGTGCAATTCTGGTCACCACATCACAAAAAGCATATAGCAGAATTAGAAAAGTTACAGAGAAGGGTAACCAAAATGATAAAGGGGATGGAATGATTCCCCTATGAGGAAAAGGCTAAGAGGTAGATTTTAAAAGTGTTGCTCATGCAAAAATGGCCCTCCCAAAACCACATGAGCAGCACGAATTTTAAGAAGCCGGGAAGTATGTCCAATCATACCTGTGCGCACTTCAAGAATAAGGAGGCAGAAAAAGAGCATGGGCATTCTGTAGTGGGACCAAGACTGAAACACATAACCCCTGAATTTTGGAAGGCTGAATATGGCAACATATGCCATGCTATCTGCGTAACTTTACTACTGATCCTGATGAGGTGCAAGTCTGGATTTTGGGCCAGAGGGATCCTGAACACCAGGAGGGAGGAAGGAAGAGAAAGGGGGAGAGGGAGGGAGAGAGAGAAAGAGAAAGAGAGAGAGAGAATCTGATACTGTATATATCTTCCACTGTAAGAGGGGCACTTTCAACTCAGAGTGGGGTTTTTTTTTTTGGGGGGGGGCAGTTCTACATTGGTCTGCCTAGGGTGCAAGGGTCTATAACACTAGCCCTCCCAAAACCAACCCTGAGTTGAAAGTGCTCCTCTACCAGTGGGAGATATAAAGAATGTCAGATTCTCTCTCGCTCTCACTCTCTCTCCCCCCTTCCTACCCTCATGGTTACTTGTGAGAATGCACATAAAGGCTACATAAATACTAACAGTAGGGATATTGCTCCTTTTAAAATTTACCTGTTAGTTTATATTACTGGTGCTCCAGCAGTAGCAGGTTTGCCCCCATAAGGCTCCTGCTCCAGCCACACCCATTTTCAAAATGGCCACCAGCTGTATCCTAGGTGTACCTTAGGGCAAAGGTGTACCTGGTTTTAGCTAGTACTATCTTGAAGCAAGCTGGAATAGGAGCATTAGAAGTGATCCTGCCATTCGTGGACTACAAGGGATATAAAGTACAATTGTGAGGATGTCGGGGACATGTGAGGTGGAAGATGGAAGATGGAAGATGGAATCTTGGGGGAAGATGTTTTGGACCAAGGGGATGGGAATTTGGTACTTGGAGTGGTGGGAGCAGAACTTGGGCTGGCACTGTGATGACATTTTTTAATTTTTAAACTTTTTTTGCCTCAGGGTATGGCAGGGGGTTGGAGAAGGGGGTCTCATCAGACTGCCAGAGGCCTTTACGCAGGCTGGGGAGGATCTTGGAGCTGCACAGCATCGGATCGCACATTATCATTCTGATGCACCTGTGCAGAAGTTAGCTACAACTTTTGAGGTGGCGTTATCATTCCATCAAATTACACAGTGTGCTAACTTTACCATAAGTTGCATTATTTGATTAACATATTATTGAGCTGATTTTCATATAAAATCAACTCAGTATACTCGCTTTGCACAGATAATGCATGGCATTTCAAATGTATCATATTATCTGCTCAAAAAGAATAATAGTAGAAGTTAAGCAGTAGAGGTGAAATGAATTTAAAAGACACTGCAGTCTCCAAATTTTGACCAAGACAACATAATTAATTTGGAGACAGCTTGAATAGGAAGTTTATCCCAATATTAGATTTAGTTTGGGAATCCATTTTTATATTAGATAGCTCCATTTCATATACTTATTTAATTTGTATCCTGAAATAAGGCCAAACTCATGACTAACCATCATTAACATCCTAATACAGAACAGCCCATTATCGGCAAACAATGCAATTTACTGTTTTGCCCCATCATTGCTCATAATGTCTTTGATATTTAGCCAGCATATGATCTTAGCAGCTAAAGGTTCTAAGGCTGAAGCAATAAAATGAGCAGCAAAGAGAAAAATCGCCTCATCCCTCAACCTATAGGGAAGAGCACTGATACATTATATTTTCAGAGTAAAAAGTAAGGATAATCTGTGAGCTGCATGTCATTACAATAGGCTACAAACAAGCAAGCTGATTGAAGAATTGTAATGTTTGGCATTGAAAATAGAAAACAAAATAAGAAAACAGGTATACCAAACACTTATCTTAGACCAGTCATTCCTACTATTGCTGTGTGTAATTATCAGTATTTTGACTTAAAACAGCTTCTACCTATCTATAAGCCAGGAATGGTTCTTTATATGCCAGGAATTACCGTATTCTCTAATCACTGCAAAGACCTTGCTATTATTTAAAAAAATAGCAGCAAGGTGTTTTGTTCCAAGATTTTTGATCACTTTCTAGCATTTGAAAGTGATTAGTAGGATGGAAAGCAGAATAATAACTTGATCATATTTTGTACACTGTAAGTCATGCTGCAAAACATTCCAGACTTGTGATAACAACATGAAGATAAGTGGGTAACAAATAAACATTGAAAACAGAATATTAACTTGTCACTTAAACATTTTTTAAAACTCTTGTGGCCTGGGCAAGATTTAGAAAAGTTGATAGACTGCAGTTTGAGTGACCCAAGAGGGTAATGTTTAGTCCTTCGCTATGCAGTATTATTGGAAATATCCCAACCTTGAATGTAGCAGGATGTTCAGAAATTATGGGCTTGATTTACTCAATGTGAGACCAGAAAGAAGACTTTAGTGAACAGCTATTGGGAAAGGCCCCAGTAAATAATACAACCAGAGCAGAACTGGAGCAGATGTTAAGCAGGAGGTCAAAGAATAACAAATTAGATGATGAGTATATAATGAAATATTTGAGGTCCACTTAGCGCTGAGCTGTAGAATGCATTAGTTGTCTTATTAGCCTATTCAGAAGCCTGGTAACTAGTTTTTAAACAAGCAAAGTTGCCTGGGTGATGGCAGTCCTCTATATATAACATGCTCTTAGTTTTAAATATTATCTTTATGCACATGATACACAAATCTGCCTTTTTCCCTTTTCTTAGATCTTCTATTTCACATGAAGTATTTTGGTGTCTCTCCATTACCTATAAACAAATTGATGCTTTATATGAGATCAACTCAGTTGGTTTGAAACAGAGCTTCTTTACATTCCTGATTCTCTCCATCTCTTTTTCTCCTCATTTCTCCCTCACTTCTCATCATCTAACCTGTTATCTTCTAATTTTCTTTTATTCTTTTTGTGGCAACAGTTGTTAAGATCTATAAGTGTTATTGTTCAAACTTTTTAATGTATTACTAACCTCTGGAATCAAACTACAGTAATCTTTCACTTCTAATTCCTTATTTTCTGGTGGTTTCCTATCAGCTAGCCAGCTTCTGTTTCTTCAATTCCATTTTAAACGCAGCCAGTTATTTCTACAGGTAAATGGGATATTAGAATATAGCCCACCCTATATGCAGGGAAAAATTCTTGGAGAGCGAGACTGAGACTGAGACTATCTACAAGGCTCAGACAGGATAGAGATTTGATTGGATTATATGAAGTTACATCCTGAAGATTGCAAGGAGTACTATGATCTCTCACCCTAGCTTGATACAAAATTTCATCTTTGTTAGACTTTCCTCACTCCAAATGATGTCAAATCTTCACCAAGGTGTACTGTGCTGTTCGTATGTCTCATGCTACATGCGAAACTGACCCCTAAACCCTAAACCACTCCTAACACCTCACCTCGACCTATTAGGTGGCCCTCCTATAGAGATTTAAATAGGTGCACACAGTGAGGCTCTCTCTCTCCCCCTCCCCCCCTCCCCCACTCCCCTTACCCCCCAAGCACAGTAATGGCTAAAATGCAATTCCAGAAATTTATCACACATTGTATTATGGCCATTTGGGGCATATTACACAGCTTAACACCAGGGAAAAAGGTGTAGTTATTTCTGGAATTAAGACCATGCAATAGCATATGTTATGCTATCACAGAGCATGATATGTCCCTAATTTTACTAATTCCCACCCAAAACTCCTCCGTGATCCTGCCCCCCCCAAAAAATTTGCATTCACGCCATGCGCTACAGCATTTTTCGCATGTGTTATGGTATTAATGCGTGCATTAACATGATATTGTGTGCGATAATGCCATAACGCATTTTGAAGAATGATGTGGAAAGTAAGACACATAACTGATAAGAATATAAAATAAAATAAGTTAAAGATAGAACAAATTTAAAATAAGAACATGACAAAAAAATCATATTCTTCAGATGGTATCCATACTAAAAATTATTTTGAGGAGTGGCCATACAAGTAAAAGTATTCTAGCCATAAGCTTTTAACTCTTTCCAAAATCTAATTATAGAAGATTCAACTTTAATTTCATTAGGGAGCTCATTCTATAAGCATTGTCTTGTGACATAAAATAAGTAGTCCCTTGATCCAGCAAAATATACCTGTTTTGCTGATGGCACTGTTAAAAGGTTTTGAGAGGAGAACTTTAATGTACATACTGGCTGATAAATCTTTAATGCTACATTAAAACAAACTGGGGCAATATCATGAATAGCTTTAAGGACCAACAGAATAATTTTAAATGTAATTAGAAACTTAATCAACAACCAGTGTAGTCGAAATATGATTGTGAACATTTATACCAGCAGTGACTATCCTGACAACTTCATTTTGTGCTATAATGCCTTAATAGTGGGCTCAGGCAATCTGAGATAAAGAGCATTACAGTAGTCTAGAAGAGAAATAACAAGAACTTGCATAACTGTCTTCAGGTCTTGCTCAGAGAGAAATGGTTTTAGTTGTCCTGGCATTCACAATCTAGACAAACTGGTATAAATAAGTATCTTTTCTTGGGATTTAAAGGAAAGGGGAGTATCCAAAATTACCCCAAGATTCCGTAGATTTGCATTTTCAAGTGTATGCATGTATTTTTCTTTGACTTTGAATCCATGAGAGCAGTTGCAAAATTACCTCCCTAAGTTTTAGGGAACATATTCATTTTCCTGTTTCCTATTCATGTGATTTGTTACTGGTTGGATATTCAAACCCTTATCAGGATTAGGGTATGCAGTGCAAAATTAGTCATGGTTTTTTTTATATCTTTTCCTTATGGAATTTTTTTTTTTGCTTCCTTTCTTTTCTTTTTTTTTTGGGGGGGGGGAAGGTTGTTTTTTTCAGAAAATAATGCCTTCTATTTGCAAATAGCTATTCCTGATACCTACAAAAAATGGAAAAGAAATTAAAGCAAAAAACGTCCAAAACAAAACTACAGAAAACCCCCAGCTTCCACTACCTCCTAGATATGGGGAGACCCCCAAAAGATACAGGGAGTTCCTTAATTTGAACAAAATGCATTTTTAACTGCAAGCAGTTTCTTTCCCCTCAGGCCTCTCCAAGCTGGCCTGCTACCACCTTGACCACACCTCTCACTATTTCATATGTCTGTGGTGAACCCCTGCCTGGTTATGTTCTACACACTACCCAAGACAATTAACTCTGTTGTTCTTGGGCTACCCTGGCTCAGACTCCACCAACTGTCTATTGACTGGGCTGTGGTACAGATTACACATTGGGGTCCTTCCTGCCAGGAGCATTGTGCTTCCCAGTTCCTGCCTCCAGCTACCTCACTTTGGATCAACTTGTCTGTCCTGTTGGAGCTGCCACGCCACTATACATCTTTCATTGATCCACGAAATGAGCAACAATCTAGAGCCATGCCACCTTGTAAACTTGCCAAAGAGCTGGACTTCTTGAAATCTTTTGTTGCGGAGGTAGATGCCTCTGTGATGGAGGCTGGGGCTGTCCTCATTCAATACAATGATCCATGACCCATGAACCATATTTCCCTTCCTCTAAAGGATCCTATTCAACTGAAGAGGAGCAGCTGCTGGATGCTGTTTCCTGTTCTCCCAAACCCAAGGAACTCTTAAAAACCCTCAATAGAACTCATGTGAAACCACCCTGGCTCCCATTTGGTAAGAGTATACCATCAATGTTCTTAGAAGTTGAAGACAAGAGGCCTTGGGAGGGGGCTTAGAAGGGGGATACTGTTATATTTGCCGCTCATGGGATGGCCCTGCAAGCAGCTTTGCTCACCCCCAACGGCAGTGCGGCTGGATCCTGTCAAGTCTGCCTCCTCCAGGTCCCTCCCCTAGTCGCACATATGATGCACACCAGTTTTTAAGGGTCCCACGATGGGAAAGCATGGAGACACTAGGAGATGACATCAGAGCCGGCTGGGGATTTAAACCTCAGCTGTGCTTCTAGCTAATGCCTCAGCAACAGGTCCTTTTGCAAGCCTGGCCCCATTTCATTATCTATTTTAAGTTTAGTTAGCAAATCACAAACACTTTTCTGAAAATCAGTTGTTTACCTCACTTCCAATCTATTTGTATTTGTTTTATGTGGTCCTGCTCCTGGCCATTCCATAATGAACACAAACAGAAATATTTGTTAAACAATTTTGCTTTTCCTTGTCATCCTATACATATTTCTTATCTTTACTTCTGAGACTCACAATGCCACTTTTGCACATCCTTTTATCACTAACATATCTAAAAAAATGTCTTACCCCTCCTTTTTACCGTATCAGCTTCAAAGCATCTCAAAATTAAAAGGGGCTGGGTTGGTCAAGTTGTCTCAGTTTTTTATAACTCCAACAGACATGGGGGTCATGATTTTAAATGTGGAATACTGCTTTTTTTTTCTGGCTATGCATCAAATAACATATAAAAATGATACATATATTATGCTAGTAGGAAAGATGAATGGACTGGTTGTTACTCTGGCAAATGTATACTGAACTTTCTGGGATATTTTATGATTTCTTTCAGCTCCTCAGTTTGTTGGGTCATAGACTTAACTATGTTCTTTCTCCCTTAGAGATCTCTAAACAAATTACAGATTAGATCTGCTTCTATAGTGTTATAGTCCCTTATTAGAGAATTAGGACTATGTGATGCTCGGACTGAGATGCATAGTGAAGAAAGAGACTACACAAATTGATTTTTGCTTTGTATTTTATTATTGATTATTTGCACTAAAAACCTGTGATGGCTCTGTTTCACTTTCAAATCATGCTCAAGTTTCTCTTCAACTTGATGGCTTGACAGACATCAATCCACAATGAAGATCTGCCAACAAGCTTCTGCTGACAGACCATAAATTTATAGAGAAACTCATAGACACTTGAGAGGAATACTTACATTTCATTTACAATACTGATGATAATTTGTTTATGGTATGGAATGCTGCTAAAGCTATTCTTCAGGAGACAAATCAAATCTTTGACTTTGGCTGGTATTAAGCATAGGCAGGCTAAATTTGTCTCACTAAAAGCCCAATTAGTGCATTTGGAAGATATGCAAAAGAGATCTGAGGGAATATCTTAAGACAACTAGGCAGTATCAGGAAGATATTAATACTCTTGAGAGATCTCAAACAGCTTGTTATCTGAAATTAACGTAAAACACTTCTATGAACATGCCTATAAATCCTCCAAATTATTGTTATGGCAGTTGAAGCGCATTAGGATCAGGAAGAGCTTTAATCAGTTTCCTGATTGGGAGAAAAGTGATAGTTCAGTCCTCTAAAATTGCAGAATGTTTGATAAAATATTATAAGGATATATTCTTGGCAGCTCGCGTAGCTCTAGGTGATATTTTTCAATAGCTATATAACCATCACTTGCTGGTGCTTGATAGGCAGTTGAGGATGCCCTTGTCCTTTGACAGACTGTTTACACTAGCTTCATTTTATTTATTGCCTCTATACCACAAAACCAGACCCAGAGGCCTGCCTGGTACAGTGCAGTGTACAGCAGGCATAAAATACAATGCAACAAAAACATTTTAAAAAAACATTGACGTGGAGCTGGTGATCAAAAGACTTAAAAATAACAAGGCAGCTGTCCCAGACTATCTCCCAGTGGAACTATATAAGACAATGATAGATAGTTTTGCTCCATTTTTATAGGTGGTTTTTATTTAGGTTTTGTTGTTTTGGTGCTCCCTAAAGAAAGAAAGGGCACTAAGATGTGAGCCAGCTATAGGCCAATTTCGCTTTTAAATACTGATTACTGTTGTTTTAGTACCTGTTTTAATATATCTTTATATGTTGATTTGTAACCTGCCGAAGATTAAATATAGTGTGAGCTAGAAATATCTAAAAGAAATAAACAAATAAACAAATACAAATTTTGTGTTTTAGGATTGAAAATTATATTGGAAATATAGTGCATCTGGATCAAACTGGGTTTTTGAAGAGTTGTTATGGTTCTAATATTAGATGTTTGGTGAGTATTATGCATTCTGTTAAGAGTTTACAAACAAACTTTTCAATTTTTTCACTTGGTGGATAAAAAAGTTTTTGATAAAGAAGAGTGTTTGTTTAATATGTTATCCACATTTGGCTTTGTAAGCAACTTTATTACTTATGTTAGAGCAAAGTATCTTGTTTCTTCAGCTTTTGTGCAAGTTAATGGTTTCTTTGTCTTGAGACACTTGGTAAAAATATCCTTTATCACCATCATTGTTTGCATTGGCAATAGATGTCATTTGTTTGAATATGGAGGTCCAGAGAAATTAAGGGGATCACTCTAATGGGTGAATTACATTCTTTTTCACTATATGCTCACAATAGCCTAATATATTTAACTGATCCAACGTCCTCTGTTCCCTCATTGATGGTTCTGCTTAACAACTTTTGGTTCAATCAAGTCTGTTCTTATGCCCTATAAGTCATAGAATGGAAATGGAAGGCCTGGCCTGGCCTTGCAGGCTACAATTGTTGCACTGGAAGTGGACCCTTGGCCTGGTGCAGGATTGGTATGGCTCTCTAGTCGGACCAGAGAGCACCTGCCACCAGGCGGCGGAGCACACAAGGAGACAGAAACTAGCTGGAGCTTTGCCAATAGCAATCCAGGGTTTCCGCAGGTTGAGCCCTTGGGTACCCGGACCACCTGGACTTAGGTGGGCCTCCGAGGGTCTCCCAGAGAGATAGCGGAGAGGTGTGCACGGCTGGTGAAGAAATGATGGACTGGACTAGACCAGGACCAGGATCACCGGAGACCTCCGGAAGGAAACAGTGCCTAATGGTCTAGTCGGAGGTAGGCCACGGGCAGCATCTGAGCAGGCTGGTCTGGTTATCACAATAGCAGAGTATTCGACTGTAGCATAAGGGTCAAAGCCAGGGTATCAGTCCGAGGATGGTCAGCCAAGTCAAGGGTCAGTTCCGAGATCAGTCCGTACATAGTCCGTACATAGTCAAGGCAAGCAGGGGTCAGTTCCAGGTGGTGGTCAATGTGGTCAGGCAGGCAGTGGTCAGTTCCAGGCAGCGGTCAAATGTAGTCAGGCAAGCAGAGGTCAGTACCGTGAATCAGTCCGAGAAGGTACGACAAGAGGAGGAACGTGGAGCAGGAAGCAGGAGAGATGCTGGAACACAGAGAGGATCACGGGAACACAGGAACGCAGGAGCACTGGAACAAGACAGGAACACAGGAACGCAGGAACACTGGAACAAGAATGGATCAAGGAAACAGGAGAATACAAGAACGTGGAACAGCAAACTAGCTACACCAAAGGTGTTGACCCGATTGCCAAGGCTAGAGTGTGGGGACAGAGCCTCGCCTTAAGTAGGAGCCTTATGTGACGTCATTGGGTGGCATCAGAGATGAGCTTCCTGCCCTGGGCCCATTAAATGTTCTTACGTTGGCTGCGGCGTGGAGGAAGCCAGAGAGGCCCGAGGTGAGCGTCAGGGATGTCGGGAGTTGGCAGTCACGGCAAGAGAAGAAGAGCCGGAGCTGGTGGAAGGAAGTGCGACATGAGCAGACCCGGTCGCAGCACCAATGCGGCCAGGATGCGCAACAATAATATTATAGAAGTTTCAAAATTTAAATATTTGATGATAATAATACCCAATTATCTGGCATTGTTGTAGCAATTAAATTATAGAATAATACTAGACAGGGTTAAGACCTAAAAAGACATAGTTTTGTTCTGATTAGATAGGGTTGACATTAAAATGTAGATTCTTCTGGAAATGTTACTTTTATTTGCACAATTAGCGATCCCTGTACCAAGATCCTTTTATCATTTGTTCAATTTATTTTCTGCTTTTATTTGGAATGATTTAAAAGTGTGAATTAGTTTTCAAACTCTGACCTCTCTTAAGGAATTGGGAGGAATTAGACTGCTGAATATTCAAATGCATTACCTGAAGCATGTGCCTTAAGGCTCTTTGGGGGTAATTTTCAAAAGGATTTACACATGTTAATTCACTTTACAGGTGTAAATGGGCTTTTGGAAATTGCTGCAATAATATGTTACATTTATATATGTAACTCTTTTAAAATTACCTCCCCTATTTTTAGTGTACTCAAAGAGGCCAATATTAAAAAAGGGGGAATATGGATAACCTATTCAGCTAAAGTTAGTTGAATAAGTTAGCTGCATTGCTCAGTGTATTAAACATCCCATTGAATATCACCGATTAAAGTTATCTGGCTAACCATAGCCGGCTACATTTAAATATAAAAAGGTATTCTTTTTAATATCGCCAGTTATGTATAAAGTTAACCGGCTATGGTTAGCCAGATAACCTTAGACTTACTTGGTTATATTCAAAAGAATATAGCCATTTAAGTGGGTAAGTGTTAAAAACAAAAACAGATTGTGGGCCTATACCTTAACTAGCCCTTTTCCTCCTACCTTTCCACCTGAGCTCCAAAGGCTCGGCCCTGCAGAGCTGAGCCTGCCACCTCCACCCAAAGTGCACCCAATCTCAATAATCAAAAACATACAAGCGGGATTTGATGCAGGTCTTCACCCACTCTCCAAACCCCTGCTCCTAAGTCCCACCAATTTTTAAAATCTATTTGTCTCCATGAATCCCCTTCTTTCCCCTACCCCAACTCTTATCCTACCACCCTTCCCATATCTTAAATTTAGGTTTGTCTTCAGCTCGATCATGGTAGTATCCTACCGTGATCCTGGCTGTCGCTTTTGCGTCGCTAGGCAACTATGATGAAAGCACAGGCTTCTAGCATAGTGCTTCTGGAAGATACACTAAAAGCGTATGATTCCATTGTAGCTGCCTAGTGACAGCAGAAGTGCTGGACCTGGTTCGTGGTAGGATTCAACCACGATTTGGGCTGAAGTCAAACTTAAATTTAAGGTGCAGGGAGGGTGGAAAGATGAGAATTCAAGTATGGGGGAGAAGAAAGTGGCCCTGGAGACAAATATTGGAGTTAGCCAAAAAAGTTATTTGGCTAACTCAACCCTGCCCCAGATCACCCCAACCACACCCCTTTCTTATTTATCCGGCTTATTCCTAAATCATAGCCGTATAAAGACTTATCCAGCTAATTTTTAGATAGAAAAGCCATAGAAATATTCAATACTAGCCATTTAGATGGATAACTTGTGAATTATCCATCTAAATGGCTTTGAATATTGACCTCAAAGTGTATGAACACATTGGGCTCTATATAAGAAGGATTTATTTCTCTTTTTCCTCTGTCAGCTTCTGTTTTTATAGAGCCATATGATAGGAAGGGTGTAGCACTAGCTGCCAATCACTCTTTCATTTATACATGGCTCTTGTTTTGGGGAAAGTATATAAGGCCCTTAATTGTTTTCTGTCTTATTTGCTCCTCTCTCGATAGAGAGATTTATTATAGGTATGGGAAGAGTTGCTTGCACTCCCTGGGAGTTATTATGCAGTTACCTGAATCGGTTCATTTTTTTTCATGAAGGGCAATTTATGATAAAAGAGTAGTGATGTGCAGAAGGAAAACATTTGTTTTGATTCGTTTTTCATTTCGCCGGAACCCATATTTGTTGCATTAGTTTCATGGGGGGAAAACCAATTCATTGATTAGTTTTATTCGTTTTTCGTTTCTCCATTAAAGTCAATGGGAAAAGTATTTGCAGCCTATTTTTGGCTGCAGAATTGGAGTTTTCTTATCCATTCTGATGAAACTTCTGGGGAGCAATCATCAGAATGAGAAAAGAGCTACAAGGTACTTGGACTGTGGCAAAGTGGCACCAAAGTGGCATGAATAGCCTAAGGCACTGTAATGGGGTAAAGGGGTACCAGGAGTGGCAAGAGTGCTTTAACAGAGGTGCAAAGCAGCAGCGAGAGTGTCAAAAACACACCACAGCTTCAATAGAGAGCACAGATAACAGTTGCATGAACCCTCGAATGCAGCATGACAGACAAAGTGGCAAGACAAGTGGCATCAACATCCTACAGCACAATGAAGGGGGAACATAGCAAGCAGAAAGAGTGTCAGAAAAAACCATAAGGTGCCGATAAAGGGACAAAGCAGCAGAAAGACTAGCACCAACACACTGAGGAACCATGATAGTTGCAAGAACACCACAAGGAGTAGAGTGAGTCGTCTGGTGTATGGCAGCGAGGCAGAGTGGCAGAAAGTTGATAGGGGCAAGACAGGCTGGCAGAGCAGAGGTAGTCTGGTCCCTGTGGTTTTGATAGGGACAAGACAGGCTGGCAGAGCTGAGGTATTCAGGTCCCGGTGGTTTTGATAGGAGCAAGACATGCTGGCCCCGGGGAGAGCTCCCTTTCCTTTGTGCAGGAAAGGGCTCCCTAGAATGGGTTCGCCCCTAGAGTGGGGTGTTTCCATTGGCGTTTAGTGAGCTCTCTCACTGGTCTTTTCAAATCTGGTGGACGTAGCAGATATACAAATGAGAATTTTGAAGGCCGAGGCGGAGGAGGTTTCCATGTGAACAGCGGTTCAACATGGGTCAGCGGGTGTTAAGAGATAGGCTGGCTACACCCAGGGAGAGTTACCTTTCCTTTGCGCAGGAAAGGGCCCCTGAAATGGGTTGGCCCCTAGAGTGGAGCATGAGCCTTCAAAGTGTGGCAAGTCGATGTGGAGCAGGTTTCCATTTGAACAGTGGTTCTGGTTTCACATGGGTCGGCGGGTGTTAAGAGATAGGCTGGCTACACCCAGGGAGAGTTACCTTTCCTTTACGCAGGAAAGGGCTCCCTAGAATGGGTTGGCCCCTAGAGTGGAGCACGAGCCTTCAAAACGTGGCGAGTCGACTTGGAGGAGTTTTCCATGTGAGCAGCGGTTCAACATGGATCGGCGGGCATTAAGCAATAGGCTGGCTACACCCGGGGAGAGTTCCCTTTCCTTTGCACAGGAAAGGGCTCCCTAGAATTGGTTGGTCCCTAGAGTGGGGCACGAGCCTTCAAAGCATTGCAAGTCAATGTGGAGGAGGTTTCCGTGTGAACAGCAGTTCTGGTTCAACATGGGTCAACGGGTAATAAGAGATAGGCCAGCTACACCCAGGGAGAGCTCCCTTTCCTTTGTGCAGGACAGGCCTCCCTCGAATGGGTTTGCCCCGAAAGTGTGGTGGTTCGTTTGGCATCTAGTGAATACCCGGAAGCTATTAACTGCTTATGCACTTCAGCTGATGATAAAGGAACTTGAAGGGCTCCCAGAAATAAGAAAACTGCTACTCAAATCTAAATCTACAATATCAACCTATGTTGACTTTGTACCCTACACAGTGCCTCTGTAAACTATGGGAACACAGAGCATGAACTAGAGTGCAACTACCACCAGTTTTCTATAGTACTAGAAACTTTAATGTTGGCACCTAAGAAAGATTTAGGGAAAATGGCCCATATTATGAAGGTCATGAAAACTATTGAGCATATGAAATATGCAAGCTCCAAACATCTTAAGTCAGCTTTTATGTTCTTACATTCCAAATGTTGCAAAACAGGAAAAAGAATATTCTGTAAAGAAGTGATGCACAAATACATGAAACTGAAATTAGAAATACTAGAACTAAACTCAGACAGGTACTGCATTTGAGGTCAGGTCCTTGTAGTTTCATAAGTGCTGGACAGTGGACACTGCAGACAGGCACAGCATTTGAGGTCAGGCCCTTGTAGTGTCATAAGGGCTGGACAGTGGAAACTGTAGACAGGCATAGCATTTGAGGTCAGACCCTTATAGTGACATAAGAGCTGGACAGTGGACAGACAGTCATAGCGTTTGAAGTTAGGCCCTTGCAGTGTCGTAAGGGCTGAACAGTGGACACTGTAGACAGGCACAGCATTTGAGGTCAGGTCCTTGTAGTGTCATAAGGGCTGGACAGTGGACACTGCAGACAGGCACAGCATTTGAGGTCAGACCCTTATAGTGACATAAGGGCTGGACAGTGGACAGACAGGCACAGCATTTGAGGTCAAGCCCTTGTAGTGTCGTAAGGGCTGGACAGTGTAAACTGCACACAGGCACAGCATTTGAGGTCAAGCTCTTGTAGTGACATAAGGGCTGGACAATGGACAGACAGGCACAGCATTTGAGGTCAGGTCCTTGTAGTGACATAAGGGCTAGACAGTGGACAGACAGGAATAGTGTTTGAGGTCAGACCCTTGTTGTATGTGTATGTATGTGCTGGACAGTGGACACTGCAGACAGGCACAGCGTTTGAGGTCAGGCCCTTGTAGTGACGTAAGGGCTAGATGGGCAGGCACAGCGTTTGAGGTCAGGCCCTTGTAGTGACGTAAGGGCTGGACAGTGGACAGACTGGCACAGCAGTTGAGGTCAGGTAAATGTGCTGATATTATCTGGAGCATATGAGGCAGTTGGAGATGCTGCAAGGCTTTAAATTGCTTTTATTCATCTTGCTATTCACAGGGAAAATTTGGAAACCCAAGCAAAGGCATGTTTATTTTCAAAAACACTAGCATTTCTATCAACTCTGGTGCCAGCTTTGAGCGGTGAGGGCTCATGATATCCCCTGTCCTTGAAAATACACGTTCACTGGGCACACTGGTTGGTGGACATAACAGATATCACTGAGCCACTTTGGCTAGGTATGGCCAGTCAGTGGACTTGTGTGCCCAATATGCCAGCAGATCTGTCTGCATGTCCTCTATGGGTTCTTTGAGATACCGTGTCACTGACATTTGTGCTGGTATTTCCTTTGCTTGGGTGGGCTGAGAGTCCTTCTTGCCAGCTGCTTTCACTCTAGCCCATTCCAGAACAGATGCTTGTTTATGGGCAACATGGTTTTGGCGTACTGAAGTGGAGGAGAAAGTACTAGCTGTCGCTGACAGAGTGCTGCTCCTACTTGGGCTAGCACTGCTCTCTGAAGTGCCCGCTGTTTCGTCCTCTGCTTCATGCCTAATCTGTCTCTGCCTTTGGCGCTCCTGTTCATGGACTTTTACTAACTTCAGGTCCTTCACAAATGTGAGACAATCAGACTATAGGGCGAGTTTCCCTTTCACATGGGGATCACAGACTGTGGTGAGCATGCATGTGTTCTGTTCTGTTAAAGGCCTTAATCTCTCTTCCACCTGCTTCTGCAAAAAGTCCAGGCAATACAGCACCTCTGCTGTCATTCCCTCTTCCTGTTTAAAGCCCTCCAAATTTTCCTCCAGAAAATTAACTATAGGGATGATGTCAGCCAAGGTGGCACTTCTGGAACTCAGCTCCTCCAAGGCATCCTCGAAGGGCTGCAGGATTTTTACCAGCTGACTCATTACTAACCAATCATGATGCCCTAGGGGACTATGCACACCTATCTCCATTTCCAGAGAAAGGTCATGAAGGGGTGTCTGCTGCTCCACTAACCTCTGCAGCATCTTATAGGTGGAATTCCACCAGGTGCCAATGTCTTCAATGAGATGCTTGTGAGGCATCTCTAAATCAGTCTGCTTTTGTCGGAGAACGTGCTCCGCCTTCACACTTCTGTGGAAATGCGCTACTATGTTCCTGCACTTGTGTATTAACATATGCAGGTATTCATTCTCTTGGTGATTGGACTCCAACCCCAGAGCTGACTTTACTACCAGGTGCAGAGTGTGTGTAAAACATTGAATGTTCTGAAAGTACCCGTCGCATATTGCCTTTACCATGTTTGTTATGACAAAGAACCCTGCCTGAAGATTCCTGTCTCACTGGTGTAGCTGCCAGCCCACCAGCATCTGTCTGATGCATGCTAGAATATTGGCTGAGGTATAGGCCTCGTCCATCAGGTGGATGGAAGAGGCCCATACCTCGTCCATCAGGTGGATGGTAAATCCCACCTCTATCATGATATTTGTTCACTAATAGAACTGTTTCTATCTGCCCCTACCTCAGCCAGGTCCCACCAGTGTGCTGTCAGGGAGAGGTAAGAGTGTGCAGCATTCATGGTGGTCCAGATATTGCAGGTGAAATGCACACTCCCCTGTGCTTTAGCTAGCAATGCTTGGATGCGACTGTGACACTGGTTGCACAGGCTGAAGGTGACCTTTCTGCTAAATGTGGTTCTGGAGGGGACTTTGTAATTTGGAACTAAGACCTTCAGCAAATGCTTGAAACCCACATTCTCCACTACCTGCAAGGGCTGGTCATCAAGAACAATCATTTCCCTGATTCTCCTGGTTACAACTTTTGAGTCTGCCTGCCTCCTTCCCCGGGATAGCATTGCTGAACACCACCCATTTCCTCCATAGTGGGTTGTCGCTTCTGACACATGGCAGGGGGCTGCTGGCCTGCCACCTGACTGCTAGAAGGGGCTGAGGGCATGAGCTGACTCTGCTCCTTTTCAACCTCTTTACGCTGCCTGGAAAAAGGGGTCCCCCTGACTGGTATTGCCACCATCCCCAGATAGTGTTGCTTCTGCATATGATACATCATGCCAAAATTAGTTAGATGTCCCATTTGCTTACCTCTTCTAATAGCCGTGGCACAGTAATTACACTGAGCAAAATGCGGGTCCTCCGTAACTTTAAAGTGGCTCCAGATCACAGATTTCTTTTTTGATCCCTTCTCTATAGCCTTTGGGGTGGATGCTGGCACTGGAGTTGAAGTAGTAGGTGCACCCTGAGAAGCAATGCCAGGGGAATCAGTCACACTCTGTGCCTACGCTGACTGCTCTTCCTCCTCATCATCATCAGTTTAATCTCTCCCCTGCAGCTAAGACATAACTAACTAATCCTCCTAAACCTTCTTCAGCTATTACTTCTTCCATTTCTCATGATGAGAATCCCACATAAGATGATTCTTCATCGGAATCAGAAGCAAACAGTACCTGCGCTACATTTTCAATGCTAAGTAGAGTCTACTATTGCATTGCTGCTTTTGGGTCTCACCCTTTTGTTTTGCATGACTCAGCCTCCCCTTCCATCACCTCCAAAACTACAGGGTCAGAAACAGGTGGTGGCGATGCATCATCTTTAAATTTCAGTTTTTTTACAGATGGAACTGCCTGCCCCTCCAGATATTTTAGATTGGAACAGCTCCCTTTTTAACTTTAATGGGGGACTGGCACTGCCTTTTGAAGTGCCTCCTCTGCCATTCCCAATCACTTGGCCTTGTCTACCTTTCCCTGACATCATGGATTTAACGTCACTGCCTACTAGGGATTTCAATTGAAAGGATTATTTCTTTATTGGTGAATGAACACCTCTGTCCCAATATATGTGAGTCTGGAAAACTGCCCACAGACGCATGGTTCAGTGCCTTGATGTACACTAGGGATGTGAATCATTTATCTGACAATTGAAAATATTGTACGATGTTTTCAAACTCGTCAAATATCGGGGGGTCCCCAATAGTGATAGGAAAACCCCACAATTAATTTTTTGGGGTTTTCTTATTGTTTTGGGGGAGACGGGAAGAAAGGACTTTCAAAAACAACCCCCAAACCCACCTGACCCTTTAAATTTAATTATTTTGAATCTACCACCCTCCCGATCTCCCCCAATACCTTTTTAAAGTACCTGGTGGTCCAGTGGGGGTCCCGGGAGCGATCTCCCACTCTCGGGCCATCGGCTGCCACTAATCAAAATGGCGCCGATGGCCCTTTGCCCTTACCATGTGACAGGGACCATTTTTTAAGATGGCGCTGGCCATCCATTGCTCCTACCATGTGACAGGGGCTGGCCAATGGCACAGATACCCCTGTCACATGGTAAGGGCAAAGGGCCATTGATGCCATTTGCTCAGATTGGGGGATGAGGAAAAGAAGTAGGAGATTAAAAGAATCAACCAAGCGCTGCATCAGGATTAAGATTCAGAGTAACTACTCTGTTTCTCCTTTTTTGGAACTTGCTAAAACAGGACATAGTTGTTTGGCTCTGATTTCTGAGTAAATGGAGTGAATATATGTAGGTCTTTGTATGCTTTCTCAGCCTTGTGTGTGGAAATTGACCAGATTTTGTTTAGAAAATAATGTGCTCCCTAGTTGAGTGGGTTGTGGAGAGATTCACTATATCAATTGCAAGTTGGTAGCCATATCAGATTCGGATTTCCTGATTTGGGGATTGTATATACACAGAACATAGGGGCACAGGCCCAAAATACCTGTGTTGGTGGCAGCAAACAAGGGACGAGTTTTGGGACTGAGTTATATTAAAAAATAAATCATGATTGCCTACATCACCTATCTCTGGAGAGGGTCAGTGTTCAGACTATGGAGAGACTAAAAGGGTTGCCATCTGCAGCAAAGGGTCTTGGATTTCCCTAAAGAATCTACAAATCTCTTTAACTGGCAGTTTTATCACAAGGGCTGCCCTTATGAGGCATTTATTTAGAAATCTTTTGTACTTGGTAATATATCTTGATAAAAGTGCCCCTTATATTCATAGGAAATGCTAAAAATGTCCAAATGTGGGAACATTTCATTGGAAGCCACATTTGTGATTCCATCTTAATTTGTCTGCTCTCCAAGATGTGCTTTCTTTATCGTCTAATTATTTGGATCCGTTATTTTATAGCATGTGATCCAACTATGCATGGGTATGTGTTTTTATGTGTCAGAGAGGCTGGGACAATGAAAAGTATGCTTATAAGGTTTATTTCTTCCAGTCTTCATATGAGGTCATTTTATTAACTATAGAACAAAAGAATTGCTAAAAAATACTTTAAAGAATGGGGAATGTGCTTGAAAGATCTGATTAGCAGTGATGTAATCATTTGCAAGGTTTTGCCCTGAGAAACTTGGACTATGAATTGATTAGAGGAATGCATAGAAGTAAAAGGTTCAAATAATCTCACCAATGACTTTTCTGGAACAAATGTCTCCATGCTTTTTTAATCCTTAAATAGTCTTTCACTGCCTATTAAAGAAATTCTGTAAAACTCCCTTTTTTTTTTTGTTTCAGCAATTTGTATTGTTTATATTTGCATTATACAAAGATCAGGCAAGTAAGAATATGAACAAGGTGCGATGCAGAGACAGAGTATTGAAATAACATAATATCTGCTACAGTACCAATCATCAGGGTGCTGTAGCAGTCAAAAAAGCAAACAGAATGTTAGGAATTATTAGGAAGGGAATGGTTAATAGAATGGAAAATGTCATAATGCCTCTATATCGCTCCATGGTGAGACCCCACCTTGAATACTGTGTACAATTCTGGTCGCCGCATCTCAAAAAAGATATAATTGCGATGGAGAAGGTACAGAGAAGGGCAACCAAAATGATAAGGGGAATGGAACAGCACCCCTATGAGGAAAGACTAAAGAGGTTAGGACTTTTCAGCTTGGAGAAGAGACACCTGAGGGGGGATATGATAGAGGTTTTTAAAATCATGGGAGGTCTAGAATGGGTAGATGTGAATCGGTTATTTAGTCTTCCAGATAATAGAAAGACTATGGGGCACTCCGTGAAGTTAGCATGTGGCACATTTAAAACTAATCAGAAAAAGTTTTTCTTCACTCAACGCACAATTAAACTCTGGAATTTGTTGCCAGAGGATATGGTTAGTGCAGTTAGGACAGCTGTGTTTAAAAAAGGATTGGATAAGTTCTTGGAGGAGAAGTTCATTACCTGCTATTAAGTTGACTTAGATAATAGCCACTGCTATTACTAGCAACGGTAACATGAAATAGACTTAGTTTTTGGGTACTTGCCAGGTTCTTATGGTCTGGATTGGCCACTGTTGGAAACAGGATGCTGGGCTTGATGGACCCTTGGTCTGACCCAGTATGGCATGTTCTTATGTTCTTATGCTCTTATTATAATCACCAGTTTTCTGCTGCCTCCACTAAGGATTTTCAGGGAAAATATTTTTTTGTTTGTTTTTTGGTTCATTTTGGGAGTTTTTTTCCTGTCGAATTTCGATTCGTGGAATGTTTGATTTGTTTCATTCATGTGAAAAAATGAATAAAATAAAAAAAAACAGCCTAAAAAACAAAAATGCGGCCTCACAAGGCTTCCCATCCACCTAGAAAAATACCAGGGCCAGGATTCCCCCTAACCCCCTCTTATCCAGTTTGGTGGGGACCTGCCAGCGAGGCCTAGATCCAGGCTGCCATAAGAGATTTCTGAATTTATATTGTACTGTTCTTTCTCCCTCCTGATGCGGCCTAAGGGTGAAACACAGAACCATGTCAGGGGATGCACAAGTTTGAAAAACTAAATTCTTGGCAACAGGAGTTTTATATTTTGATAATAAAAAGTCTATACATTTAAAGATCCAGGACATATTCCATTTACTGTGGGGAATGTAAGAAATTATCATGCTTTCTTGTGCTCTTCCATTTAACAATGTCCCCCAGAAGAGACTCCTCAGGAAATTAGAATGCCATGGGATAGGAGGTAGTATCTTTATCTTATTATGAACTGCTAACTGGTTAAAAGAGAGGAAACAGAGTGTACAGTTAAATGGTCAGTCTTCCAAATGGAGAAAGGTCATTAATTTGTATTACAGGGATCAGTACTGGGACCTGTGCTGTATAACATATCCATAAATGATCTGGGAAAAGGAAGAATGACTGAAGTAATCATATTTGCATATAACATGAAATTATTCAGACTTGTTAAAACAGTAATAGAGAGTGAGGAATTGTAGAAGGAACTTGCGAAACATGGAGACTGGACATCTGAATGGCAGATGAAATTTAATGTGGAAAAGTGCAAAGTGATGCACATAGGGAAAAATAATCTCAGCTACAAGTACGCAATGCTGAGTTGCTGCATTTTGAGTCACCATCCAGAAAAAGGATTTTGGAGTCTCTTTTGGACAATATATTGAAATCCTCATCTCTGTGTGCAGTGGTAGTCAGAAAAGCAAATAGAATTTTAGGAATCATCTGAAAAGGAATGAAGAGTAAAACTGAAAATATTATATTGCTTCTGTATCGATTCATGGTATTACCACACCTAGAGGTTGGTAGATTTTAAAAGGGTGCGCGCGTTACCCAGCACGCGCACATGTACACCCGATTTGATAACTTGCGTGCACAAGTCAGGGGTCAGCGCGTTCAAGGGGGTGCACAATTGTTCACCTTGCGTGCACTGAGTCGCGCTGCCTTCCCACGTTCCCTTCCCCCCCACGTTCCCTTCCCTTCCCCTACCTCCCCCGCCCTTCCCCCCCACTACCTTTTCCTGTTTTCTGATTCTATTTCCAAACTTACTTCAGCCCTAGGGCTGAAGTAAGTTGCACGTGCCGGCCGACTGCCGGTGCGCGATCCCAAGCACAGAGGCAAATGTCCGCTGTGCCTGGAGCTTCTGAACCTTTTTAAAATCCGGCCCCATGAGTATTTTGTTTTGCTCTGGGTGCCCTATCTCATTAAAAAAAAAAAAAGCATAGGAATCATAAAATGTGCAGAGGAAAGAAACAAAAATGATAAAGCAGATGGAATGGCTCCCAAGTTATGAGAGGCTACACAGATTAGGGTTCTTCAGCTTTGAAAAGAGATGTCTGAGAGGGAAAAGGAAAAAAGTTTATAGAATCATGAGTGGGGTGGAACAGTTAAAGGACAATTATTTTCTCTTTCAAATTATACTAAAATGAGGAAATATTCCATGAAACTAACAACCAGCAGATTCAAAACAAATCATAGAAAGTACTTCTTTTTTTAAACGATATATTTATTGTTTTATATAAGGATAGAAACCAAGAATAAATTTGTTCCACTTAGCACTGACATGCCATATATAAGCTAAAAATATAGAGAAATACTGTATATAACTAGAAAAAATATAACAGTGAAACATAGTCCCAGTCCACAATATAAAGGGGGTAGGAAACCCACTATTCCAGGTAAAATTATATTCAAGAAATTCACTCCTGTTGGGCTAGGACATGTAAATTGAGAGCATCAAGGAGAAACTAGAGAAATTGGAGACTAGCTAAAGCCATTGCTATCCCTGGGTATGAACACCAAGAAATAGATCTACTTTATGGCATCAGCCAGGTACCTGTAACCTAGATTGGTCACCATCAGAGACAGAATACTGGACTTGATAAACCTTGGACTGATCCAGCATTGCACTTCTTATGTTCCAATAAAATCCTAACCACTACCTACTGGTTGCCCGCAGGCTCCTTTTGATCTGACTGTTACACTCGGAATGACAGTGATATGCATCTGTTCATACTATGACCAGCACAGCTGTTTTGGCATTAACACCATTTATTGACTCATCACCTAAATGAACAAAACTATCCTTGATCTCAATATCCCTACATAGTCAGGTTATAGCTCAAGGTATCCTAACATATAAAAAAGAGAGAGTCATTATAAATGTATGCATCTGAGCCTGATTAGTCTCAGGTTAAGTCTTATGACTGGCTGACTGCACATTTCAAAGCTGGTTATGCAGCTAAATAAAGATTTACCCAACTAAGGGGTTTATTTACTAAAGGTTTATCGCATGCGTTAGGGCCTTTTCGCGTGCAATAGAATTTAAATTAGCTGGAGGGGAGGAGCCAGGGAGGGGAGGAGTCGGGGTGGGAAGGGGGAAGAGTTGGCCGCAGCAGTGCTGCCGGTGATAATGTGAGGAATATTATCACTGGCAGTAGTGCAGTGAATAGCTACACCTTTTATGGTGTGCCTTTGGACCATGGCACGACTGCAGAGGAGCTTCGAGGAAGTGCAGAGGCAGACAAGATATGTCCAAGCACTGTGACATAGTAAGGGCAAAGGCTATCGGTGCCATTTTTAATAATGTAAGGCGACGGTCCGAGTGCAGGATATCGCTCCCGGACCCCTGCTGGACCACCAGGGACTTTTGGCAAGTCTTGGGGGACCCTGCTGACCCCCACAAGACTTGCCAAAAGTCCAGCGGGGATCCGGGAGCAACCTCCTGCACTCGGACCGTCGCCTTCCATTATTAAAAACGGCACCGATAGCCTTTGCCCACACTAAATCACAGGGCTGACCGTTGGCCCCTGTGACATAGTGAGGGCAAAGGCTATTGGTGCCATTTTGAATACTGGCAGTCAATAGCCTTTGCCCTCACTATGTCACAGGGACCGACTTTTGGCAAGTCTTGTGAGGGGCAGTCTTGTGGGGGTCATCAGGGTCCCCCAAGACTTGCCAAAAGTCCCTGGTGGTCCAGCGGGGGTCCGGGAGCGATCTCCTGCACTTGGGCCGTCGACTGCCAGTAATCAAAATGGCACCGATATTCTTTGCCCTTACTATGTCACAGGGGCTGCCGGTGCCATTGGTCAGTCCCTGTCACATGGTAGGAACACAAGATGGCGCCAGCCATCCATGTGACAGGGGCTGACCAATGGCACCAGTAGCCCTTGTGACATGGTAGGTCAAAGGCTATTGGTGCCATTTTGAAACCAGAAGCCCAGGGTGTGAGTGCAGGAGATGGTTCCCGGACCCCCTGCTGGACCACCAAGGAGTTTTGGTAAGTCTTGGGGGGGTCAGGTGGGTGGGGGGGGGGTTGTTTAAATTGGCTTCTGTAGGCGGCCGAATAATTTGGCGAAGTTTTGTGTATTCGCGGGGAATCACGATACGTTTCGCTTCCCCACGAATACAACGAATATGGCCACATCCGTTGCGGATTGCCAATACGTAGGGACCAAATGCACACCCCTAGTGGAAACATTACACAGACTTTTAGCTGAATTAAGAGAAGAAAGCTTTCAGGAGCAAATAAAGTATTACCATGTAACTTGGTAAAATTCTACCATGCTTATTAACATGGCACTTAACCTGATATACAATAAATGTTATTGAGACCTTGGTAAAACTTATTCTAAATAGCAGGCTAACAGGGACATCCTAAAGGAAAGGGCCAGTTTGTAAGGGGAATTTCACCCCCCTCCTCCCATCCTGGACTGAAGCTGAAAGCCACAATACCCCAATGGATCCCCTCCCTCTTCTACCCTCTTAGATTGAAAATTAAGGGCCACATACCCTGATCCCCCCCCCCCTCCTTCCCACCCCAGCACAAAGTCCAAGGAGCCACATGCCTTAGCTATTTCCCTCCCAACTCCTTAAGCTCCCACCAAAATGTCCAATCTCTGCCTATCCTTTCCGAAGAGGCCCAGAAGAAGATCAGGGCAGAAGAGAGCAAGACTCCCCGATTTCTTGCCACTTTCAATTTTCAAAATGATACCTGCTGATCTCCTATGCCACTTTTTGTCTCTTCAGACAGGGTAGGCATGGGTGTGACATGGTAGGAGTGGAAGGGGATCCGAGGGGGGAAGTAGGATCATGCAGCCCCATGGACTTTGTGGAAGTGGTGTTGGGGATGGATCAGGCCATGCTGCCCCTTGGACTTTCTACCTGGAGAGGGATGGATTGGGGCATGGGGGCCCCTTCATTGCGCTGGAGAGAGGAGGATCAGGAAATGTGTTGGAATAGTTTATTTCTTATCATTTTAAAATAAATTGCAGTAAGTTATGTGTCGCAGGATTCTCCTGTAGCTAATATACAGCATGTTTTGGGCAATATTGCAATAGACATTGGGTGGCCGTGGCCTTTAAAAATGTTGAAAGTTACTCAGGTGGCTCTATGAGAGATAAAAGTTGGCCATCCCTGCCTTAAATAATTGCTTATAACAAATTATACAATTTAAAATACAGTACATAGCCTCAAATGACTGGATATCATGTTTTCTAATTCAGTGGTTACAGCAAGAAACATTTTTTGTTTTTATCAAGGATTATGTTGTCATTTGAAGAGAAAAAAAAGATATTTTTTATAATCCCATGCCTATTTCCACAGTAGTTTAGATTCTAAATCATGTTTAAAATCCTAGTGTCAGCGTGTAGGTTTTTCCAAAGCATTTGAATCTTGTTAAAACAATGTTTTCTCGCCAGGTGAAAAGTTGCCATAATCTGAGTGCCAGTTTTCAACTCTGAGATTTTAAGACTTGTCACTGAAGTTTAAAAAAATCATTCCACATATTTAAATAGTAGAATACAATCATAACAAGTTCTTTACCACATGAATGTTCTTACATGAACTCCAAGCTCTCTGCCAGTCTAGGCTTAAAAAGGCTTTGAGGCTGTTCTAACAAGAAACTAGCATCTTCTAAAGTCTGAACAGAATGCAAATCAACTATTGAAACAATAGTCTGACACCTTTCATTCTACTGCTACAAATGGAACATTTGTTTTATTGTAGCAACATATCTTAATTTCAATATACATTATAAAAATTATTACTGAATCTCAATTGTGCCGTTATATTAACATAAATTACAATGGATCACCATGGGGCTGATATTGAGCTATATCTGGCTCTTGTTAGCATTTGAGGTGGGCTGGAGTTAGCCGCATATGTTATGTGGCTGTGCCGAAGTGCTGTCCTAAAGTTAACCAGATATAGCGATCCGGCTAACTTAAGGCCTGATTTTAAAACCCCCCGTGTGTAAAAACGGGGGTTATGCGCATGGCCGGGCTTTGCCCGCGTTGTGAGCATTTTAGAAGAGGCCCGGCCGCGCATGTAAACTCTGTTACATGCACAAGAGCCAGGCCTCTATCAAGGGGTGGTTCCGGGGGTGAAGAGGGGTGGACCAGGGGGTGGGGAGGGGTGGAGTTGGAGGCTGCTGGTACAGCGGTCATTTGCCGCTATGCTGGGGGATTGCTTGCCGACAGCCTGCCGGCACGCGCAAATTACACCAGCTCAGGAGCTGGCATAAGTGCAAAAAACAAGAAACCAACTAAAAGGTAGGGCCTTGAAAGGGTCGGGGAAGAGAGGGGAAGAGGGAGGGGGGTAGGTAGGGGGGGTAGGAAAGTTTCCTCCCAGTCCGCTCCTTAATTGGAGCGGACTGGGAGGGAACTGGGGGAGGCCCAATCTCGTCACTGCATGTAATCTGAGCAAATCTCCCCCCCCCCCGTGCGTGCCGGCCCAGATTTTATAACATGCGTGTGCCAGCATGCGCATGTTATAAAATTGTGCATCCATGTGTGCGTGCCAGGTAGCGCGCACACATGGAGGCGCACGTGTATTTTTTAAAAATCTACCCTTTAAAGGGGATATTCAGTGGCGTGGCCACACCACTGAATATACTAGGCTATATTAAAGTTAGCCAGATAAATTTATCTGGCTAACTTTAGGACAGCTCTATGGCATGACCAGTGTTAAGCATGTAACTTATGCTGCTAACTCTGGCCAACCCCGAAATGCCTCCCGACCATCCCCAGACTGCCCCCAATTTATGTGGCTAAACTCGTTATGTGGCTAGAGTTTAGCTGCATACAGGTTCTAATATCACCACTTTACCATTTAGACGGATATCTTTTCAGTTATCCAATTATCAGCCTTCTGAATATCTGCCTCCGTGTTTCTATAAAGCTTGTGCGTGGTCTCCCAGGAATTGTTGCAAAATTTTTTGCAGGCTGTGATACTTTTTACGGAATCAGCTTAAGAATAAACTAAAAGCATTGCAGTGCACAAGCTTCTGAGACCAGATAAGGCCCATCTTCAAAGGATAATTATTTGGATTGAGAAGCTGTTACAGATTGCTCAAGCTCTAGAAACTTGCCATTCCTTCATAATTTACAGTTTTACAGTACACCCTTTACTGTTTCAGCCTTTGTCATCCCATGGAGGACTCAACAAACAAGAGCAGAGAGCTGAATATTGCCCAAGAGCAAATGGATTGATTTATCCAGATTGTTTTGACCTCTAGAGTGTGACCAGAGTCAAAAACAGAAATAGCAAAAGTTACAAATGCAGATATTCAACAGGTATTCATTAAAAATATATATTTGTTGCCACTTGAAAAAAAAGACTTTCAAGATACATAGAAGGAGACATCAAGAATGCTACTTAGGAACCTCCACTCCTTCCATAGACATTAAAACACCAAATCATTCAGGCACTTTTTTTTTTTGCTTTTGTGATCCTTCAGTTACAAATATTACTCCTGAGTAAGCACTGATAAAGTCATAAAGCACTCCCTAGGAAATAGCTTTGGCAATTTTAAAATCATTCTACTTATACAGGTGAATTTTCAATGGAGTTACACATGTAAATGTAACATACTGTCATAGCAATTTTCAAAAGCCATTTACCCATGTTAAGTGCACTAACGAGGATAAAATTGAGAATTCAATGGACTATATTGTAGCAATTTTCAAAAGCCCATTGACATGGGGAACGTGCATTTCCAAATGTAAAATCCAGTTTTAAGTGTATATGCTTTTAAAAATCAGGTCCTCGGAGAACATGAGGAAATGTAGCTGGTTATAGCAGAGGACTGTAACTCAACGAATCCAAGTTTCAAATCCCACTTCTCCTATTGAAGGTCTTTGTGACCTTGGATAAGTCACGTCACATTCTGTTGCTTCAGGTATAAACTTGTAGGTAATTTTCTTTTTTTTTAATGCAATTTTTTTATTGAAGAAAAAGAACAAGAATACAAAACATCAGTATTATCATATAAAGAAGACTGTAACATTACCAAGTGCAGTAATGTAAAGCATACCAAATCCAAAACATAATACATGAAAACAGAAAATAAATGAATAGAAAAATAAAGAATAAAATGTAATCTACATATACTTAACAACTAGTTATGATTGATCAAAATTTGTCTCTAACGGACTCCACATGGAGAGTCATCATGCTAAACATTAACATTTATCAGCAGCTATTTTTTTCATATCTATAATATTGACAGACAGTGTGCCACCAGAAAGGAACACTTAGGAGATTGCTGTTTTTCCAATTAGGTATTTTCAATTTCAAAGCAATGGTGAGAAAAAAAATCCAGCAACATCTTGTGTGATAAGTTGAGATGAAAATCATGACCTTGTGAGTTAAAGACAACTATGCAGTATGCAGTACATTATTGGAACACAGAAATGAAAAATATCTGAAATTTTATCCCAGACATCAAGTCAGAATGTCTTGATATTGGGACATTTAAACAACATATAAGATAGAGATGTTTTCGAATGAAAACAAGACCAACATTGATGAGAAGTAGTTAACCAGGTATAATTTTCAGGATGCCAAGAATGTTCTATGGGCTACAAAATACATTGATTGAGTAATAAAGGTGGAGAGTTATATCCTTGTAGTGGAAAGCCAAAATAATTCCAAGACATGTTCCGAAAGAGAGCCATGTAGGTCAGATTCACAGCTTCTAGTCAAACCCAAGTTTTTGTGACTCTGGGAGTGTTTGAGAAATTTATAAAAAGCAGTTGCTAAGTGATCTTGGGGAGAGAATTTCAAGTATAATATACCAGGATATGTAGACATTCCAGTAAATTGTGAAGGATTAGTCTTAAGAAAGTGGCTCAATTGTAATTAGTAATAATATTGTATATTTGGAAGATTGAAATGAAGAGTTAGATCAGTAAAGGGGATCAGTTCATTATCCTTCACAGTTTGATGCATAAACCATATACCCACATTGTAGCCACTGTACCCAGTTCAGTCTTTGATTGCCAATTGAAATTTTAGGTTTAAATCACAGAGAGGAAAAACCAGTATCATTCCATTCATTCCAATCATTGGCCTAGATTTATCATTTCGCTAAAATTATAGTATAATGATCGCCTGTGGTCAAAAAAGAGGTGGTGAGGGGGGGGGGGCGAAAGTGTGCAGCTGGCCGCATTGCGGTGGTGTGGTATCGTATGCCGTGGATGCAGCCATGCTGAACACTTTTGCCCCCATTGCACCAATAGAAAACATGTAGCTTTTTCCAGTACCATTTCCAGCGATAATGTGCGAAACATCGCCCAAGCGCTACCGGCCCCTCATTTTACTAAACTCCTCCCCTTTCCATCATTTACATTTTAACATCACATGCAGTAGTTATCATGTGTATTAGGGCATTATTGCATGTGATAACGCCTTAACACCCGAAATAACAGCCCATTGCAATTTGAACAATGACCCCCTATAAGAGGTACAGAATCTGTTGTACCTTTACAGTGGACTCAGTAATACACATGGATAAAATTTGAGCAGGAGAGGGATCCCTAATAATAAGGAATTAGTAAGAGGGTAAATAATATAGCTTGTTCGAAAGTTAATATTCTAGGGGTGTGAAAGGGGTTTATTGTCCCTGTTGTAGGATGTAGGACTGATGATAACTTAGACAGTTCTTTAGGGGCCCATGCTGGTAATTTTCAATGGAAAATGTAAATGTACCATACTATCATAGTAATTTTCCAAAGCCCATTTGCCTGTTCTAAGTACATTTAGGGGCGGATTTTAAAAGCCCTGCTCGCGTAAATCTGCCCGGATTTACGCGAGCAGGGCCTTGCGCGCCGGTGCGCCTATGTTCCATAGGCATACCGGCACGTGCAGAGCCCCGGGACTCGCGTAAGTCCCGGGGTTTTTTGAGGGGGGCGTGTTGGGGGCATGTCGGATTGGCGCGGTGTTTTGGGGGCGGGACGCGGCGTTTTGGGGGCGGGACCGGGGGCGTGATTTCGGCCCGGGGCGGTCCAGGGGCTTGGCCGCGCCCTCCAGAACCACCCCCAGGTTGCGTCTCGGCGCGCTAGCGGCCCGCTGGCACGCGGGGATTTACTTCTCCCTCCGGAAGGCGTAAATCCCCCGACAAAGATAGGGGGGGGGGTCTAGATAGGGCCGGGGGGGTGGGTTAGATAGAGGAAGGGAGGGGAAGGTGAGGGGAGGGGAGGGCGAAAGCGAGTTCCCTCCGAGGCCGCTCCGATTTCGGAGCGGCCTTGGAGGGAACGGCGGCAGGCTGCGCGGCTCAGCGCGCGCCGGCTACACGAAATCGGCAGCCTTGCGCGCGCCGATCCAGGATTTTAGCGGATACGTGCGGCTACGCGCGTATCTACTAAAATCCAGCGTACTTTTGTTGGCGCCTGATGCGCCAACAAAAGTACGCGAAGGCGCGCTTTTTTAAAATCTACCCCTTAATGTATTGACAATTCAATAGCATAGACTGTAGCAATTTTCTAAGGCTTTTGAAAATTGCTACAATATGTGTTATTGAATAGGATCTTCCCACAGTAAGTACATTGAATGTGGGTAACTGAATTTCTGAAAATTACTACGATAGTATGCTACATGTACATTTACATTTTGCTTTGAAAATTACCTCCATTGGTTGTAAATCTCCAGTGCAGGGACCTATGAATTCTTCCTGAATTTGTAACTTGCCTTAACCTCAGATTTGGAAAAATAATTAAATCTAAAATCAAATCAAAATCATAGCATAAACATTCTTCTTTAACTCTCTCAATTTCCCTGCCTCCCCCCCCACCCCGAAAAAAATGTCTCCTATTTGCAAAATCTAGATAAAATTCCCCAAGCTTTTGGAGGACCATTGATGTTTTCCCACTTGTGAATGGGAACTGGTCAGCTATCAGTGAAATTGTCAGCCCTGAAGAGAGTGCAGAAAATAAATGAACATTAAAAGGCCATTACTGGCCTTAGATATTCACCCCACAGGAGCTGGTAGGAGCTTCTCCTCCTCCTGCTGGGATACAAGGATAATTTTGGGTGTTCAGAGCGGTGAATGGGGATGGTGCCACACTTTTTTAAGAAGCAGAAATGAAAGCCTGCAAATGGCAAAGGTACCCAGATAACTTTTCTGGGTAACTTCAGTCTAATATATTAAGTGGAAGAGAATGTTCTGCTGAAAATCTGGCTAAAGTTATCAGATAAATTTTTCCAGATAACTTTGTCACTCACTGCCCTAGTAAATATGAATCTCTCTGAATTGCCAGAGAACACTTCTTGCTATACACGTGTTTTTCTCAGCCTCAGCATTCCAGTAATTCCCTAGAGAGCTCTCCTTATTTATCTTTGCCAAAACTAGAACTCTTTAAACCCTCTTTTCTATCTAAAGTGAGAGATTCTCACTTATTTAACCTTTATTTTAAGAGAAAAGATTTGTGGTTGTCTTTAGTCGATATGGATCTATAGAATTATGTGTCAGCAAACAAGTTGTGCCTTTTTACTGGACTAACAGAATACAATTGTAACTAGCTCTCGAGAGTTATCCTCTTTTCATCAGGTCAGTGAAGAAACAGTGCCGTTATACTGGGGTTTAAATAATACAAAGTCATCTAGGTCTTAGGCTGCCTGCATATGCTATTATAGCTCAGTAAAGGGAAGGAGGGGCAGAGATTATCAGAGATAATAAGACAGTAAAATCTTATAGTTAAAAAGGCCTATATCTAATGATTGAGAAAGCCAATGTCCTTATTAAAACAATTTGTGCTTGTTTTGAAGAGCTTGGTCATCCTATTTTCAAATGTTTTCTTATATATGCCTAAAGTATTCTATAAGTACCCTGATAGTGAAGTTCTTAAGGGGACAATTTCAGACAGGCAATTTACATGTATAAATTGCTATTTACACACAGCTTTGAAAATTATCCTCTGAAAGGACTATTGTTCAATATACAGAGTTTATAGAGTAGATGGAATAAATGTCATCAATAAAGGACTAGATAGATAAAAAGGATTAGAGGCCAGAAAGGTTTGAGAGAGGGGACATGGGCTATAAGAAGGGAAAAGGTGGTACAAGTTGGGAGAGAGGACATGGACATAATAAGAAGAGGAATAAGGGTGAGTGATTAGGTGAAAGGAACTTAAGAGAGGAAGAGAGAGGTGAAGGTGACTGGAAAAGGAGCTATGTGGACAGAGAGGTGGGGGGCTGATAGGGGGAAATAAACCAAGAGAAGGGTTGTAAGAAGAGAAAGGATCACGGTCGAGGGAAGAGGCAAGATCAGGTGAGGAGAGAGATGGAAGTGGCAGGAAGGGGACACTTGGAGGAGGTGAGAGAAGCCGGTGGGTAGAAAGAGATATATACATGGAGGAAAAATAACCAATGATAAAGAAATGAAAGAAAGACCAGAAACTATGGTCTGTTTCCCTTCTCTCCCCCCCCCCCCCCCCCTTTCCTATGCAGCATTATTCATTTCCTACCTTCAGGGTCAAGGTAAAGGGAAGCAGTTCAGCAGCAGAAGCAGACTATGGAGTGCGACTGCCACTTCAGCAAGTTCGGAACGGCTAAGCACGAGGAAGTTCCTACTCCTAATTCCCAGAGAAGAAAAGTTTCCAGTGCAAAATGATGTCATCTCTGGGCTGCCAACACACTGACCTGCCTGCTCGACATCACCAAAGAAGGCACAAAACGTTGCTGGTGATGATGTGCCTACATGCACCACCTTATTCCTTCGATGTTGTTGTCAGGTAGGCAAGCCTGGATGTGTCAACAGGCACACAAGGCCTGTGCCTATGGTGGCAAAAGTCTGGGGGCCAGAAGCTGATTTAAGATTTGCAGCCTTCTAGATGTGCTGAATCTCAGTCAGGAGAGAACAACTCTCTGTTTCCTGATCCAGTCCCTCCCCTCCCAGGCAGTGTGCAGAGATGGAGGAGGGTGAGACTGGAGCAAAGAAGGAATAGAGGGATTATTTTGGGGAAGTGAGGAAGAACTGCATGGGGATCATTGGGTTTGAGGATAGAAGCTGGTGTGTGAAAGGGGATAAGTTGGGGAAAGTGGTTGTGTGTGAAAGAGAAGGGAACAGGAGGGGAAAGTGTTTGTATGTATGAGGAAAGGGATTGGTGCTGTGTGTATATGTATGCCAAATTGGGTGGGTGGTTACAGAGGGATGCAAGGCGGAGCAGAAATGAAGCATGGTAGGAATACTGGCCTATTCTACCACCCACCCCTGCAAATGCAACTCATATCTTCTCTCCCCCTTGATCTCAGATTCTATTCCCCCAGATCTTGGAACCTCCCTTCCTTCCTACCGCTCCCTTCTCCCCAGATCCTGAAACCAACACCTAAACCTTTCCTATTCCCTCCCTTTCCCTCCTCTTCTCCCGTCACAGATTCCTGACCTTTCCTCCTTCTTCAGGTTTCCCCTTCTCCCATCACCCACAGCTCCAGTCCTCTTTCCTTCTTACATTCCTCCCTCTCTCCACATTCCTCTCACCTTTTCCTCACCTCATTCCTTTTCCTCATCTCATTCCTATTCTTCCTCCCTTCTCTTCCCATTCCTGGTCCCCTCAACCTCCTTTTCCTATCCCCATCCATGAGACCTCCTTACTGTACTGATACTTGCGATCTCTTTTCCTTTTCTAATAAAAAATAAATCATGCAGAATCAAGCAAAGTTGGAAAATTACTTCATTTTGATAGCATTTTTATAAAAGATGTAAATGTTTGTCAATCTGCTTCAGAACTGTCTCATTTATGCCTTAGACCTTCTACTCCTTGATTTCCAACCTCATGGAGCGGGGGTAGGGGCGAAAGCACCAACAGTACCTAGAGGTGGCAAAACCCTACATCTATCACTGCAGGTAGGGAGATCATAGCATCAGTGGGCCAGAGATAATACAGCTTTGGGAAGAGGTGGATGGGCTTGCAAAAAAGGGCCAGTTTTGGCCATCTCAGTCTTAGTGAGTAGGATGCTGTTTATCAGGCAAGTTAAAATGGTATAGCATGCACAATAACTGATAGCAACAATTAGTGAATCAGCCCCAATTGTTTTATTTGGCCTTTCCATTGACAACCTGCAAAAGAAATTAATTTTTTATCTGAATAATGTTTTTTAATGTCAGTTTCTTATCATACATAGAGAATGTGAAGCACAAACTGAGTGCTTTCTGGTACTGTTGATTGTATGTAGTTCATTGCAAATCACATTCACAACCCATTAAAATCTTAATTTAAAGCAAACCATTACACACAAAGAAAACAATGACTCAGTTCTAACAGCCAAGGACAGTGGATCTAATTTTTTTGCTGGGTATTCAAGTGAAGACTCAAACAATGCATCCCAGGGCTGTTGATGCTGCTGTAAATTATAAAATTTATCTACAATTTAAAACAGCTTGTGCTTATCTAGGAGCAGTTCTTGGAAATCAAAAAAAATCTATAGGCCCGAACCCAAAAATGGGCCTTATTCAGAAAGGACATTTTACCATTCTGTGTCTATGTAAAAAAAAAAAAAAGCAAAAACCTTGATTGAATAATATGCAGTGAGTCCCAAATCAAGCAGCCATTGTTCTTTTTAAGGGCAACTCCTAATTGTTGCTGGGGAGTTTATTCTGAAGGGTAGTTGGCAGGCTTAACCCAAAGAGAAACAAATTGGCTATGAGATAAAACAGAATGAAAGAAATGCAGTCATTCTCTTTTATAACACTGACCAGGACTGCATCAAGCCTGACTGGGTAGTGGAGAGCATAACTTCTCACTGCCTACAATGCCACCTGGACATCTTGCAGTTCTGACTGAGGGAACTTTAATCTCCCTTCATCCCTTCTTACTTGTCTCTTTCTCTTTTCTATCTATCCACCTTCCTTTTCTCTTTTGTCAATGTCTATTTCTCATCTTCTTCTTCTTCTTCTTCCTCCATCTCTTTTACCTGCACAGCCTCCTTTTCTTCTTTCCAATAGTTCTTCACAATCTTTTATCACCACTGTGTGCAGGTAGCTTGGATAACTGGTCTTTTTGACTGTCCAGAGAGGCTTGTTTCCAAGTTATATAGCAATGGTGTCTCGGTTAATTTCCTGCCGTTTCAGAATTTTGCCGTGATAACATACTTAAAGTGACGACAGTAGGTGTTACAGTGGGAAATTTACTGCATTTTCCCTTTTTTCTTTTAGGGGGGGGATCTAAAAAAAGCAGCAGTTGTCATGGAAGCTGGGGCTCTGCAAAGCATATGAGGTCAATGCAACTGCTGACCCCATGCCTTCTGCAAAAGTTGCCGAAATTCTGGCTTCAACTGAGGTGGTGACTTCCAATACTTTGATTATGGAAAACTCTCCAGGCATAGACTTACCTTCCAAAGTTGCTGTTACAGGTGGAGGAAGGGGCACAGAAAGAAGATTTCAGTGGGAGAAGGAAACAGCCTGTTCATGGAAGAAAAGTCTATAAACCATGATAAAGGTGGACTTGGGGAAATCCATTGCTTAACCTTGGGATAAGTAGCATGGATCTATCGACCTTTTGGGATCATGCCAGTTACTTGTGACCTGGATTGGCCACTGTTGGAAACAGGATACTGGGCTTGATGGACCTTTGGTCTGACTCAGTATGGCAAATTTTATGTTCTTCTGACTGCTGTTCATGTCAGCCATGCCAAGAAAAATATGCTTTTTGGAAGGGCTCAATTACAGACTTATTTTTCTGGCTTTTCATCAACTACTGTGACTTAATTTTGAAAAAGGGATACTTTTCCCATTTCTTTTCTGTTTGCTGGGGAGCCCTCTGTGGCACCTAGGATCACAGTACACTCCTACTGCAATTACAGATGCTTTCAGCATTGCTTTGATGACAACACTAGAAGCATAAGCTTCCAGCGTTGCTGTCAGTAGCAATGCTAGGGGGTCATTTTTCAAAATGCGGTAAGGCGTTTTTGCATGCGTTAAGGGCTTATCGCATGCGAAAAGCCCCATTTTCACATGCGATAGGCCTTTAACGCATGCAAAAACGTGTTTACCGCATGCGATCACACCATATTGTATGGTGCGATGCAAATTCTAAAAATAGGAGGAGTTAGGGGCGGAGAGTGGGCTGGGCTAGCCTGTCTGCGAAGAGCTATCGCACAGCCATAACTACACCTCTTTGAGGTGCGATAGCAGCCGTGACCATGGGGGGTCATTTTCCAAGGAGTTACTGCAGGAGATAATTCCACAAATCGTGCTAACAGCCTTTAACGTGATTGCAAAGCTTTAATTTTGTATTCAGGGGGTGGAGCATATGTTAAGTAGGAAAGAGTTATTGTCTGCTGCAAAGTTAATGCAGCCAATAGCTACAACTCTTTTATTTGCAGTACTTTGGTTCATGATAGCCTGTTTCAGTGTTGTGGAGAGAGAGAAAGAGAGAGAGAACCTTGCTATAATAGCCCTTCCCTAGACAGGTATTTGTATCCCTATGGGAGGCCCACCTAGTAACTCGAGGTGGGGAATAGGTATGAGTGTAGGGGGTTGGGGGCCACTTTCACATTCAACATGAGACGTACGAACAGAACAGTGGTCTCTTGTGACGATTTGCTGGCCTTCGGAGTGAGGAAACTCACTCCAAGATGAGATTTGGACAATGTTCTCTCCACCTAGCTTGATGGACACTCTACCTGGGCAACAACAAGCTAGGTGGGAGAACATTGTCCAAATCTCATCTTGGAATGAGTTTCCTCACTCCAAAGGCCAGCAAATCTTCACAAGAGACCACTGTTCTGTTCGTACGTCTCATGTTGAATGTGAAAGTGGCCCCCAACCCCCTACACTCCTACCTAATCCCCACCTCGAGTTACTAGGTGGGCCTCCCATAGGGATACAAATACCTGTCTAGGGAAGGGTTAGTATAGCAAGGTTCTCTCTCTCTCTCTTCCTCCTGAAATAGGCTGTCTGGACACTTTCATGCACTGTGATGATTGTTTGGGAGTTTTATCACACAGTGGGGAAACATTGTGTGCTGTGATGTTTTCGCGATTTGCGGAAATGTATTCGCGAATCACGAAAACATCATGTCATGCGAAGTTTCCCTGCTGCACGAAAAAAGCCTCATTTGCATGGGAAATGCCCCTTAATGCATTACCAATGCGATATTGGAAAATGAGGCTCTTCGCACAGGTAATTATCGCAAATTGCAATAAATACTATATTAGCATAAAACACGCCCCTTTTGCTATCGCATGCGGTACTTACCGCATTTTGATAAATCCAGGCCCTAGTAGCTTATGGTCCTTCACTGTCTCTATCATATTCCCCTGTCTTTCTTTTCCTTAGGAGATATCTCATATGTCTTTTGATACTTATCCTGCACCATTTTGGCAACCTTATCACCTACAGCCTGCCTGTAGTGATGTGGGAGGTATCAAGATATGGAGATCATAAGGTGCTTATTATATTACTGCATTATTAGTATCTGGGTATATTTAGTATAGAGTGTGGGATGGATTTTTGAGGTTATATACAGTTTCTGTTTATGAACAGGATAGTTTATTAGGTAGGGTTTTTCATTATTTAGGTGTGTATTTATTATGAGGGTATTAATACTGAAATGATGTTGTAATTTTAAATTGCGGGGTAGGAGTTTTATTCTGATGTAATATTAAGGCCATAGTTATTGTATCTTATGAATCTGTTTGCATTTATTGGCTTTATAATATTTCAAATTACTCTGAGTTTTTAATGAAAGGGTAATAAATAAATATGAAGTATAAATAAATAATAACATATCCTTTCAGAGATACAACATCCAGAACCAGACATAATATTCCAGATATGTTCCCACCTTGCTCAGATGCATCATCTCTAAGCACGCTAATATCCCTCTGTCTCTGGCCACCACCTTTCACACTGTTCCACTACCTTGAGAACATCAAACATGATCACTCAAAGAACATTCTTCTACTTGGTGCACCTCCTTATGTAGTGCTACCTCAAATTTTTGCACCATCAAATGCATGATTCTGAATCCTTACATTGAGTCATAACTGCAAAACATTCACCCAATCTTCAAGAATTCTTTGGTAACTTCCTACTCTGTCTGCCTCCTCCAATATCACAATTTTAGGTTGCAGATCTTAGTGTCCTCTGCAACAAAGCAAGCTTTTCTTTCTAAACCCCTCAACTTATGGCTAACAAAGATTCTGTATAGGACCGCCCCATGACAGACCACAGAGAGACTCCACTAATCACTCTCCTTTACTGAGTGAAAATACAAATTACTGCTACTCTCTACTATCTGTCACTAATGTTCCATAATCTGGATCCTGCTTCCAGAATGTTCAGTTTCTGAGCCTCCTATGCAGGACAGCAACACAAGTTCTGTTTCGACTCCTTATACCGCTGAAACCCCTAAGAACTCTCAGACCCCTAGCTGATCCTCCATGAAGACTCTCATCACCGTGTTGAGATCCCCCCATATTCCCCAAGATGAGCAGTCTACCAGTGTGCTGCAAATTGGGGCACTTTCCATCTGCACACTGCAAATCACCACCAGCAACACCATCACCGCCAAATAGACATTTATATAGCTCCAAGGTTTCCATGCACGGGAGGTGAGCCTATTTCAATGGAAAAGAAGCTCTAGAACAAAAGGTCATGGGATGAGAGTGAAAGGGGATAGACTCAGGAGGATTCTTAGGAAATATTTCTTTACAGAGAGGGTAATGAATGCACAGATCAGCCTCCAAGTTCAGGTGATGGAAATAAAAACAGTATCTAAATTCAAGAAAGCATGGGATAAACACTTGCACATGGGATGTGCAGGCGAAAAAATTAATTTTGGTTTCTTCTTTCAGTTCGTTGGGACCCATATTTGATTCATTAGTTTCAGTACAAGAAAAAATTGTTTATTCATTTCATTAGTTTCATTCATTTTCCATTAAAACCTATGGAGGAAGCATTACAGTCTGTTATGGGCTCCAGAATAGTGATTTTTTTAATCAATTCTAATGAAATTTGTGAGAAGAAATCATCAGAAGGGGGAAAGAACTGCAAGATATTTAGAGTGTGGCAAAGTGGCATCAAAAGTAGCATAAATAGCAACATAAGGCTCTGCAACGGGGTACCAGGCTTACAGGATTGGCAGGAGTTCTCTAATGCAATGTGAGTGAAGCAAAGAATCATCAAAAAGAGGAAGAACTCCCCAAGATTACAAAAGAGGATGATAGCCTAATAATAGCATCACAAACAGTTGATGACATCACGAGAGGCAAAGTGGCACCAAAAGTGGCATCAGCACCCTAAGATATCATGAAGGGAGAATGAAGCAGAAAATGTGGCAAACAAAATTCCAAGGTACAGATAAAGGGACCAAGAATCAGAAAGAGTGGTATCAAGATTACAAAAGCATAGGAGATGTGCACAGCAGCACCCCAGATTGGCAAGAAGACCTCAAAGTGTAAGAGCTAGACTATGCCAGGAAGGTGCAGTTACAGAAAGAAGTGAAGAACCGCAAGGTGTAAAATCTGCACTGGCAGCAAGGCCAAGGAGCAAAAGGATCCAAAGGTGTAGGATGAGGGGCATAGCATTAAGGCAGCATGGCATGGGAAATGCCAGTAATTCTGTTGGAGAATACAGACAACCGTAAAGGGGGATGCCTCTTCCTGTCGAAGCACGGCTGCACCTGGCTGATCCATCAGTCCAGAAGGATGTGTTTGTGTCACGGAGTAAGCCACGCACATCATAGGTAGGTCGGTACCTAAGTGCGCAGTACAGTGGAACTGCGAGTGGGCCATGAAACCTGTTACGGTTCATGGAGCGGTGCCGAAAGACTGCAAAATAATGGTTAGCCATTGCAAAAGCAGAAGAGATCAAGAAATTGAGTGTGATAGATAAAGAATGGTATTGAAACCCTGAGGAGTGTTTCAGTAAGTTTGCAAAGCATTGAATGGCTGGGGCATGACAAAAAGTGGGTAGGTACTCTAGGAGAAGGGTATTTGGCAACAAACTTGAACAGCTGGAGTAGCAGGAAGCTCTCTCAGGTGTCTAGACTAGCTTGGAATGGCAGCAGCAGCAGTGGTGCTGGTATATCTTAAGAACGTGAATGGTAAGAGCAGAGCAACGCAGTGAGAAGGGTATCTGTATAATGCCCCCAAAAGCATTTGCCAGTTCTTGCACATGCACAGAGCAGTGGAGCAAACAAGCACCATAATGTAGCATGAATGACTTGCAGTAGCAACAGCAGAAATGGTAACGGTTAATAATTAAAAAAAAAAATTGGAATGGCAGGAGCAGAGCAACATAGCAAGGAGTATAGCTGTCCCACCCCCAAAGCTGTGCTATTGTCAGTTTCAGGTCCATATAGCATCTGAGAAATACCATTGCAGGTCAAAAATGTAGCATTCTTAGGGACTCCAAAGTTTATTGGAAATTATTAAGGATCATGAGCCTTTCCTTGACTGGATATGGGTGGAGTATGACTTGCTAAAGATGAAAGTGTCAGGTCATTGTGCTCATGGTTGGAGCAAAACAGACTTTGCAGGGTATGTCAGGCCTGGATGGATATGGTTGAAGATGGGATGCTGTAGCTGGAAGTGTTAGGACATGGAGGTGATGGATGCAGCAAGACAGGCTTATGCAGGATATGTCAGGCCTGAGTGGATATAATAGAGCATTGGATTCTGCCATTGGAAGTGTCAGGCCTCAGAGGTCATGGCTGCAGCAAGATTGGATTAGGCAGGATGATTCAGGCCTGAGCTGATATCGTGGCTTATAGCATGCTGTAGCTGGAAGGGTCAGGCAACAGTGGTAATGTTTGGAGTATATAATGCCACAGTTATAAGTGTCAAGTCACAGTAGTAATGGTTGAAACATGGCATATCACAGCTATAAGTGTCAAGCCATAGTGATACGATTTGAAAATTGCATGCCGCAGATATGTCATGCCATAGTGGTTATGGTTTGAAAATGGCATACTGCAACTGTCAGGCCACAGTGATTAGGGTTAGAATATGACATGCCGCAGCTGTGTCAGGCCACAGTGGTTAGGATTAGAATATGACATGCCGCAGCTGTGTCAGGCCACAGTGGTTATGGTTTGAAAATGGCATAGTGCAGCTGTTTCAGGCCATAGTGGTAATAGTTGAAGTATGGCATGCTACAGCTGTAAGTGACAGGTCTCAGTGGTAATAGTTGGAACATGACATGCCACAGCTATAAGTAAGGGTCAAGCCATAGTGATATGGTTTGAAAATTGAATGCCTCAATTGTGTCAGGCCACAGTGGTTATGGTTTGAAAATGGCATGCCGCAGCTGTGTCAGGCCACAGTGGTTATAGATTGAAAATGGCATGCCGCAGCTATGTCAGGCCACAGTGGTAATGGTTGGAATATGGCATGCTGCAGCTGTGTCAGCCACAGTGTTTATAGTTTGAAAATGGCATGCCGCAGCTGTGTCAGCCACAGTGGTTATAGTTTGAAAATGGCATGCCACAGCTGTGTCAGACCATAGTGGTAATGGTTGGAATATGGCATGCTGCAGCTGTGTCAGCCACAGTGTTTATAGTTTGAAAATGGCATGTTGCAGCTGTGTCAGCCACAGTGGCAATGGTTGGAATATGGCATGCCACAGCTGTGTCAGCCACAGTGCTTATAGTTTGAAAATGGCATGTTGCAGCTGTGTCAGCCACAGTGGTAATGGTTGGAATATGGCATGCCACAGCTGTGTCAGCCACAGTGCTTATAGTTTGAAAATGGCATGCCACAGCTGTGTCAGCCACAGTGGTTATAGTTTGAAAATGACATGCCGCAGCTGTGTTAGGCCACAGTGGTAATGGTTGGAATATGGCATGCTGCAGCTGTGTCAGCCACAGTGGTTATAGTTTAAAAATGGCATGCCGCAGCTGTGTCAGTCACAGTGGTAATGGTTGGAATATGGCATGCTGCAGCTGTGTCAGCCACAGTGGTTATAGTTTAAAAATGGCATGCTGCAGCTGTGTCAGCCACAGTGGTAATGGTTGGAATATGGCATGCTGCAGCTGTGTCAGCCACAGTGTTTATAGTTTGAAAATGGCATGCCGCAGCTGTGTCAGCCACAGTGGTTATAGTTTGAAAATGGCATGCCGCAGCTGTGTCAGGCCACAGTGGTTATAGATTGAAAATGGCATGCTGCAGCTATGTCAGGCCACAGTGGTAATGGTTGGAATATGGCATGCTGCAGCTGTGTCAGCCACAGTGTTTATAGTTTGAAAATGGCATGCCGCAGCTGTGTCAGCCACAGTGGTTATAGTTTGAAAATGGCATGCCACAGCTGTGTCAGACCATAGTGGTAATGGTTGGAATATGGCATGCTGCAGCTGTGTCAGCCACAGTGTTTATAGTTTGAAAATGGCATGTTGCAGCTGTGTCAGCCACAGTGGCAATGGTTGGAATATGGCATGCCACAGCTGTGTCAGCCACAGTGCTTATAGTTTGAAAATGGCATGTTGCAGCTGTGTCAGCCACAGTGGTAATGGTTGGAATATGGCATGCCACAGCTGTGTCAGCCACAGTGCTTATAGTTTGAAAATGGCATGCCACAGCTGTGTCAGCCACAGTGGTTATAGTTTGAAAATGACATGCCGCAGCTGTGTTAGGCCACAGTGGTAATGGTTGGAATATGGCATGCTGCAGCTGTGTCAGCCACAGTGGTTATAGTTTAAAAATGGCATGCCGCAGCTGTGTCAGCCACAGTGGTAATGGTTGGAATATGGCATGCTGCAGCTGTGTCAGCCACAGTGGTTATAGTTTAAAAATGGCATGCCGCAGCTGTGTCAGCCACAGTGGTAATGGTTGGAATATGGCATGCCGCAGCTGTAAGTGTCAGACCACAGTGGTTATAGTTTGAAAATGGCATGCTGCAGCTGTTTCAGGCCGTAGCGGTAATAGTTGAAGTATGACATGCTGCAGCCGTGACAGGTCTCAGTGGTAATGGTTGGAAAATGGTAGGGATGTGCAGAGCAAAATTTTATGTTCATATTTTTTATGTCCGAAAGGGGGTCCCACTTGCGGCCAATATGGACATAAAAAAAATCCAATGAGTTGGGTATATGTACATATGTGCAAAAAAAAAATTTAAACCCCCTCACCCTACTTAATCCCCCCCCCAGACTTACCACAACTCCCTGGTGATCGAGCGAGGAGTGAGGACGTCATTTCTGCAATCCTTGGCGAGAAGCATGTGACGTCGGTGGCACGTCGAGTGACGCGGCGTCACGTGATTCCCGGCAAGTTCGCGCCGGACGGCTCGTTCGGCCCAAAAAGAACTTTTGGCCAGCTTGGGGGGGGCCTCCTGACCCCCCCAAGCTGGCCAAAAGTTCTTTTTGGGCCGAACGAGCCATCCGGCGCGAACGAGCCGGGAATCACGTGACGCCGGCGTCACTTGACGTGCCGCCGACGTCACATGCTTCTCGCCAAGGATTGCAGAAATGGCGTTCTCACTCCTCGCTCGATCACCAGGGAGTTGTGGTAAGTCTGGGGGGGGGGGGATTAAGGAGGGTGAGGGGGTTTAAATTTTTATTTTGGCTCAACAATCGCGATTTCCCACATATCGAACATATCTATGTTCGATATGTGGGAAATCCGATCGTTTATGTCGAATCAATTTTTTAAGTAAAAAAAAAATATGAGTTGCGTTTTACTAATGCGGTCAATCCGAATGCACACCCCTAGAAAATGGCATGCTACAGCTGTAAGTCACAGGCCACAGTGGTTATGATTTGAAAATGGTATGCCATAGCTTTAAGTGTCATGCTACAGTGGTTGGAGTAAGACAGGCTTATAAAGGATATGTTATTCTTCAAAGGTGGTGTTTGGAGAAGAGACAGAGGATCTCACTGGATTCATGACCCAGTGGTGTTTTGTATATACCACTCCTGAGTTATGACTCCACTGTTGCCCACTGCCTGCTTCTCCTCAACATTTGTTTAGGGTGAAGCAGGCAGGGAAGGTCAGTGGAGTCAAGCCTCAGTGGTTGCATTTGGGGGAAAGTAAGCAGAGGAACTCAGCAGAGTCTTGCCTCAGAGGTTGTATTTGGGGAAAAGGAGGTAGAAGAACTCTGTGGAGTCATGCCTCAATGTTGATGTTTGGGAAAAGGGAGGCAGAGGAACTCAGTGATGGCATAAGCAGGCAGAGGAACTCAGTGGAGTCATGACCCTGCAGTGCTACTTAGAACATGGCAGACAGACAAAGGATGTATCAAACCCCTGAAGTTATGTGAGGTGTATGGCAGTAAAAGGTTGCTGCTAGATGTGCTGCCAGTCCACTGTGCTGTTGATGTTGGGGTATGGTAGTGTAAGGTTGTTGAAGGATGTGCTGCCAGACCCCTGTGCTGTTGGCATTGGATTATGGTAGTGAAAGATTACTACTGGATGTTCTGTCAGACCCCTATAGTATCAGGTCCCAGTGTTGTTGTTGGGAACATGTCAGAAGGAAGCAGGAGGATTAAAGACCCAGAGTTGTTTTTGGAAATGAGTCAGGAGGAAGTAAGCTGAGTCAGACCCCAGTTTTCATCAAGAGGTCAAGTCAGGAGATAGCATGATGTGACGGGCCCCAGTTTTCTGGTTGGAGACAAATCAGGAGGCAGCAAGATGTGACTGGCCCCAGCTTTATGGATGGGGGAAAGTCAGAGGCATCAGGATATGACAGGTCCCAGTTTTGTGGATGGGAACATGTCAGGAGGAAATAAGCTGAGTCAGTCCTCAGTTTTCATCATAAGGTCAAGTCAGGAAGCAGCATGTTGTAACAAACAGGCATGGTAATGACTAAACCTCTTAATACTGAGCTAACACCTCTCTCATCTCTGCTTCAGAAAATCCTTTAAAGGGAGATTCTTCACACTCTGATTCAGAGGAAGTGGATGAAAAAAGCTTTTATGGCCTCTGCTGCACTAAGATATTGTGCTGCTGGTGCTTTAGGTTTCACCACTTGTACTTCTTCTTCTAAAGGTACTGGTGGTTTTACTCTGTGGCTGCTTCTAGTGCCTGCCCATTCCCTCTCCTCTGACAAAACAGGATCAAGCTGAGACACTGATGGAACTTGCATATCCTCTCTAAATTTCAATTTTTTTGTGGCTTGACATGCCTGCCTTTCATGCTGACATTTTGGATGTCTAAAAATCCTTCTTTATTTGAGCTGGGGCAATCACTTTTGTCTTGCTAACAAATCCCCTACCAACAACTGCGGGTTTCCCACATCATCTAGTATCTTTGCCTGATATGATGGGATTTTATCTACTGCAGTCCTTACTGGGATTTAAATGGTGGACAAAATATGTATTAATCTTTATTTCTTTAAATGAAGTGGATATGACTTGTGTGATTACAGCAATCCCTCTGTGTGTAATGTTGAGTACACAGAGAGAATAAACTACAGTAGAACTATTTTAGTATTTTGATCTTCTGACTACCGCACTCTACATGCATGAACACCCACCCCCACCCCCACCCCCCACACACAGAAAAAGCAAAGAAAGGTATAATGCTCTGATATGTGTATGAGAAGTAGCACAGTTGTACACTAGTAATAAATGCAGTAACAAAATAATTTAATCCACAAAGTGGCTAGCTGTACCTGTAGTGGTGACTGGCTCAGATTGCTCTTTTTATGGATGCAGACTCTTGTGCATAGTGCACACAGAGCCAAGCAGAGAGAGTCAAAATAGCCTCTCTATCTTGGGTACTGTGGCACAGCTAGCAGTGCTGGTACTGCACTGGTTCACATGACAACAGGTTTAAAATTTAATAAATCACTGAAAACACAGGCACTGCCAGACAGCAAGCAGCCTGCTTTCTTCCAGACGAGAGAAGAGGATGGAAAAGACTAACCTTCCTCTAGGTCAGTGGCAGTGACAGTGAGATGTTAAAAAATTAAAAACCTGTATAAATTAACACAATGTGACAGCAGCTAAAAGGAACAGAAAAGAAGAAATGTTTCTAATGTTGAACTAAAGCACTGCTGCTTCAGAAGACTGTAGTAAATTTCAGAATTCACTAACAACAGCTAAGCACTATGTCTCTTCCACTAGAGGAAGATCCAAATGCAAGCTGAAACAGTCTGAAATTACTATAGAAAGAATAGACAGAGCAGTGATTCACTGATTTCAAAAAATGTTTCACTCTGATATGTTTCCTTGCTTTGTCAGTCTGGTTTCCTTGACAACATATTCAGGTTCTTCTCTGACCTCATACTCGAGTCATAGGCATCAGGGTTAGTAGCTATGGAAACTCTCACATGATCTCCTCAGCCTCAGGCTCTACTTTTCCAAGCGGCCAATGCTTTTCAATGAGAAATGTAAATGAATGAAACAAATGACTTATGATTCATTTGAACAACTTACTCATTTGTTTTCGGGGGCAAATAAATCAAACAACTGCGACATATTTGTCGTGGATTGGCCATTTCTTTTAAATGAATGCCAATCCCTAATAAACACAGGGGATCTCTGAGGGAGTGACAGGATGGGCAGACTAAATAGGCCATATGGTCTTTTTCTGCCATTATGTTTCTATGAATAACCACAGGCTTACTCTCCTCAAACTAATATCAGGCCTCCAGAACCTGGCTACACTACTGCCCATCCCTTCTACAGCCCCAGTCACTAAAATCTCAGGCCAAAATGAACCCCCTGATTTTATTAATCTTAAATTCTATTTGCACCAATCTGATTTACCTCATGCATCCCTAAGGACCCCATACTTACAGCAGCCCCCAAGGCCAACACTGGCTTATAGTTCCATGCTAACTCCCTCTTCCCACAGGCACACTAGGCAAAGGAGGCAGAAGATTGTGATATCCCCATCATTGGAGAGATCCTGGAGAAAACCTGTAGCTCTCTGCAATCCAGAGACAACTAGCCCCAGCCCCATACCTTGAAAAAATACTACAAATACTCTACCCCAATTTTTTTAAAATTAATCTGTGGTCAAGGAAGCAGATGGGAGCTATTGTGGCAAAGAAGGTTAATTTAGTCATCCCTTCTCTGCTGAGAAAATTGGAACAAGAAGAAAGAAGGCATTCAGAAAGACTAGCAGTCAACATTCCCCCCATCCTATTGTCACCTATGATGAGCTCCTAAGAAGACTGAGGAAAGTCCCATGTACACCAGCCATCAAGACTAGATGATTCAATCTTGAAAGGGCATCACTGACACACCCCTGAATCACTGCAGACTTGTCAACCAGACTAGCTTCTGCAGTGACACCTCTGCTAAGTCAGGTGATAAAGCATATGAAAAAGATAGTTACAAGAGAAAAACTTCCTGGTATCTCCACTTGCATTTGAAAGCTGCTTCCTTTCTTTTCTTTCTATACACTAATCACAGGGACTAGGAAGGAAGAAGAGGTATACAACCATTAAAAAGCTGGTAAACCTACTCCTGTGCACCCACTGAAGAGGAAGCTGAGGCCATAACCTGAGACCATGTCTCCAGGTCATTGCCAACACTAAGACAATACCAGCTGGCATTACCCTGCCTATAGCAATGGAAGCTATAGTCACAATTTGAAGTTGCGGTTCTGATTTTCTCCCTACACAGGTGCCTACCAAGCTATGAGTAAAGCAGCATAGCTGTTGATTCCATCCTGCAAGTTCTGGACCAAAAGTAAGTGCCAAAAAGGGAAAGTTTCTGCCAGTCACCACTCATGAATCTTTGCTTATCACCACATGGATGGAAAAGAAGGAGGAACAACATGCTCTGCCTTCCTTAACACCCTTTTGCAGATCCACCTATGCCTTATGTCCCAATGTAACAAACTGCCAATCAGTGGTAGAGTTTTTCTGCCTTGTGGCATAAGCTACATTGGCACAATTGGCTGCATATACCAACTTTCCTTTCCCCAATAGAAATCATTGGGTAAAGAGGCTGTCATTTCTCCATACTATGGCTTGATTGGTGGATCAGATGCAGTTCTATGTGCTTTGCACTGCCATGTGGAAGGACCTGGGTTTGACTCCTGGCTTAGATTTCCACCCCACCCCCCGAGCTAGTGTTGCTGAAGAGCTAGTATTCACAACTCTTGGGGGAGAAGGAGTCATAGTCATTCCAGAATGGTGACACCTAGTGGCTAAATTTAGGACCCATAGCTGCAGGGTTCCAGATGGAGCCTGGATAATGGATTCAGCAATGAGTATCACCTCAATGACTTGACTAAATGGGGTCATTGCAAATGAAGGTTTAGTGTGCCAAATAAGACTTCCTACTGGGTCAGACCAAAGGTCTATCAAGCCCATTATCCTGTTTCCATCAGTGCCCAAATCCAGGCCACAAGTACCTGGGAAGATCCCCAAAAGGTAGATAGATTCCATGATGCTTATTCCAGGGATAAGAAGTAGATTTCCCTAAGTACACCTTATTAATGGTTTATAGGGTTTTCTTCCAGGAACTTGTCCAAACCATTTTTAAACCCAGTTAAACTAACAGCATTTACCACATCCTCTGACAGTGAGTTCCATTGCTTAATTATGCATTCAGTAAAATAATATTTTCTATTTGTTTTAAATATAACATATAGTAATTTCATTGCATGTTCCCTAGTTCTTGTACCTTTTGAAAAAGTAAACATCCGAGTCACGTTTACCGATTCCACTCCACTCATTATTTTATAGATCTCTATCTTATCTCCCCCCTCAGTCATCTCTTCTCCAAGCTGAAGACCCTAACCTCTTTAGCCTTTTCCCATAGGGGACTCATTTCTCTGTACCTTTTCTCAGTGTGCTATATCTGTTTGAGATGCGGTGACCAGAACTGTATACAATATTCAAGGTGCGATCGTATTATGATATTCTCTGTTTTACTCTCCATTCTTTTCCTAATAATTCCTAAAGTTCTATTGCTTTCTTGACTGCCATCACACACCAAGAAGAGGATTTCAACATATTATCCATAATGATGCCTGGATCCTTTTCCTCCCAGCCCTGGTTTTGATTGATCTGAAAGCCGAAAGAAGCAGAAAGAAAACTGCCAAGTAAATATATAAATTAAATAAATACATACATAACATCCTTCAAACAGCTTTGCTACATGTAATTGAAAAGAGTGAGAAGAATGCTAAAAAGCAACAATTATATAAAACAAAAGGTTTTTTTTTTTTTAAATAAATAAAAATGTAAAGTTCCACCATTGCAAGATACTTCTACTCATGTAAAATGTCAATAGACATCTGTTTATATAGCGCAGACCATGCATTTTTACATAATAATAATAAACAATTTTCCTATTTAAGTAAACTAAAGACAAGAGAGAGGTTCTGAAGGTACAGTTGAAAACAGGTTTCCACTGAGCAACACTAGTGTGTGTAAAAGCTAAATATATAGGGGCGGATTTTAAAACCCCTGCGCGCGTAAATCTTTCCGGATTTACGCGCGCAGGGCCCTCGTGCGCCGGTGCGCCTATTTTGCATAGGCCGCCGGCACGCGCAGAGCCCTGGGACGCGCTTAAGTCCCGGGGCTTCCTGTCGGGGGCATGTCAAGGGTGTGTCGGGGGGCGTGGTGGGATGACGCGGCGTTTAGGGGGCGGGGCAGGGCGTTTCGGGGGCAGCGACGTGGGTGTGGTTTCGGCCAGGGGGTGTTCCGGCGGCGTGACCGCGGCCTCCGGAACAGCCCCCGGGACCGGACAACGGAGCGGGGCAGCCGGCCGACGCACCAAAGTTACGCCTGCTTTCAGCTGCTTTCAGCAGGCGTAACTTTGCCGACAAAGGTAAGGGGGGGGATTTAGATAGGGCCAGGGGGGGTGGGTTAGGTAGGGGAAGGGAGGGGAAGGTGGGGGGAGGGTGAAGAAAAGTTCCCTCCGAGGCCGCTCCGAAATCGGAGCGGCCTCGGAGGGAACAGGCAGCGCGTGCTGGGCTCAGAGCGCGCAGGTTGCACAAATGTGCACCCCCTTGCGCGCGCTGACCCCGGATTTTATAAGATACGTGCGGCTACACGCGTATCTTATAAAATCCAGCGTACTTTTCTTCGCGCCTGCTGCGCGAACAAAAGTACGCGCTTGCGCAAGTATTTAAAATCTGCCCCATAACATAGAAGACATAAAGTAGACACAGTATAGAATACATAACAAAAAAGTCTCCTTTGTATGAAAATACTGTTAAAAGTATCATCTGTAAATGCTGTGATGTCTCAAGCAGGCACTAAAATCAACAGAAAAAATGTTAATCAACTTTCATTATTCTATTTGGGGTTCTTAAGAGAATTAGAAAGTGCTATTACAAATATTAAAGAACTATCATTTGTTCAATAAATGCATTAACAAGGTAGAGGGAGTTTCTCAAATTTTTAATGGATTTTAACATTTCTGCAAATTTTATTGTAGTAGAAACTTGTCCCTTAGTGGCCAAGTGCTTCAGTTTATTAGATTTGTGTCATATGCTGCAGCTGACAAATATTCTCGCTGTAGCTTCTGCCCTCAGAAGCTATACAACTGGTACAGGTGGCTGCATTCAGTATCTAATGTATTTACTTAATTCCCTGAGGAGCCATGGCTCATTTAAACTTTCCAAAAACAACAAATCCCCAGATTGCTCATATTATCATTTTAAATAATAACAATACGTATTTGATGTGTTAATTTTACATCAAAACGTTTCTCTAAGCAAATTTCCTGATAGGTAAAAACAGGTTTGTGTACATACACTGAACAATAGAAAAATGAATGATTCTATAACATGGGAAAATGTGGTGGTGTGATTCCATTTTCACCACATAACATTTCACAACAATGTACTGCCTACTGACATGAAATGTAAACATCAGGAGGCATTCTTCTAAGGGAAAAACACAGAAAAGGCAGTTAAGTCTTTAATGTTTCATAAACTGGAAGTAAGGCAGAATGGTATACTTTGCAGAATGTATCTTCTTCAGCCTGATATCCCCAAGCTACAAGTACTTGGCTGTCTTCTCATATTGTCTTGTCTGTTATGATTCTGGCACACGCGTTGGTCCTTGGGGTTTTAGTCCTGGAAGAAGAGAGAAAAATGTTCTCCAGGTTTCTTTCCTAATGGAATTCCCAAACTCTCCTCATGCTTTCTTGCGAGCCATGAGCTCAAGCAAAATTATAGTTTTGTCTTCTTCTCTAGCCAGAACAATCCAGAAAGAGTTATTCTTGGACTAAACATTTCCTCAAGAACCAACACCACCATATAAGCACCTAACAAGCAATAGGCTTATTTGTCTGACAAGAACAGTTAAGTCATGCAAATGGAATAAATTATTTCTGATTAATTCAAGAGGCTTTCCTTAATAGCAGCTTTTTTTTTTTTTGCAGTTTGTTAGTTTACTTATTGCTACTCTAAACTGGAATGTAACAATCCTGTTTAGTCAGCCTGCATATGTATATACTAATATAAGCCTGCAGCTGTTCATGATTAGGGCAGAAGAAAGCAAAATTATACATTCAGTAAATCTAACATACGGGTTCCTTTCGCAACCTTCAAATACATACATCAGATTTTGTATGCTACCATTTGAGTGGCTGTGTTGTTTATTGTTTAGTCAAAGGTATGGTGAAAAATACCAGTAGTTCCTCTGCACAATTCTGGGTTGAGAAGACACTGAAGGGTGCTGCAATATATTAAGGAGGGTAATTTAATAGCAGTGCAGGCAATTTATGCTGCAGCTTTGTGCAGAAGTTACACCAATTTTGAAAGAAAACTTTTGCACATTAAGTTCACTTTAAATGTATGTGAAATAATGCATACAAATTACATCTTAAAAAATGGCACGGGCCATCCATTGCTCCTACCATGTGACAGGGGCCGACCAATGGCACTGGTAGCCCCTGTCACATGGTAAGGGCAAAGGGCCACCGGCGCCATTTTGATTTCTGGCAGCCGACGGTCCGAGAGGGTGAGATCACTCCCGGGACCCACGCTGGACCACCAGGGACTTTTGGCAAGACTTGGGGAGGGGGATGGGCAAGTTTTAGGGGGTCGGAATGGTGGGGATTTGTAATTAATTACATTTGAAGGGTTGGGGTGGGTTTGGGGTTTGTTTTTTTTAAATGTGCCCGTTCTCCCCCCCAAAAAAACGATAATAAAACCACACGAAATTTCATTTCATCAGCCCCTCCAAAATGCAACGAAATAGGAAATATCGTCTTTATTCCCGATTTCATTGCAAACAAATGCACATCCCTATACGATAACCAGATCCTCTGTGAAAGAGGGGAACAGACAACTTCAGTGATTTTTTTTTTATAAGGTGTGTCTAGCTTGCTAATATGGGACTTAAGGGCCAGTTTGTTAAACTGCTTGCCTATATTACTTATAAGGTTAAGCAGTAACAGAATCCCACTGTACAAATTTTTTTTTTTAATCTTTTACTTTTTTAAACTTTCAGGACCTCCGACTTAATATCGCCATGATATTAAGTTGGAGGGTGTACAGAAAGCAGTTTTTGTTGCTTTTCTGTGCACTTTCCCAGTGCCCGGAGAAATTAGCGCCTACCTTTGGATAGGCGCTAATTTCTGAAAGCAAAATGTGCGGCTTGGCTGCACATTTTGCTTTCTGAATCGCACGGGAATACCTAATAGGGCCATCAATAAAATTTAGATCTAAATTAAAGACTTGACTTTTCCATCAAGCCTACCCTGACTAATCTAACTCCCTCTGTGAATCCCAGATCTGCCACTGTATAATATGCTTTTGTGAATTCCAGAACTGCTATTGTATAATACACCGGTTTTTTTCCCTGTTCCCCACCCTGCATAGCATTATTTCTTACCCCCCCTTGGAGTATGCAACTTACCTTTTGTAACTCCCCCTGTATAGCATTAACCCTGCCCCCCCCCTTTGGATTATGTAACTTACCATTTGCCATTTGAACTCATTTTCCCTCTAGATATAGTTACTTATATATATATAGTTGCTCTTCTTTTGTTGTTGAATCTATTTAACCAATGTTTACAATCCTATTTTTCTTTTATTTATTTTATTTTATTTAAAAGTATTTTTATACCGTCTTTACAAACAGTGTTTAGTCAAAACGGTTTACATATATCAAAAATAATAAAATGAAAAATAAAAACAAATTAAAATTAAAGTAAAAGTTAAAAGTAAGAATAGTAATGATTGAAAGTGGGTTGACATATAAAAATATAAATTACAAAAATTTTCATTAATATAAAATAACAAAATGTTTAAAATTAAATAGGTAGCAAAAAGAAATCAATACACAGAACAAGAGAATGTTGGGTGCCTAACTGGAGATATGTATTCTGGAAGTGTGAGATGATTATTTAGTGGGTGGTATCTGAAATGCGGTTCGAAATAGGTGAGTTTTTAAAGATTTTTTGAAATGCTTAGGATTGGATATGGATCTGATAGGATCTGGTAGAGCATTCCATAGAATGGGGCCTATGACTGAGAAAGCTCTTTTTCTGGTGATATCAAGACGGGCTTGTCGAGGTGAGGGAATGTCAAGAAGGTTTTTTTCCAATGATCTTAGGTGTCTAGTTGGTTTGTAAATTCGGAGGATGGAGCATAAAGTAACCGAGTTGGGAGTGTAGATAAGAGAATGTATAATGGACAAAATTTTGAATTGTATTCTATGTTTAACTGGTAACCAATGTAAGGACTGAAGTATTGGAGTAATGTGGGTTTTTTTTGATGAATTTGTTAGGATACGTGCTGCTGCATTTTGGATTAGTTGGAGTGAGTGAAGTGTGTTTTCTGGGAGGCCTATATATAGAGAATTACAGTAATCCAGTCCAGAGAAAATGAGTGATTGCAGAATAGTCCGGAAGTCATGAAAAAAAAGTAGAGGACGTAGCCGTTTTAAGAGTTGAAGTTTATAGAAGGAGTTCCTAGTTAACATGGATATGTGTTGTTTTAGTGAAAGATCTGTATTGATAGTTATGCCTAGATTTTTTGCAGATTTTGAAATGGGGATGGTTGTTCCGTTGAATATAAGTTGAGAAGGGGGGCCTATAGATGAGTCAGTGATTGATGAGAGGTGAACTATTTCTGTTTTTTTTGGATTTAGTTTCAGACGATTATGAGATAACCATGTATCGATGGTTGTAAGATATAGTGATACTAATGATAGTGTATGGGTCCAGGAGATATTATATGGTACCATAAACTGTATATCGTCAGCATAGATTTTGAAGTTTATATTTAAAGAGGCTAATATGCGGCAAAGAGGTAGCAGATAGATATTGAAAAGAATAGGAGATAGAGAAGAACCTTGTGGAACACCTGATGCAATGGAATATGGATCGGAGGAGTAATTGATTATGTTGACTTGTTGGATGCGGTCTGATAAGAATGAAATGAACCATTGTAGTACAGTACCTGTAATGCCTATAGATTTAAGAATGGAAATAAGTATTTGGTGATCAATGGTATCGAAAGCTGCTGATATATCCAAGAAAACAATAATGTGGTCTGCCTTAGTTATTCTCTTCAGTCATCTTCCCTTTTCCCTGTTATAATGTATTTTCCTCGCTTTGGTTAATATGTGAACCGACATGATGTGCCTTTCTAATGTCGGTATATAAAAATTACTAAATAAATAAATAAATAAATATGCATTTGCATGTTGCGGGCGCTATTAGGTTCGGGGGGGGGGGGGGGGTTGGACGCGCGTTTTGGACGCGCTATTACCCCTTACTGAATAAGGGATAAAGCTAGCACGTCCAAAACGTGCATCCAAATGCCGGCTAACAGTTAGCCGGCATTTGGATGCCGGCCGATACAGTACAGTGCGCTCCTTTGGAGCGCAATGTACTGTATCGGCCCGACAGAGAGTGAGAGTGTATAATTTCTATACAATACATGTAAGAAACCCCTGAAGCAATTCCTCTGTGCATAGATAGTAAGAGGGAAATTTAATTATTTTTTTATTTCATTCACTAAGCTAGCCTGGTCCAACAAGACTTCTGGACAACAGTTTGAAGGAACTCAATACACTTACAGAAGAGACTGTCAGTGCCAGTGTAATTAGGAATACACTATTTCTGTTATTTAAAGTTTAGTTAGGCACAAAGACAAGCCAGGATAGACTAGGACAAAACTGAGATATCATTAACACTTACACAAGGATTGCCAGAAAAAGAGACTGAGACCATCGTACTTACTTAACTGGATTTAAATATTATAAAGGAGAGAAAGAGAACAGAATTCCAGTATACAACAGAGACATAAAGAGAGTGGTCACTAACTATTATTTTAGGGTCAAGAACTGGTTCTATTCATTTTCATTTCTTTTTTTTTAAATGTGTAGATATCTATTGAAATAGAACAAGAAAATTGTTAAATGTTGATCTGGACTGTGTAATTGCCTTTGCATTTTTGTTCTTACAACTTGCTAAAGAGTAATAAATAAGTTAATATTTCCAGTTATTTATATATAAATGTATTGCATCTGAATTATTGCTGTCTAAAGACTCTGTCTTCCCTCTCTACAACTGGGAGGCTGCCTGGTCAGGTTCTGTCCCAGATTTCTTTGGAAGGAGACCCAGCAGGAAGAAGAACATCATATTTCTTTCCTCTCTCAGTCAGTACTGGGATAACATCTGTTAGTGACCTTCTTATTAACATCCAAAACCGCTATCATTTGAAATTTTTCACTCAGCCACCAAAGCGGGAGAGTCACTACCATGAAGTGTCCTATTGGTGAGACTGTGATACTGGTAAGGTCAAGGCAGGAAGAAGGCATCGGTGCGTATTGGCCCCTGTGAGATTAGTAAGGCCAAAATAGGCAGAAGGTACCAGGGAATTTTGGATCCATTGGTGCTTTTTTGAGACATGGCAGAAGGAAGCAGGGTGTGTGTGGTCCAACTGATGATGTTCGACAGTGGCAGTTCCATCATGAGCCAGGGTGAGGCGCCGGTCTCAGGCAGAAAAAACTTGAGGCGGCAAAAAGAGCTCCTAAAATACATCTGCCATGGCTGCCTCACCCTGTATTTGAGCCAAAAGCAGTGGTGCAGCTTCAGTGAGCTGCCTGTGGGATTCCAACCCTTTCTCCCCCCACCGCAGGCAGAAGCGAGAATTCAAGGCAGGCTGGCCATCTCCTGTAAAGTGTCCTAAAAAACCGGTCAGGGAATGCCAGCAGCCAATCATTGGCAGCAGCTGTGCTCCAATCACCTGCCTACTGTTATTTGTCACACGCACAGGGGGTGAGAGGTGTGTGCTCTCTTAGGCTGGACTGCAAAGAGCATTGGCCGCTTTTCTCTTGCCACCACCTCGAAGTTTGAGTGACCTTAATTTTCCCCTGGATTGCTCTTCCCTTGCTTGTTAGTCAGCTGTTGCCATCTCCCTACCTGTCCTTGTGCCTTGGGCTCTCCTCCTCCTCTGTTTCATTTCCTCTGATGCTGTGAATCCCACAAGCATGTGTCAGCCTGCCGCTTGGCATTGTCTGTGTAAACTGCTGCTGTGGCCTCATCTGAGTCCCGCACAGTGCACCTGCAACTCTCTTCTTTCCATACTAAAAATAAGAAGTTATGCCTCACCTGCTGCTTCCCTCAAAGTCCACCCATGTTTGCTATCTAAGGGAGAACCCTGAGGGCTGCAATGCCATTGCTGTGGCCCAAAAGTAAACTTATTGGACTGCTATTTGCTGGTTGTACTAATTGCTGTATTCCTCTCAGCAAAATAAAGGTGTATGTATCCTTGTGCTGCTGGCTGCCACTTCACTCGATGCTTACTTCCCTCCCCTTGCTATAGCAGTCATGTGCTGTGCGTGTGTATTTGAGAAAGAGGAAGGAGGACCTGTGTGGGTGCGTGTATGTGTGTGTATGAGAAGGAAGGATGACCTTCCTGTGTATGTGTGTATGAGAGGGGAGAAGACCTGTAGGCCAGATTTTCAAAGGGGTACGTGCGTAAGATACGCTCGCACCCCCCGAAAACCTGGCCGAAGAACCCCCTGCGCGCGTCGAGCCTATGTTGAGTAGGCTCAGTGGTGCGCGCAAGCCCCAGGACCCGCGTAAGTCCCGGGGCTTTCCTGGGGGGGGGGGGCGTTTCAGGGGGTGTGTTATAGCGGAGCGTCATTTGGGGTCAGGGCTGCGAGCGTGGTTCTGGCCCGGGGGCATTTCGGGGGCGTGGCCGAGGCCTCCAAAATGGCTCACGGGCCTGGGAATCACGCGCTGGTGGCCGGCCTGGCGCGCACAAGTTACGCCTCCTTCGGGCAGGTATAATTTGTACAGCAAGAGGTGGGGGGTTAGGTAGGGGAAGGGAGGGGAAGGTGGGGGGAGGCGGAAGGAAAGTTCCCTCCGAGGCCGCTCCGATTTCAGAGCGACCTCGGAGGGAACGGAGGCAGGCTGCAGGGCTCGGCACGCGCAGGCTGCCGATTTTGGGCAGCCTTGCGTGCGCCAACCCCGGATTTTAATGGATACGTGCAGCTATGCGTGTATCTATTAAAATCCCGCAAACTCTTGTTTGCACCTGGTGTGTGAACAAAAGTACGCGCGGGCGCAGATTTATAAAATGTACCCCTGTGTGTGTGTGTGTGTGTGTGTGTGTGAAAGAGAGGGAGGGAAGATCTATGTATATGAGAAGAGAGGAGCTGCATATGTGTTTGTGTGTATGACAGAGAAAGGGAGAACCTGTGTGTATAAGTATGACAGAGAGGCAGGTGGAACCTTTGTGTGTGTGTGTGTCTAAGATGAAGAGGAAGGGAGGACTTGTGTTTGTGTGTGTATATGTGTATAAGCGGGAGGGAGGGAAGATCTGTGTGTGTGTGTGTGTGTGTATGACAAAGAGGGAGAGAAGACTTGGTGTGTGTGTGTGTGTGTGTGAGAGAGAGAGAGAGAGAGAAAGGGCCTCTGTGTGTGTGTACGAGAAGGGGAGGACCTATGTATGTGTGTATGAGAGACAGGGAGGGGAGGACCTGTGTGTATAAGAGAGAAGGAAGCAGGGACTGTGTGTGTGTGTGTGTGTGTGTGTGTGTGTGTGTGTGTGTGTGTGTGTTTGTATGACAGAGGACCACTGAGTGTGAGAGAGTGCCTGTGTGCATGTGTGGGGAGAGAGAGGGCCATTGTGTATGTCTTTGTGTGGGAGAGAGAACCAAGAGCTTGTGTGTGTGTGTGTGTGTATGAAGGGGAGAGAGTCAGTGTGTGTGTAAAGGAGTGTGTATGAGAATGAACATGTATATTAGAGTGTGTGTGTGTGAGAGAGAGAATGTATTTGTTAGAGTGTGTGTATAAGAAAGGAAAGGAAAATGTCTGTGTCACCTCCTAACCCCACCCCCACCCCTTTCCCAACTAATCCAAGACAATCCCAGAGTGGCTGGAAATCAATTCCCAGGTACAGTACAGACAATGAAGGATGTTTTTATCCCTATTATTTTTAAATATTTGGATGTTATTTGATGTATCTGATGTTTATAAGTATTTTATTGGCAGTTGGTACATCTTTTAAATGTTTTTTGTATGCATTTTTAATTATTGGAAATTGGTCTGTTTTATTGGTAAAGTTGATGTTTTATATTTCTTGATTTTATTTGATGTTAGCAAGGAATAAGACAATTTCTTTTTTTCTTTTTTGTCATAATGCCTCTGTATCTCTCAATGTTTTGAGCCCTCGTAATGCTTTCTTGGGCCTGGGAAGCAGCAGTACTGTGTTTGTTGAAGTGTGGCCCAACTGGCAGTGTTGGGGACACAGCAGGAATCAACATTGGTGTCTTGAGGCCCTGGCAATGGCCTCTCAGTCCTAGAAGGCAGCAGCAGTGTGTTTCTGGAAGTGTGGCCCAACTGGAGGTGTTGGGGACACAGCATGGATGTATTGTGGCCCTGGGAATGGCTTCTCAAGCCTAGGAGGCAGCAGCGGTGTGTTTGTTGATGTGTGGTCCAATTGGCAGTGTTGGAAACACAGCAGGCAGATGCAGTCAGTCACTGGATGTTGCTGGAAGCTGGAGGAGGTTTAGGTCCCATTGCTGGTATTGAGGCACGGCAGGCAGACAGGCAGAGCACCTACAGGAGCTTCAAATTCCTTTCCTTTGTATTTCCACTTGAATGGCAAATCGGGAAAATCAAGCAAAGGCAGATTGATTTTGAAGAACACTAGCTTTTCCATCAAGTATGGTGACAGTCTGGAGCCTTGAGGGCTTACAATTTCCCTTGTCATCAAAAACACTCTTTCACTGGGCACTCTCAGTGGGTAAGAGAGATAGCGCCGAGCCACTCTCGCTAGGTCTGGCCAAAGTCTGGACTTCTGGGACCAATATGCCAGCACATCTGTGTCCATGTCCTCGATTGTATCTGCAAGATAGTATATCACTGAAATTTAAGCTGCCATCTCCTTTCTTGTGTCAGACTTGTGTTTTTCTTCCCAGCTGCTTTTGCAATCAACTGGGACATAAATGAGGAATGTTTCTGTTTTACAGTGGAGGAGGGAGTGCTAGATGTCATTGACAGGGTGCATTTCTGACTTGCCCTACTGACTGACTTGACCTATAATGGTGTTTCCTCCTCTGCCTCAACCTCTAGTGCTCTAGTTGACAAACCTCCTTTGTCAGCATGTACTTCATATTTGTCAGCTTGCTAGTCTGCAGTGAGAGTCTCCCTTTCACACGTGGATCACATAATATAGTGAACATGTATGTGGGTTTTCTAGTCAGAGGTCCTAGTCATTCTGTCAACTGCTATTTCAAAGGCACCAAACAGTGCAGTACCTCAGCTCTCCCTCTTCCTTTTGAAAGCCCTCCAACTTTTCTAACAGGATGTTTATTAAGGAGATGACATCTCCCAAGATGGTGCTTGTGACATTCAGCTGCTCCTCTGTGGCATCCTTAAAGGGCTTCAGGATTTTCACACACTGTCTTATGACTGATGAATCTTGATGCCCTAGAGTAGCCTGCACATCTATCTCCATTTCCCGAGACAGATCATGCAGGGAAGTCTGCTGCTCCACCAGCTTCTGCAGCATCATGTATGTAGAATTCCAGCGGGATCCCACATCTTGAATGAGACACTTTTGAGGTATCACTAATACCTCTTTTTACGAAGAGACTCCCCCGCTTCTACATTTCAGGCGAAGTGCCCAGCTATTTTCATACACTTCTCAAGTAAACCAGGCATGTAGACATGCTTCTATCATTTAAATCCCTGTAAACAGGCACAACACCTGATAAAATCCCATCACGTCAGGCAAAGGTACTAGATTCTGTGGCGAGCACAGTTGACAGTGGAATTTTTTTTTTAAGACAACAGCAGTGAATCCTCCAACCAAAATAAAAAGGGATTTTTTTCAAACCAAAAACATCATTAGGTGAGGCAGGCATGTCAAGTTTAGTGCAGCACAGGCTGCAAAAACAGTTTTTTTATCTTCCTCCTCTGAATCAAAGATAGAAGATTCTCCCTTGAAAGGATATCCTGAAGTAGAGATGGGAAAGACGTTAGCTGAAGATCTTGTATTAGAAGGATAAGTTAGTAGTGTTAGCCTCTTAGTAGTGTTAGCCTCTAATCCATGATGGAGGAGAGAGAGGTAGGAACAAATGTTGGTGAGAGAAAGCAGGCCACAATGACATTGCAGGAACAGAGGATGAGTGATTTCTCTTAGGGATGTGCAGAGGGTACAGATTCGTCAGATTCGGTATTCGTATTCATCGGCGGGCAAATTCATTGTATTCGTCCAATGGCACCCCCGATACTTTGATACGTGCATTCGTTTTCCTGTTCCCATTAAAGTCAATGGGGGAAGTATTTGCAGCCTATTTTTGGCTGCAGAATTGGGGTTTTCTTATCAATTTTGATGAAACTTCTGGGGAGCAATCATCAGAACAACAAAACAGCTCCAAGGTACTAGACTGTGGCAAAATGGCACAAAAGTGGCATGAATAGCCTAAGGCACTGTAAAGGGGGAAAGGGGAACCAGAAGTGGCAAGAGTGCTTTAACAGAGGAACAAAGCATAGTAGCGAGAGTGTCAAAAACACAACACAGCTTCAAAAGAGAGCACCGATAACAGATGCATGAACCCTTGAAGGCAGAACGACAGGCAAAGCACCAAGATAAGTGGCATCAACATCCTACAGCACAATGAAGGTGGAACATAGCAAGGAGAAAGACTAGCACCAACACACTGAGCAACTATGATAGTGGCCAGAACACCACAAGGACTTGAGTGAGTCATCTGGTGTATGGCAGCAAGGCACAGAGGCAGAGGGTAGATACAGGCTGGCTACACCCAGGGAGAGTTCCCTTTCCTTTTTACAGGAAAGGACTCCCTAGAATGGGTTTGCCCCTAGAGTGGGGTGTTTCTGTTGATGTCGAGTGAGCTCTCGCTGGTCTTTTAAAATCTGGAGTTAGCAGATATACAAAAGAGAATTTTCAAGGTCGAGGCAGAGTAGGTTTCCATGTAACAGCGGTTCAACATGGGTCAGAGGGTAGATACAGGCTGGCTACACCCGGGGACAGTTCCCTTTTCTTTGCAGAGGAAAGGGCTCCCTAGAATGGGTGGGCCCCTAGAGTGGAGCACAAGCCTTCAAAGTGTGGTGATGTGGAGCACGGTGCCATGTGAACAGCGGTTCAACATGGGTCAACAGGTGCTAAGGGATAGGCTGCAACACCGGGGAGAGTTCCCTTTCCTATGAGCAGGAAAGGGCTTCATTGGAATGAGTTGGCCCCTAGAATGGAGCACGAGCCTTCAAAGCGTGGTGACAGGGAGCAGGGTGCCATGTGAACAGCTGTTCAACATGGGTCAACCGGTGCTAAGAGATAGTCTGCAACACCTGGGAGACTTCCCTTTCTTTGAGCAGGAAAGGGCTCCGCGGAATGGGTTGGCCCCTAGAGTGGGGCACGAGCCTTCAAAGCGTGGCGACGTGGAGCAGGTTGCCATGTGAACAGCAGTTCAACATGAGTCAACAGGTGCTAAGGGATAGGCTGCAACACCGGGGAGAGTTCCCTTTCCTATGAGCAGGAAAGGGCTTCATTGGAATGAGTTGGCCCCTAGAATGGAGCATGAGCCTTCAAAGCGTGGCGACAGGGTGCAGGGTGCCATGTGAACAGCTGTTCAACATGGGTCAACCGGTGGTAAGAGATAGGCTGCAACACCGGGGAGAGTTCCCTTTCTTTGAGCAAGAAAGTGCTTCCTTGGAATGGGTTGGCCCCTAGAGTGGGGCACGAGCCTTCAAAGCGTGGCGACATGGAGCAGGGTGCCATGTGAACAGTGGTTCAACATGGGTCAACAGGTACTAAGAGATAGGCTGCAACACTGGGGAGAGTTCCCTTTCTTTGAGCAGGAAAGGGCTTCCTTGGAATGGGTTGGCCCCTAGAGTGGGGCACGAGCCTTCAAGGCATGGCGACGTGGAGCAGGGTCTTACTGTGAGCATGGTCTCACTGTGTTTGCCACAGTCTAAGTACCTTGGAAATCTTTTCTCGTTCTGAATATAGGTCAACAGGTACTAAGAGATAGGTTACAACACCAGGGAGAGTTCCCTTTCTTTGAGCAGGAAAGGGCTCCCTGAAATGGATTGACCTCTAGAGTGTATAATGGTACAAATTGTTAGGATACAAGCATTTGCAAACAGATCATGACTTCATAAGCAAGACGGAGGAAGTTCTTTTCTCTGCCCTGAAACTAAAGAAAACTGTTTGTTTTATTTAAGGATCCATGCTGTGAAGGATTACTAGTTTTAATTGCCAGAGACTGAGGTTTCCCTTTGCAACGAGGGTTCAGCCATTAGGACTGGACATAAGGCCTGAATGAACAGGCACAGCAATCGAGGACAGAGGTCAAACCCTTGTAGGGACATAAGGCCTGGACGAACAGGCACAGCAGTCCAGGACACAGGTCAATCCCATGTAGGGACATAAGGCCTGGACGGACAGGCAAAGAAGTCAAGGACAGAGGTCAAGCCCACCTAGGGATATAAGGCCTGGACGAACAGGCACAGCAGCCAAGGACAGAGGTCAAGCCCACCTAGGGATATAAGGCCTCGATGAACAGGCACAGCAATCAAGGACAGAGGTCAAACCCTTGTAGGGACATAAGGCGTGGACGGACAGGCAAAGCAGTCGAGGACAGAGGTCAAGCCCACCTAGGGATATAAGGCCTCGATGAACAGGCACAGCAGTCAAGGACACAGGTCAAGCCCACGTAGGGACATAAGGCCTGGACGAACAGGCACAGCATTCGAGGTCAAACACTTGTAGGAACATAAGGCCTGGATGGACAGGCACAGCATTCGAGGTCAAACACTTGTAGGAACATAAGGCCTGGACGGACATGCACAGCATTATGGGACAGAGGTCAATCCTACCTAGGGACATAAGGCCTGGAAGAACAGGCACAGAATTCAAGGTCAAACACTTGTAGGAACATAAGGCCTGGATGGACAGGCACAACATTCTAGGACAGAGGTCAATCCCACCTAGGGACATAAGGCCTGGACAAACAGGCACAGCAATCGAGGTCAAACCCTTGTAGGGACATAAGGTCTGGACGAACAGGCACAGCAATACAGGACAGAGGTCTATCCCACCTAGGGACATAAGGCCTGGGCGAACAGGCACAGCATTCGAGGTCAAACACTTGTAGGAATATAAGGCCTGGACGGACATGCACAGCAATAGAGGATTTCCTTTGTGCAGGTATGTTGTGGTATGACCTGTCACTTCTTTCTGAACGGGTTCACTGCCAGAAGAAAATGGTATCTTTTTCATTTCTGAAAGATAATTCAACAGAGTATGCTTTTAGAGCCATAGAGACTGTCATTTGTGAAGCAAGAACTGAGCTGTAGATTATTTTTGAATACCCAGAAGCTAATAACTGTACTTGTGCACTTCAGCTGATGACAAAGGAACATGAAGAGCTCTCAGAAATAAGAAAATCGCTACTCAAGTCAAAATCTACAATATCAACCTATGTTGATTTTGTGGTTTACACAGTGCCTCTGTAAACAATGGGAACACAGAGGATGAACTAGAGTGCAACTACCACCAGATTTCAATAGTACGTGAAACATTACTGTTGGTAAGGTCATAAAAAATATTGAGCATATGAAATATGCAAGGTCCAAACATCTTAAGTCAGCTTTTTATGTTCTTACATTCCAAATGTGGACGGACAGGCACAGCGTTAGAGGTCAGGCCCTTGTAGGGACGTATGGCCTGGACAGTGGATGGACAGGCACAGCGTTTCAGGTCAGGTACATGTGCTGCAGTACTTATATTATCTGGAGCATAGGAGGCAGTTGGAGCTGCTGCGAGGCTTTCAGTTGCTTTTGTTCATCTTGCCATTCACAGGGAAAATTTGGAAACCCAAGCAAAGGCAGGTTTACTTTCAAAAACACTAGCATTTCCATCAACTCTGGTGCCAGCCTTGAGCGGTGAGGGCTCATGATATCCCCTGTCTTTGAAAAGACACGTTCACTGGGCACACTGGTTGGTGGACATGACAGATATCGCTGAGCCACTTTGGCTAGGTGTGGCCAGACAGTGGACTTGTGTGCCCAATATGCCAGCGGATCTGAATGCATGTTCTCTGTCGGCTCTGAGAGATACTGTGTCACTGACAACTGTGCTGGTGTCTCCTTTGCTTGGGCGGGCTGAGAGTCACTCATGCCAGCTGCTTTCTCTCTCGCCCGTCGCACAACAGATGAATCTTTATGGGCAACATGCCTTTGGTGTTCTGAAGTGGAGGAGGAGTTGTGCACAACTCTCTGAAGTGCTCGCTGTGTCCACCTCTGCTTCACGCCTAATCTGTCTCTGCCTATGACGCTCCTGTTCACAGATTTTTGCTAACAGCAGCTCCTTCACCAATAAGAGACCATCGTACTGTAGGGCGGGTTTCCCTTTCACACGGGGATCACAGACTGTGGCAAGCATGCATGTGTTCTGTTCTGTTAAAGGCCTTAATCTCTCTTCCACCTGCTGCTGCAAAAAGTCCAAACAATGCAGCACCTCAACTGTCATTCCCTCTTCCTGTTTAAAGGCCTCCAAATGTTCATCCAGGAAATTAACTATAGGGATGATGTCAGCCAAGGTGGCACTTCTGGAACTCAGCTTCTCCGTGACATCCTTGAAGGGCTGCAGGATTTTTACCAGCTGACTCATGACTAACCAATCATGATGCCCTAGGGGATTCTACACACCAATGTCCATTGTACCAGAAAGTACATGAAGGGGTATCTGCAGCTCCACTAACCTCTCGAGCATCATAAAGGTGGAATTCCACCTGGTGGCAATGTCTTGAATGAGACGCTTGTGAGGCATCACCAAATCAGTCTGCTTTTGTCAAAGAACCTGCCCCGCCTTCACACTTCTGTGGAAGTGTGCTGCTATGTTCCTGCACTTCTTTATTAACCTATGCAGGTATTCATTCTCTTTGTCATTAGAATCCAACCCCAGAGCTGACTTCACTATCAGGTGCAGAGTGTGTGCAAAACATCGAATGCTCTTAAAGTGCCCGTCGTTTATTACCTTAACCATGTTTGCACCATTGTCTGTGACAAAGAACCCTGCCTGAAGATTCCTGTCTCACTGGTGTAGTTGTCATCCCTCCAGCATCTGTCTGATGCATGCTAGAATATTGGCTGCGGTATGGGCCTGGTCCATCAGGTGGGTGTGCAGTAAAACCCACCTCCACCCTGATACTTGTTCAGTAATAGAGCTGCTGCCTGCCCCTGCCTCAGCCAGTTGCCACCAGTGTGCTGTCAGGGAGAGGTAAGTGTGCAGCATTCATGGCGATCCAGATATCACAGGTAAAATGCCCTCTCCCCTGTGCCTTTGCTAGCAGCGCTTGGATGCGACTGCGACACTGCTTGTACAGGCTGGGGATGACCTTTCTACTAAATGTGGTTCTGGAGGGGATGTTGTAATTTGAAACTACGACCTTCAGAAAATGCTTGAAACCCACAATCTCCACTAACTGCAAGGGCTGGTCATCAAGGGCAATCATTTCCCCAATGCTCCTGGTTACAACTTTTGAGGCTGCCTGCCTCCTACCCCGGGATAGCATTACCGCACTCCACCCCATTTCCTCCATTGTGGGTTGTCGCTTCTGCCACATGTCAGGGGGTTGCTGGCCTGCCATCTGACTGCTAGAAGGTGATGAGGGCATGGGCTGACTCTGCTGCTTTTGAACCACTTTATGCTGCTTGGTACGGGTCCCCTGACTGGTACTGCCACCATCCCCAGATTGCAGTACTGTTGTTGGGTGTTGCCTCTTCATATGATGCGTCATGCCAAAATTAGATAGATGTCCCATTTGCTTGCCTCTGCTAAAAGCCCTGCCACAGTAATTACACTGAGCAAAACGCGGGTCATCCGTCACTTTAAAGTGGCTCCAGATCGCAGATGTCTTTCGTGATCCTCCCTTCTCTAACGCCTTGAGGTGGATACTGGCACTGAAGCTGACGTAGAGGGTGCACCCTGAGAAGCAATGACAGGGGCTTCAGTCACCCTCTGTGCCTGCGCTGACTGATCTTCCTCCTCCTCATCAGTTTCATCTCTCCTTTGTTGCACTGAAGTGGGAGACAGGACTAACTGATCCTCCTAAAGCTTCGACAGCTATTACTTCTTCCGTTTCTGATGAGAATCCCACACAAGATGATTCTTCATCTGAATCAGAAGCAAACAGTGACTGCCCTACTTTGTCAACGCTGTCTTAGTCAAGACTTCTGTCTCCCTGCTGCTTTTGGGTGTCAACATTTTGTCTGGCATGACTCAGCCTCCCCTTCCCTCACCTCCAAAACTACAGGGTCAGAAACAGGTGGTGGTGATGGTGTTGCATCATGGTCAGATTTCATTTTTTTCTGGATGGAACTGCCTGCCCCTCCAAAGAGTTTAGATTGCAACAGGTCCCTTTTTAACTTTAATGGGGGAATGGCACTAGTGCCTTTTGAAGTGCCTCCTCTGCCAGTCCCAATCACTCGACCACATCTAGATTTCCCTGACATTATGGATTTAATGTCACTGCCTAGAGCCTACTGGCTGCCCACTGTCACAGTGCCTTGCTATGCACTAATGTAACGTGTGTGGTGTGCACACACACACACAGCTTGCGTGTAAGCACAAAAGAGGCAGACTGGGGATTTCACTTAACAGACTGTCCCAGTAATAAAGTTCAGTCTGTTAAACTACCCACTGCCCACTGTCACAGTGCCTTGCTATGCACTAATGTAATGTGTGTGGTGTGCACACACACACAGCTTGCGTGTAAGCACAAGAGACAGATTGGGGATTTCACTGCACAGACTGTCCCAATAATAAAGTTCAGTCTATTAAACTGCCCCCTGCCCACTGTCACAGTGCCTTGCTATGCAATAATGTAACGTGTGTGGTGTGCACACACACACACAGCTTGCTTGTAAGTTCAAAAGAGGCAGACTGGGGATTTCACTTCACAGACTGTCCCAATAATAAAGTTCAGTCTGTTAAACTGCCCACTGCCCACTATCACAGTGCCTTGCTATGCACTAATGTAACGTGTGTGGTGTGCACACACACACAGCTTGCGTGTAAGCACAAAAGAGACAGACTGGGGATTTCACTGCACAGACTGTCCCAATAATAAAGTTCAGTTAAACTACACACTGCCCACTGTCACAGTGGTTTGCTATGCACTAATATAACGTGTGTGGTGTACACACACACACAGCTTGCTTGAAGGCACAAAAGAGGCAGACTGAGGATTTCACTGCACAGACTGTCCCAGTAATAAAGTTCAGTCTGCTAAACTGCCAGCCCACTGAAGCCCAGTGCACAGAGAGACTGAGTGAGTTGAATTAAACAAACTCAGTTTAAAAAAGCTGGAATTGTTGGCACAGCAGGAAAATCGATGAAATATATTTTCCAATTGAAATTCTAGCAAACTAGCTAAAAACTGAATATATCTCTCCCAGCCACAACACCCAAATGGTGCTTGCTTGCAGCCTAGCCCAGAGGGTGAATTAAACAAAATGGCACTGCTAGCAGCTTCTCTCCCTGGCATAGAGAGACCATCTCAGATCACCTAAATAAACTGCTCCAAAAACAAACAGGGCTAGCTGGCACAGGCACTGCAGCCAAATAAAGAATAAATATCTTTTTTTTCTACTAACTAGCCTAGCTAGCAATTCAATACAGATTTCTGAACTCAGACTAGCTCTGAGTGCAGCCTCCTTCCACAGAGACCACCTCCCCACACCACCCCTGCAAAGAAAGTTCATGGCACGCTGTGTGCTTAAGTATATATAGTGCTGGGTCATCAGGAAAATCGTCACCAAGCACTGAATGACAGCGCGTTTGGCTGCATTCAGTGCATTTCACAAAATGTTATCACTGATATGCTGCATTCTGGTATCCGTGCCAACCTGTCTGACCCATTCTGACAGGGTTGTCAGGTCACAGATGACTCACAGGAAAGGGCTGGTTTTTGGCTCTGGATATACCCAAATGGCGTCCTCCGATTGCAAATGGCGGCGAAGAAAAGCATGCGTGCTCTGTGCGCCATGCAATGGATGAAACGGATGATACGTTATATTCGTGGGGAGTCGCAAAACGTTTCGCTTCCCCACAAATATAACGAATAAGGACAAATTTGTTGCGGATTGGCAATACGTCGAAAACGAATGCACACCCCTAATTTCTCTACCGCCACTTCAGTGTCAGCATCATCCACCCCTAAGGATGCAGAGAGAGACAAGGGACCCGAAAGAAATCTGTGCTCTGGAGCCATTTTCAATGAAGGAGGATCCATGCTTTGCTCGTAATTATTGTGTGAAGGAGATCAGCCAAGGGAAGCAACTGTGCCATTTAAGTAATTCTGGGATGGAGCATCACATGAAGAAATAGCATGCCCTTCAATATGCAGCTGGGGATGATAGTAGCAGTACCCCTTCTGCAAGACAGAGGACACTATTTGAAAAGGGGAAGAGTGTTTCTCAAGCTGCTTCTAGGCCTTCGGCTCCTTCTAACAGTCAAGTGGCAGGTCAGCAGCAGCCCACAGCTATATGAGGAAGTGATAGCACACAATGAAGAAAATTAGGTGATGTTAGAGGCACTGTCACAGGGAAAGAGGTAGGCAACATCTAAACTGTTGATCATGAGCATTGGCGAGATCATCACTTTAGATGGTCAGCCCCTGCAGGTAGTAGAGAATGTGGGATTTATGCATTTGCTGCAGGTGTTAGCACCAAACTATAAAGTGTCCTCCAGGACCACTTTCAGCAGAAAGGTAATTTCCAGTTTGTACAATCATTGCCGCTGTTCAATCCAGGTGCTGCTGGTGAAGGCACAGAGGAGCAATGTGCATTTTACAAGTGACATCTGGGCATCCACAAACATTTTACACTCCTTCCTCTCTCTGACAGCACATTGGTGGGATCTGGCTGAGGTAGGGGCAGGCTGTAACTCCACAGGGACTGCAGCAATAGGGTGCAGGTAGGCTTTGCTGCACACTCACCTGGTGGATGGTGCCCATATTTCTTCCATTATTTTAGAAGCCATTAAGAAATGCTGGAGGGCTGGCAGCTGGATCAGAGTGCCAGAAGTCTAAATGCATGGTTCTTTGTCACTGGCAATGTCTCTAATATGGTAAAGGCAATATTTGATGGGGGATATCAAAGTGTACAATGCTTTGCTCACACCCTGCACCTGGGGTCCAGAGTCCCAAAAAGATGTTTTTATCTTTATTATTTTCAATGAAGTGGATGTTTGTGCAGGTGTGACACTGACTAAAGTAATTCCTCTGTGTGTAAAGTTAAAAAACACAGAGAGAATTCACTACAGTACTATTTTGGTATTATTTTGCTCTTCTAACTAATATACTGCACGCACAGCTGCACTCACACACATAAATCACAAAAAGATTTATAATATTTGCATGACATGGTAGTACAACCATGCACTAGTATTACAGTAACAAAATTATTTCACAAATGACTGACTATACCTGTGAGTGGCACTGCCTGCTTTCTTTATATATGCACTGACTTTGGTGCACAGACCCAGACAGAGAGAGTTAAAAAGCCTCATTCTATAATGGGCACAGCATGGCTAGGTACCATATCACTAGAGCTAGCTGGTGCTGCTGCTAGTTCACTGCAACAAATTAAAATTTAAATTGCTACAGCCAGCTGCCACAGCCTTTCCCCAGAAGGGGAGAGGGTGCTTGGAAATATAAGAATTCCTCTCGGTCAGTGGCAGAGATAGTGAGATGTTAAATAAATATTAAAAACTGTGTAGATAAACACAGCAGCCAAAAGGATCGGAATTGAATGTTTCTGATGCTAAACAAGAGCGCACTGTTGATTCAGAACACTGTGGAGTATGGAACAACACAGAGTTTATACAACAGCAAAAGCAATGCCTCTTTTTTGAAAGAAAGATTCAGTTGAAACACGTTGTACATACTAAAAGAAGAATACACAGTGGAGTGATTTGCTGTGTTAGAAAAATGTTTCACTATGATATGTTCCAATACATTGTCAGTCTGATTTCCTTGACAACAGATCCCAGTTATTCTCTGACCTCACACACGAGTTAGGAGTGGCTGCTATGGAAATTCCCACATGACAAGCCTGAGCCTCAAACAGGCAAGCTCTAGTTTTACAATGCAGCCAATGATTTTCTATGGGAAATGTAAATGAATGAAACAAATGACATACAGTGGGGCCTTGAGTTATGACCAACTTTTCCGGTTTTGAGTCACGAACAAAATATTGGAGAAGGGGGGAGAGAGAGAGAGAAACCAACCATAATGCCCTCATACTAGGTAGGTATTTATACCCCTATATGAAGCCCACCTAGTTACTCGAAGTGAGGAGTAGGTATTAGTGTAGGGGTTAGGGGCCACTTTGACATGCAGAGTGTGACATACAAACAGAACAGTGCACACTTGTGAAGATTTGATGACCTTAGGAGTGAGGAAACTCACCCAAAGATGAGATTTGTGCAATGTTCTCTCAACCTAGCTTGATGTTACCCAGGTCCATATGCAGATATCATAAAGGAACTGGTGGAGGAACACTCAGAGGAATTGTCTACAGAGGAACTTCAGCAACTTCTGGCTGAGCAAGAGAGAATGGCATTCTGGTAGGCTAGGCACATTTTATAACTTTTTGGTGAGTACTCCAGGAAATGATTGGTGTTTCTGGTAATTACTGTTGCGTTTCTGGCTGCGAGTACCGCAGCCAGGCCCTTACCTCCGGGTTCCCAGACCTGCTCCCGCTTCCAGAGGCCTGGTTTGCGGCTTGGTTGGCAGCATTCCCGCTGGGGCTGCGCCGCTGCGAGCTCTCCCGTGGATGCCCGGCTCCTAGGCGTGTGCGCGCGCCACTTGGGCACTTTTCTAGGCCGTTTCCCACCACTGGTGACTCTGCCCAAGTTCTGACGTCAGATGCAGCGGCCTTGATAAGCCGGCCGCGGCCATCTAATCTTTGCCTTGCATTCCAGTTTCCTGTTGCGCTGTGCCCCGGAGTGACTCACTTTGCTTCGTCGCTCTGTTCCTGCCTGCTTGCTACAGTACCTGCTTGGTTCCTACCTGCCTGCTACAGTACCTGCCTGGTTCCTGCCTGCTTGCTACAGTTCCTGCCTGGTTCCAGTACCCGAATCCTGCTACAGTTCCTGCCTGGTTCCAGTACCCGAGTCTCGCTACAGTTCCTGTCTGGTTCCAGAACCCGAACCCAGTTACAGTATTGCTACTGTCTTAGTCTGGTTCCAGTTACCTGTCCTGATCCATAACCTGCCTAAGTCCCAGCGGCCGGGCCCCTACGGGCTCCTCCCGGGGGGGCTTTGGCTTCCAAGGGTGAAGCCACCTAAGTCCCAGCGGTTGGGCTCTTACGGGCTCCTCCCGGGGGAGCACCAGCTTCCAGGGTGAATAGCATCTACGTCCTGCCTGAACATCTGCCTCCCGGCCTGCTATTCACTAGAGACTTTGACCATCTTTCCCAGTCTCCAGCAGGTCGGCCCAAGGGTCCACTAAACAGAGACTCACATAACAATTACAGATATTATACAACCATTTTTTATAATAGAAATGGTTAGGTAAGGGGTGCTTTTGAGAGGTTTGGAACGCATTATGGGTATTTCCATTATTTCCTATGGAAAAAATAGTCTTGACTTACAACCAACTTGAGTTACAACCAGCCCTCTGGAACCAATTGAGTTTGTAAGTCAAGGGCCCACTGTATATTTCTTTCATGGGAAGCTCCCGTTTGTTTTCAGGAGCCCACAAATGAAATGAAAGGGCGTATTTGTTATGAATTTAACATTTGTTTTAAACAAATGCACATCCCTACTGTCTTCTAACTTCCCTTACTGGTTCTCCTTTACAGAAAGTTATGCACTCTGCGAGCTGGCATTCAAGGGATTAATAGTACCTCTCTCAAAGGTCTTCATGTGCTGGAGAGCTAGTTGGAGCTGTATGTATTTAAGTTTTAAAGTTACTTAATATTTATTTATATGTTACTTAATATTTATTTTATATGTCTAGTGACAAATCCAAAGCAGAGAGACTAAATGAATTATTTGCTTCAGTATTCACTGAGGAAGATGTAAGAGATATACCCATAAGCAGGAACGGAGAGTAAAGCTGTACTCAGGGTTCAGATAAGCAATCAAAAGAGATGCAGTAGGGTACAAAGACCTTGCACATGAACATCAAATGTAGATATCAAGCTTTATTTAGCATGGCAGCTCTGCTATTTTTATAACAAAAGTAATACTTCAAACAGGTTTCCCGACACAGACCACGTTTCTCCGAAAGGTTGCGTCGGGAAGGACAATTGTACAGCAAGTTTCCAATCTCAGGTGTACAGGGAGCCATGCCAGAAATGATATTCAAAAGTGATGATCCAGAGGAATTGAAACAAATCTCAGTGAACCTGGAAGATATACTAGGGTAAATTGACAAACTAAAGAGTAGCAAATCACCTGGACCAGATGCTATACATCCCAGAGTGCTGAAAGAACTGAGAAATGAAATTGCAGACCTGCTATTGGAAATTTGTAAACTATCAGTAACATCATCTATGGTACCTGAAGATTGGAAGGTTGCCAATGTAACAAGAAATTTTAAAAAAGGGATCAAGGGGTGATCCAGGAAATTAAAGACCAGTGAGTCTGATGCCTGTGCCAGGCAAAATGGTAGAAACTATCATAAAGAACAAAATAGCTGAACATGAACATATAGATAAGCATTGTTTAATGGGACAAAGCCAACATGGATTTAGCCAAGGGAAGTCTTACCTCACTAATTTGCTACATTTTTTTGAAGGTGTAAATAAACATGTGGATAAAGGTGAGCCAACTAATATAGTGTATCTGGACTTCTAGAAAGCATTTGACAAAATCCCTCTTGAGAGACTTCTTAGGAAATTAGAAAGTCATGGGATAGGAGCAGTGTCTTATTGTGGATTGCCAACTGGTTAAAAGTCAGAAAACAGAGAGTCGGGCTAACTGGTCAATTTTCCCAGTGAAAATGGTGAATACTGGAGTGTCCAAGGGATTTGTTCTGGGACCAATGCTTTTTAACATATTTATAAATGACCTGAAAATGGGAACAAGTGAGGTGATCAAATTTGTCGATCACACAAAATTATGCGACGTTGTCAAATCACAAGAGGATTGTGAGAAACTGCAAGACCAGAATTGGAAAAGGTACAGAGAAGGACAATCAAGATGATAAAGGGGATGGAACAATTCCCCTATGAAGAAAAACCTAAAAGGTTAGAAATCTTCAGTTTGGAAAAGAGATGGCTGAAGCAAGATATAATAGAGGTCTATAAAATAATGAGTGGAATGGAACGAGTAAACATTAATCAGTTGTTTACTCTTTTGAAAAGCACAAAGACCAGGGGACAGACAATGAAGTTACTGGGTAATACATTTAAAACTAATAAGATAATTTTTATTTTTACTCAACGTATAATTAAGTTCTGGAATTCATTGCCAGAGGATGTGGTGAAAGCTATCTGTGTTTAAAAAGGTTTGAACAAGTTCCTGGAGGAAAAGTCCATTAACAATTATTAAGGGAGAGTTGCAGAAATACACTGCTTATTCTTGGGATAAGCAGCTTGAAATCGAACTACCCCTTGGGATCCTGTCAGGTTCTTGTGACCTAGCTTGGCCACTGTTGGAAACAGGATACTGGGTTTGATGGACCCTTGGTCTGAACCAAAATAGCAAGCCTTATTTTCTTATGTTCTCAGTGTGTGTATTACAGATGTGAATCGGAACCGGAATCGGTTCAGATTCCAGTTCTGATTCACATGAGGGTTTTTTTCAATCGGGCCGATCGCGGTTTTGTTTATTGGCTGCGCCCGAGCTGATAAACAAAAAACCCACCCTGACCCTTTAAAAGTAACCCCTTAGCTTCCCCCACCCTCCCGACCCCCCAAAAAACTTATTACAGGTACCTAGTGGTCCAGTGGGGGTCCCGGGAGTGATCTCCCATGATCTCCCACTCCGGGCCATCCTCCCGCTCCCGGGCCATCGGCTGCCACTAATCAAAATGGCGCCGATGGCCCTTTGCCCATACCATGTGACAGGGTATCCGTGCCATTGGCCGGATCCTGTCACATGGTAGGAGCACTGGATGGCCGGTGCCACCTTGTGCTCCTACCATGTGACAGGGGCTGACAAATGGCACCGGTAGCCCCTGTGACATAGTAAGGGCAAAGGCTATCGGCGCCATTTTGAATACTGGCAGCCGATGGTCTGAGTTCAGGAGGTCACTCCCGGACCCCCACTGGACTTTTGGCGTCTTGTGGGGTCAGGAGATAATAAACACGTGGATAAAGGTGAACCGGTAGATGTAGTATACTTGGATTTTCAGAAGGTGTTTGACAAAGTTCCTCATGAGAGGCTTCAAGGAAAAGTAAAAAGTCATGGGATAGGTGGTGATGTCCTTTCGTGGATTGCAAACTGGCTAAAAGACAGGAAACAGAGAGTAGGATTAAATGGACAATTTTCTCAGTGGAAGGGAGTGGACAGTGGAGTGCCTCAGGGATCTGTATTGGGACCCTTACTTTTCAATATATTTATAAATGATCTGGAAAGAAATACAAATAGTGAGATAATCAAATTTGCAGATAACACAAAATTGTTCAGAGTAGTTAAATCACAAGCAGATTGTGATAAATTGCAGGAAAACCTTGTGAGACTGGAAAATTGGGCAACCAAATGGCAGATGAAATTTAATGTGGATAAGTGCAAGGTGATGCATATAGGAAAAAATAACCCATGCTATAATAACACAATGTTGGGTTCCATATTAGGTGCTACAACCCAAGAAAGAGATCTAGGCGTCATAGTGGATAACACATTGAAATCGTTGGTTCAGTGTGCTGCAGCAGTCAAAAAAGCAAACAGAATGTTGGGAATTATTAGAAAGGGAATGGTGAATAAAACGGAAAATGTCAAAATGCCTCTGTATCGCTTCATGGTGAGACCGCACCTTGAATACTGTGTACAATTCTAGTCGCCGCATCTCAAAAAAGATATAGTTGCAATGGAGAAGGTACGGAGAAGGGCGACCAAAATGATAAGAGGAATGGAACAGCTCCCCTATGAGGAAAGACTAAAGAGGTTAGGACTTTTCAGCTTGGAGAAGAGACGGCTGAGGGGGGATATGATAGAGATGTTTAAAATTATGAGAGGTCTAGAACAAGTAGATGTGAATCGGTTATTTACTCTTTCGGATAGTAGAAAGACTAGGGGGCACTCCATGAAGTTAGCATGGGGCACATTTAAAACTAATCAGAGAAAGTTCTTTTTTACTCAACGCACAATTAAACTCTGGAATTTGTTGCCAGAGGATGTGGTTAGTGCAGTTAGTATAGCGGTGTTTAGAAAAGGATTGGCTAAGTTCTTGGAGGAGAAGTCCATTACCTGCTATTAAGTTCACTTAGAGAATAGCCACTGCCATTAGCAATGGTAACATGGAATAGACTTAGTTTTTGGGTACTTGCCAGGTTCTTATGGCCTGAATTGGCCACTGTTGGAAACAGGATGCTGGGTTTGATGGACCCTTGGTCTGTCCCAGTATGGCATTTTCTTATGTTGTTATGTTCTTACAGTTGCCTTCATGTAACTTAAGTTTAAAGAGGGTGTGCAGTTTTTATGTATCTCCCCTGAATGCCTGCCTGCAATGGACACAACACTGCTGAGATATAGTCATCATTTACCTCTTAATTCATAGCATCCCATCCAGTGGGTCTGGATGCCAAATGGAGTCACTAATGCTTGAGGGGAGGGGAAGTGCCTCACATGCCTGAATGCTTTATACCAATCCAATATTAGTAGTTCAAATCAGTGTGTGGTCTGGGAGCCAGAGCCAGAACATCCTCATATGCCCTTGCATAGGATTCTGTGTTTACAAGAAGACCTGTAAGAGAAGGGATTTGGCTCACTGTGGGGTCTTTGAGCATGCATTGGATCAATGGGACTGTGCTGAATTCCAGTATAAATGCTGCTGGAACTTGCAGATTACCATCAGACTTATGACCGGCCATGAGAAGAAGGGAAGGATGAATGTGGAAGGGTTGCTGGAGATTGCCATGGCACCTCTCATACCATAAAACCTCCAAAACCTCCTATCTGCTGCCTGCTATCTGTTCTCACCAGGTGTTATCCATCCTTGACCTAGGGCTATAGTTGACTCTTGCAGATAACCCTTGAGAAGAGCTTTTTTTAAAAGATGTAGTTGTTTTAAGGGAAGGATTATATCCTGGTGCGATTTGAGGGTTATATCAGAAATGAAGGGTGAGAAAAGGGGCATGAAAAATTGACTGAATATGTGAGAGGATCCAGGAGGCTGGTTAATGTCCAACTGGGGGGATTTAAGAGACGGATTGGAGGATAAGAAGAAAGTGACAGAGGGTGGAGAATGATATTGAAGAGGGAATAGTGGAAGGCAGAGATGGAGGGGATGACAGAAGATAAGGTGGGATTGGATAAAGGCCTTGGGGTAAAATGGACCAGATGGTGAAAGTAAAAAAGTGTGAAGGGTGAGTAGATGATCTATGGAAAAGAAAGAGTTGGGGGAGATAAGAGAGTATAAGCTGGAGTGACAGAGGTTCAAATGGCAGCTATGCTGGAGGAGAAGAGGTGCTCTGAAGGTGGTGCTTCCACTACAGACTGTAGAAGATGAAAGATGGGATCAACTGAATAGTGGTTAGGGTGAGAGTAAAGTAATAGTTGGGGAGAGATAGTACCCCTGCTTAATAAAGGTTTTCCTCTGGGCTCATGTGATTTAAAAATAAAATAACCTGGGGTGAGACTGGATACATGTTTGGATGTCTTCAAAGGGACAATAAAATGAATGCAGTTATCCACAAGCACATGTATAGTGTATTGAGATAAATAAATGATAAGCTTTCCCATAAGTTCTAGTATTGCATTGGGAAATCAGGGGCATACATGAAATGTCCCTTTTCACTACTGCACATCTAACAACAGAGAAAAAATATAAGATAGAAGTAATGTTAGGAGCTCCATTTATCTGAAGATAGCTGCTGCTGTTAATTTATCCAAAACTTTTCAATGTCCCTAATCCTATAGATGTGAAGGACAAGATACCCCACAGAGATAATGGCATGCCTGGATGACTACAGGAATCTCCGTAATGTATAGCTTAGGGATGTGCAGCAGGGACGGATTCGTCCCATTCGGTATTCGGATTCGTAGGGATCCAAATCCGTTGCATCCGTTCTCAGGGGACCCCGATCCGTTCATTAGTTACATATGTATTCGTTTCCCCAAAAATACCCCAACCCAGCCCTTTAAATTTAATTAACTACAACCCTCATGACCCCCCAAGACTTGCCAAAAGTCCCTGGTGGTCCAAAGGGGATCCCGGAGCAATCTCCTGCCCTCGGGCTGTCGGCTGCCGGTATTAAAAATGGTGCCAATAGCCTTTGCCCTTGCTATGTCACAGGAGCTACCGGTGCCATTGGTCGGCCCCTGTCACATGATAGGAGCAATGGACGGCCTGTGCCATCTTGTGCTCCTACCATGTGATAGGGGCTGACCAATGGCACCGGTAGCCTCTGTGACATAGCAAGGGCAAAGGCTATCGGCGCCATTTTGAATACCAGCAGCCAACAATCCGAGTGCAGGAGATCGCTCTGGGACCCCCGCTAGACCACCAGGGACTTTTGGCAAGTCTTGGGGGGGTCAGGATGGTGGGGGGTTTATTCGTTAGTGATACATTGTATTCGTGGGGGTTCGTTTCGTGACCCCCACGAATACAACGGATATGGCATATACGTTGCGGATTGCCAATACATTGCAAACGAATGCACACTCCTTGTATAGCTCCAATCCCAATAATTTTCCTGGTCACACTGGCTATCCTATCTAGTACTGCAGAGCTTCATTCTACAAGGCTCCCTGCTTCAATCTGTTATCCCCTTCATCAATCTTCCAACAGTTGTAGCTGTGAATGACCCACCTTTCACTGGAGATCAGCCTGCCAGACTTGCCCTGTGTATTACTATTTATGTAGGATGATGTCCTTTTTAAGGGCTGTCACACTAATGCTATCAACTGTGATTTTTCAGGGTATCATTGGATTGTTAATGACCTTGTCCCCTCCTCCTTCCACACCTTGTATCCATAATGATACTCACACTTCCCTATTTGCAGCCTGTAATCCGTGCTTGCTTAACAAGTGAAGTAGAGTCTGAACTGTATTTTCCCTCTGCTACTGCCCTTCCCAACAGTAAGGACCCTGCAAAGAGTTTGCTGGATAGCTGAAGCTACAAATACTCAACAGATACATGCATAGAAAAGTGCACATGCCATAAAAATAATCCTACTATAGATTTTAGTGCAGATTTCAGGTAATATTCCTTACAGAGTAAACTCATGGTTTTAAGATATAAAAGCTATGGAGAAATAAATTTTAGGCAGGCTTCCGAGGATGAGGTCAGCATCCACACATCCCATGCTCTCCTAACCCAGACATAACACTAACAGATGGGAAAGTGGCAGGGTCCATGTCATCAGGACAGGCTGAGCCTCTCCTCCTCTTACCCACATAGCAAATGAAAGGGTAGAACAGTGGACAAGCTCTTTAAGTCCCTAATGAGATGATTTCAGACGCTGTATCAGTTATACACCAATTCAGTACTCTTCAAGGTAGAAAAATTACAGACAAACCACAATACAAAGCATGAAAATCAAAATAAATGCACATACATTTTCTCTCTATTTTACAGTATGATTTCCTTGTTGAACCTGAACATACAAGTGATCTGCTCCTCAACAGATCCAGAAATTTTGTCCTAGCCCTGTAACTCTCTGTAAGGGGTACCTCTTCCTCCTCCAGACCCTTTCTCTCCTCAGCCATATTGACCTGAGTACCCATGCAGCTATTATAGTCATATTGAAAAGGAATTCTCCAAGAACGATTCCCCCCCCCCCCAATATATTGCTACAACACACTCTCCTACCCCTCTTTTTAGACCTTTCTGTTTCTGTTTTCTCTATCTATTCCTCTAACAACCAGTATATACCTCTATATCGCAGCAACCAACAAGAATGACCCTATTTATTATCCCAGATTCACTCACTGCAACTCCAGCAGTATGCCCCTGTCAGTCCTTATAACTCCTCAGTATGAGACCAGCTTTTTTAGTGTCCCCCTGTAAATACCAATCTGTCCATGTTACACTCCCTCCCAACCTCTGGCCTGCTTTTCACCCCAAGAGACCAGCCCAGCAAAGGGAAAATCACTATTCAAAATGAAAGTTTGCACTGGTTTGCATAAATGAGCAGTAACAAATGTGCATGAGTCTATGCAGCCAAATGCGCTTCCACACAAGCATATGTCCCTTATAAAATAAAAATAAATCATTACACACGTATATGCAATCCACAGCTCGACATGCCCCACCACCCGTTTTTTGCACGTCAAAAAGCTTGCACACACACACACACTCACACACATACACACACATATTTCCTTTTTATAAAATACCCTTTACACATGCATGGGCCGCATATACAAGTAAGTGCCCCATTTTGCATGATTAAGCCTTTTAAAATTCACCATTTATCTTTACTGATACTTTTCTATTGGAATGCTCTAATTTCCCTCTTTCATTTGTATCTTTCAAAAACACCTCCCTCTGAAATATGTGTTTCTGAGCAACTTTCCTCCATGTAAGGTCTCCACTGCATGCTGCTCCATTGCAAACTGCCCTGTTGGGATCACCTCGTCCATTTCAATCCTCCACTTTAAGTTTAGTTCCTTCAGCAGTCTGGGTATGGGCAATGTCGCTTTACTTTCTGCCTCAAACTCCTGGCAGGAAAATACATTCTCAGATACTTGGGATGCCCTACATGCTGTCTTCACAGGGCCAGAAGTTTCTTCAACAACATTTGGACCTGTAGAAGCAAAAGAGGGATGAGATAAACAAATAGCCCATCTGCCTACATCCCCAGTACAGAAAATTATATATACTGGTTTTGCCATTAGTTGCATCTTCTCACTTCCTCTCCTGTCTCCTCCTCCCCATCCTTTTCTTCTCTGGTGTCCTCTCTGTCTTTCCTATCTCCTTCACAATATACTCCTCTTCTGATATCATCTCCTTCTCTTCCCACTCCTTTCCATTGTTCTCATCTTTGGACTTGGTACCAACATTTAGATATTCACACTATGGGAGGCATTATACTGGCATTATTCAAGCTATGGGAGGCAGGTATACTAGCAGGCTTAAGGGGCTTATGAGCGTAGGTGGTTGTCGTTTGTGTGCATTTGTACAACACTGCATGTACATAAAAACAAAAGAACATAAGATATGCCATACTGGGTCAGACCAAGGGTCCATCAATCCCAGTATCCTGTCTCCAACAATGGCCAATCCAAGTCACAAGTACCCAAACATTAAATAGATCCCATGCTACTAATGCCAGCAACAAGCAGTGGCAGTATTCTCTATTGATTAATAGCAGTTTTTTTTAATGTCTCCTCTAGGAACTTATCCAAACCTTTTTTAAACCCAGCTATAGTAGCTGCCTTAACCACATCCTCTGGCAATGAATTCCAGAGCTTAATTGTGCATTGAGTGAAAAATAATTTTCTCCAATTTTTTTAAATGTGCTACTTAATTTCATGGAGTCCCCCCTAGTCCTTGTATTATCTGAAAGAGAGTAAATAACCATTTCAAATTTACCTGTTCAAGTCCGTTCATGATTTTGTAGAGCTCTATCATATCCCCCCTCAGCCGTCTGTTTTCCAAGCAGAACAGCCTTTACCTCTTTAGTCTTTCCTCATAGGGGAGCCATTCCATGACTTTTATCATTTTGCTCACCCTTCTCTGTACTTTCTCTAGTACAACTATAACTTTCTTGAGATGCGGCAACCGGCATTGTATACAGTTTTCAAGATATGGTCTAACCATTGAGCATTATGACATCTTCTGTTTTATTTGCCATTCCCTTCCTAATAATTTCTAGCATTCTGTTTGCTTTATTGACAGCCATACCACATTGAGCCTATGATTTCAATATAATATCAACTATGAAGCCTAGATCTTTTTCCTGGGTGGTAACTCCTAAAATGGAACAACATGGGTTATTTTTCCTTATGTGCATCACCTTGCACTTGTCCACATTATATTTTATCTGTCATATGGATGCCCAGTCTTTCAATCTCGCAAGGTCCTCCTGTAATTTATCACAATTCACTTGTGATTTAACTACTTTAAATAATTTTTGTGTCATCTGCAAATTTGATCACCTCACTCATCTTACCTCTGTCCAGATCATTTATGAATATATTAAAAAGCACCGGTTCTGGTACAGATCCCTGAGGCACTCCACTCTTTACCTTTATCCATTGTGAAAATAGACCATTTAATCCTACTCTCTGTTTCCTGTCTTTTAACCAGTTTGCAATCCAAAAAAGGACATCTCTTCCTATACCATGATGTATTAGTTTTCTTAGAAGCCCCTCATGAGGGAATTTGTTGAATGCCTTCTCAAAATCCAAATACACCACATCTACGGGTTCATCTTTAAACACATGATTATTGACCCCCTTCAAAAAATTGTAACAGATCTGTGAGGCAAGACTTACCTTGGGTAAATCCATGCTGGCTATGTCCCATTAAATCATGTCTATCTATGTGATCTATGATTTTATTCTTTATAATAGTTTCCACAATTTTTCTCAGCACTGAATTCAGGATCAATGGTTTATAGTTTCCCAGATCACCTATAGAGCCCTTTTTATATATCGGGGTTATATTGGCCACTTTCCAGTCTTCAGGTACAACCAATGATTTTAATGAAAAGGTACTAATTACTTTTAATAGGTCTGAGATTTCATTTTTTAGTTCTTTTAGAACCCTGGGATGTATACCATTCCATCAGGTTACACTGCCATTAAATAGGGTTCCACAAGTGCTTAAACCCTTCTGCACAACTTTTTTTTCACCCATCCAAATTAAGCTACATGCTGATTTCATGAATTGAATGTAAACAAGTATTCTTACATTATGCAAATCTCATGCAAAGGAAAAACAATTATTAAGGACATGGACTCCATTTTGAAAATGGACATGGCATATTGTCCAGATAAGCTACATCCTTAAATATTAAGGAAGCTTAGTGAGATTATGATAGCTCCACACTGACAGATCTGTTCATTCATTCTTTGGATACAGGAGTGATTCAGGAATACTGCTGTGCCACATAGTAAAATAAAAACTAGTAGATAAGGCTTAGTTGACTTATTCAGTCTGCCCAGTTATTCTATACTACTCTAGTAAATATATATCCTAACTGCCAGGGGTAGAAGCATGACCTCTAATATATAGGACATTGCTTCTTTTCCAAGTCAGCTTTTCTTGTCTGTCTGATTGGTTCTCTATCAACGTAGGCATATAGGATTACAAATTCCCATATTTAATCCAATACTTTGTCAATGAAAATTACTCTTTAAAATATCCATCACTGTGCTTGCTGGAGCAAGTAGGCATGTGTGAATAATTTGAACTTGAACTAGGTAGACTTCTATTTGGTTTGAAGTTAACAGGAAATTAAGATTTTCCCATGCTCCTTTATGAAAACCCATTGGATTTTTCCTGTCAGAAATGAGCAATCATAGAAACATAGAAGATGTTGGTAAAAGAGGAACATTTGGTCCAGTCAGTTAGCATATTTCATGCCTGTCTATTTTGATGTTATGGTCTAAGTCAATCAATCGTATTCTCCCCTCTGAAAGAGATCTGAAGAATCCAAAGCAGATTTGCAAAAAACATCCAAAACAAATCTGTAAAAAGTGACAGCTGATTTACCAATTTAAGGAAATCCTAAACCACTCAAACCCACAGATTTTTCACTGGTGTTTACAAACCAGGTGAAATGTTTTTTTATAGACATTTGCATAGCCCAAGAAATCATAAACTTTGAAGCAAGCCCTATCTACAGGAATCCAGAATTATAGGGGATAATGCATAATTATTCCCTCTTTGTAATATTGGAGTAATTTGATTTGTACAAAAAGAAGAACAGCTAAAAGCTTAAAAAAAAACCAGAAGTTATGGGTATGAGCTGAAAGACTGACATAATGAGAATTACAGGGGATTTTATGCTATAGCAATTTGTTTTCTGTCACTTATGCAGTGACATCCATTATATTGTAGGCCTGTGAAATCTAAAAGCACTGAGTTCACGTTACAACAGATGTGAGCAAAAAGGTCAAGCCCATTGGAGAGGTCCATAAATACCATTTCTCCTCCCATCCTATTTTCCTCATTACTGGAGGCTATGAAAGCAGTCTGATAGGAAAGTTTTAGTTTAAAGATTGATTATTTCTTGGAAAAGGTACTATGTAAAACTTTTTTCCAGAAACCTACCAATCACACTAGCCATTGCTGATATCAAATTTATCACTATAAGTGAAAATCCCTTTGCTAGGTTCCAAACCTAAAACCATCTGCCAGAGGTCCTGTGAAAGAAATAAAATATAAAGCTCTGTACAACTGGGATTGAAGATTTTTTCATAGATACTTTAAATTACTAAAATTAACTTATAAAATACACTGAAGTGAAAAGAATAGGTAGAATTAGATTTCCACATCAGATAATTTGAGTCTTGCTTAAAGATCACATTAACAAGATGGCCTTAGGCAAAAAAGTAAAGGGCAACCCAAGGAACGTCTTATAACAGGGGTCCCCAAATCTGGTCCTTGAGCACTGAAAATCAATCTGATTTTCAGGATTTCCTCAATGAATATGCATGAGATTTATTTGCATGTACTGCCTCCATTGTATGCAAATATATCCAAAGCAAAATTATAAGAACATAGGGGCAGATTTTAAAATGTACGCGCGCTGCCTACATTTGTGCGTGCTCTCGGGGAGACCAGATGGCTTTCCACGTTCCCTCTGAGGCCGCTCCAAAATCGGAGCGGCCTCAGAGGGATCTTTCCTTTCCCCCCCCCCCCCCCCCACCTTCTCCTCCCTTCCCCTACCTGTCCCGCCCCAAGCCCAAAAAAAAAAACCCCTTGTACCTTTATTTAAGGTTTAAGGTTTATTTGGGTTTTTTATACCGTCACATCAGTAATAAAATCATCACAATGGTGTACAAATAGTAAAATGGAAATACAATAATATAATAAATACAAATAATAACATCTAAATAACCACAAAAGTGTAGGTAGCTTAAAATTAATCTAAAACAACACTAAAACCTTATTAAATCGTTCATTAAAACACAAATTCAGTAAAATAACTTGTGTGCGCTGGCCGACTGCCGGCGTGCAATCCCCCTGCCCAGCAGCCTTACAGAGGCCTCTGGCCACACCCCGCCCTGCCCACGGACCGCCCGTTTTTCAAGCCCTGGGACATACACACATCCCGGGGCTTTACGTGTGCCATCGGGCCTTTTGAAAATAGGCCCGGCACGCGTAACCCCCCTACGCGCTTAAATCCTCCTGGATTTATGCGTGTAGGGCATTTAAAATCTGCCCCATAATGTTTGCCATACTGCATCAGGCCAAAGGTTCATCCAGCCCAAAATTTACTTAGTGTTTGGGAACTTGCCAGGTACTTTAGCCTGGATTGGCCACTGTTGGAAACAGGATACTGGGCTTGATGGACTCTTGGTCTGACCCAGTATGGCAATTTCTTATGTTCTTATGTTCCAATAGTGGCCAATTCAGGTCACTGGTACCTGGCAGGATCCCATAAAGTCAATAGGTTCCATGCTGCTTATCCCAGGGATAAGCAGTAGATTTCTCCACGTCTACCTTAATAATAGTTTATGGACTTTTCCTCCAGGAACTTGTCCAAACCTTTTTTTAACCCAGCTACACCAATAGCTTTTGCTACATCCTCTGGCAACAAATTCCAGAGCTTAATTATGCATTGAGTAAAAAACTATTTTCTTCTATTTGTTTTGAATGTATCACCTAGTAACTTCATTGTGTATCCCCTAGTCCTTGCAGTTTTCAAAAGAGTAAAAATGAATTCACATTTACCCGTTCCACTCCATTCATTATTTTATTGACTTCTATCATTTACTCATTTATTTATTTATTGAATTTGTATACCATTGTTCTGTATTCAATCACAGCGGTTTACATAAATAAAATAAATAGAATCATAATATCAGGTACATAGAATTATAAATACAATAAATATACAGTATTAAAACAAAATAAAAATGATATTATTAAAACTTAAATTTATTTTAAAAAAAAGTAAAAGTAGATATAAAATAAGACAAAATGGAATAAAATAGGCATCATTCAAAATTTCAGTATTCCTGCCAGTGCGCTCTCCAAAGTAAAAACTGGCAGAGTAAGAGGTAAAACTGTCTAGTTCTATGCAATGTTCTCATGGGCCTGCTTAAAAAGCCATGTCTTTAATTCTGAAAACCCGACTGGGTTGTGTCCTTCAAGGACCAGATTTGGGGGCCCCTGGGTTATAGGAGAAAGGTGAAAGAGGGGATTAATTGATTTTTATTTCAAAAACGGATGTTAAAAGAGGGGCTTCCCCTCTATCTAATTACAGAATGAATACCAGCTTCAGACGGTAATAAAGAAAGAGGTTTATTAATACAGATAATTAAATAGAGGAAGGCAGAGAATTCCTCTAGGAGCAGAAAAATACAGAGAAAAAATGGTACAAGCAAAGGTGTACAACGGATCTGTGGGGGCATGTTCACATGGCTGAAGATTGTGTAAAGCCCTAAAATTATCTTGGTTAGTTGAACTATGAAGCCATCTTCTGAATATCAAGAAAGATATGTTGATTTTACTTTCATATTGTTAAAAAATAATCATAAAACACAAATTGTAGAGTTAATGGACTGGACCAGTGATTAAGTATAAGGCAAGTGAAGGCCATTGACTTTGGGACTACACATTGGTATACAGCATCATATGCAAAAACAATAGCCATTAATGTTGGCTTCAGGGGAGGCAGCTGGTACTATTATTTTTTGAGAACTCTGAGGCTTCCTGGACTGTTCCCTTCCTGCTTTTTCAGCCTCAGTAAAGTCTGAAACTGTATCCACCCCCATCAACTCCACTGAAAATATTTTTAGGTTGCCTGCAAATGACAGTACTCAGAAAGCAATGAAACCTGGCCCGATACTACAGGGTGCTTGTTGAGAGGGATTATCACATCTGGCCTTTTAGTACTCCAGCCACATCAACCTATTGATACCAACCTGGTTGGTTTTTGGAGAGTTATAGCCTATTGGTTATTCCATGGCCTACAGTGTTCTCAGGCCGTACTTCCTTTCTCCATCCTTTTTTTTTCTAATTACCTCTCTCTTTGCCTCTCCTCACCTCTCCTCTTGAGAAAGTGAAGGGTGAGTTGTTTGTAATGTTGCATCTCCCAACTCTGTTCCAACTCCTGTCACATAATATTACAGCAAGTAAGGACCACTGGGCCTATCTAGTCTATCCAATTTCACTCCTGGTGAATTCCGCAAAGCCCTATCACTGGTTTTACCCTTATTTCTTCACCAGTAGGGATTCTTTGTAATTACCTCATTATTTTTAATCCGTTACTAATTTTCTTCACAAAACCTCTGTTGGGTATACATTACATGCATCTATCACACTTTTAATAACAAAATATATTCTGTTATTGCTCCTGTGTATACCCCATAAAACTTCATGCCATGACCTCCTGTTCTAGAGTCTTAAAACACATTTGTTTGTTAGGGTACATTTACAGCCTGCACTAAAAAGTTTTGGTCATCCCACATTAAGGGCCATTTTAGAGTACACAGTAAATATTTTAGTAATTATGTGCTAAAATATTGTTAGAACAAGTTTTAGTGCATAGGCCCCACAGTCGAGCTTTTATTTGAAAATAAAAAATTGAATATAAAACACAAGGTTTTGCAGTTGGACACTGCTGGAGAGATAGTGGACCCTTGGGCCGGCCTACCTAGGGTGACAGGGTAGGCCGGGGGCAGAGCCACAAGCAGGAGGTGTTCACTCGGGAACCAGGAACCCCCCCGGGAGGAGCCCGTAGGGCACTGGGACCTCGGGACTTGGAATAGAGGCAGAAAGTCCAGGGGCTGAGATAGGCTTAGACCGGGACCAGAGCAAACAGGAAGGATAGGAAGTCCAAGGTACCCGGGGAGCCGGGGACCGGCTGTACAGGGCCGAGGGCCGGCTGATGGCAGGGCAGCGGGTGGCAGTGGAGTCTGTAGCAAACCGGAGGCTGAAGCAGGCTGTAGGCTGAAGCGGAGTCGGTAGCAAACCGGAGGCTGAAGCAGGCTGTAGACTGAAGCGGAGTCGGTAGCAAACCGGAGGCTGAAGCAGGCTGGAGGCTGAAGCAGGCTGTAGGCTGAAGCGGAGTCAGTAGCAAACCTGAGGCTGAAGCAGGCTGTAGGCTGAAGCAGAGTCGGTAGCAAACCGGAGGCTGAAGCAGGCTGTAGGCTGAAGCGGAGTCGGTAGCAAACCGGAGGCTGAAGCAGGCTGTAGGCTGAAGCGGAGTCGGTAGCAACCCGGAGGCTGAAGCAGGCTGCAGGCTGAAGCGGAGTCAGAGGCAAACTGGAGTCGGAGGCAGGCAGCAGGCAGAAGCAGAGTCAGAGGCAAACCGGAGTCGGAGGCAGGCAGCAGGCAGAAGCGGAGTCAGAGGCAAACCAGAGTCGGAGGCAGGCAGCAGGCAGAAGCGGAGTCAGAGGCAAACCGGGGTCAGAGGCAGGCAGCAGGCTGAAGCGGAAGTCAGAAGCAAACCGGAGTCAGAAGCAGGAAACGTGGAGATCACCAGGAACGCAACTAAGAACAACTATGGAGTTGTGAACCTCGTTGCAAGGCGATGAGAGAGAGTTTGAGCGCCGGTTATATCGGGGCTTGGGCGTGACGTCAGCAGCACGGGCGGGGCCAGGCTTCCGGGAGTTGAGCGTACAAGACGGGCATCCTCGCGCGCGCGCGAGACTGACGAGAAGCAGGCACGTAATGGCGGCCGCCACGTGGAGTGAGAGAAGCCCCCGGGGTCCAGAGCGGGCGGAATGCTGTGGTTCTTGAAGCGGAGGTAGGCGGGTTTGAGCCCTAAGCGGAGGGAAGCGGTAGAGACCGCAACACAAGAGTATTACAAATTGTCAATTATACAGTCCTCGTTTTACTCCATGTTTATTGAAGATCTGCACACAAACTCTAGAATGCTGTCAATCAAGTCTAATAGGATAATGTAAATTTTCTTATATGCAGTTTGTATATTATTCAACGTTTGCTTCAGCAAATATTTCAGTGGAAGAATTTCACTGAGATCTATATTATTAATAGCTGAATTCAATGTTGCCTATTTAAATGAACAAATTATACTGTACACCTCTCATTAGATATCACTGCATTGGCAACAAGGAAGCCCCCTCTAGAAACTTTGGGGTCCCCACTAAACTTACTGAGGCTACTATTCAAAAGAAGCTGAAATTTAAATTTAGAGACCTAAGACCTAGTTTTATCAAAATGTGCATGGTTAGGCAAATTGTAGAGTTACCACATGGCACATTATTTGTTTTTAATGCACATCCACAGGAGAGAGAGAAAGAGAACCTCTGTATAGAGTCAATGGAACATGGTATATACCACTTAAGAGGGTACATTTTCAACTCTGGGTAGGTTTAGGGGGGTGCTTTTACATACACAAAGAAATTAACTGCAAATTTGAAATGAATGATGAATTTCTATCATTTAAATCAATGAAAGGTACCAAAAAGAGGAGTTGATTTGTAAAATGCAGTAGAGATATAGTCACCATTTGCCTCTTAACTCATGGCATCCCATATAGTAGGTCTTGATGCCAAATTTAAGAGGGGACACTTTTAAATCAGTGTGGGGTTTGGGGGTGGGGTACCAGTCAACAATAAGATGCTGTCACTTAACCCATGACTTTTTAAATTCCTGAGAAGTCTCTCATAGGGCATTTGATTAAATGCCTTCTAAAAATCCAAATACATCAAAAGGCTCACCTTTATCTGAATGTTTATTTATACCTTCAAAAAATCTAAAAAATTGGCAAGACTTCCCTTTGCTAAAAACATGTTGATGCTTTCCCATTAGCCATTATTTGACCAGTGATTTTGTTCTTAAGATAAGCTTTTACTGTTTTGCCCAGCACCGCCACAGATTACTGGTCTATATTTCCAGACCAACCCTGGAGCCTTTTTTAAAAATAGGTAATAAGGTATTCTGGTTGTTTTAAATGGTAGGTTACAGATTACTAATGATAGGTTTACAAATGTGTTCTTTAAGGACTATGGGGTGGATGCCATCTGGTCCTGGTGATTTTTTACTTTTTAGTTTGCTAATTTGATCTATTACAACCCACATTATCTCACATATTTGTTTTAGTTGCTCAGAATCATCACATCAAAGAATGTTTCAGGTATGCATATGTTTCCAACATCCTCCTCAGTAAAGACCAAGGTCAAAAATTCATTCAGTTTTTCTACTATTTTCTTATTCTTCCTTGTCCTTTTACCCTTCGTTCATCAAGTGTCACAACTGACTCCTTCACAGGCTTTTTGCTTTGAATGATCTTTAAAAAGATTTTATTATTAGTTTTGCCTATTTGGAAAACCTCAAATTCTCTCATGGCCTATCTTACTACTGGCCTATCTTACAGTACTTATATTCCTGCCTATATTCTTCATTTGGGTCTGCTTTCCAATTTTTGAATGATGCCCTTTAGGATTTAACTGCCTTTTTCACCTTACCATTAAACCACGTTGGCAGTCATTTGGCTTCCCTTTGACTTTTTTTTTAATATATGGAATACCTTTTATCTGGGCTTCCAAAACAAGTATTTTTAAACAATGTCCATGCCTTGTCTTAACTTTTCACCTGTACATTTGGTCCTTTTAGCTTTTCTGATTTATTCATTCTATTATAGTTTCCTTTTTAAAGTTGTATGCTACTGCTGTAAATTTTGCTTAATGTCCTGCCTTCCAGTGATTATTCAAATTTAATTGCATTGTGATCACTATTGCTTAACAGCTCCACCATAGTAACTCTTTGCCACATGCATTCCACTGAAAACTAGATCTAAAGTAGCTGCCCTTCTCATCAATTCTAGGACCATGAAGTAGTCATTTATTTATCTAAAAACTTAACCTTTCTAGAATTTCAAATGAGAGCTTGATCTAATAAATACTGGGGTAATTAAAGGTTCTCATTATTATTGTGTTGCCAAATGTATTTACCTTCCTAATTTCAGCTAGCATTTCACAGTACGTTCTTCACCTTAGTCAGGTGGATAGTAGTATATACATTATCCACTGCTGTACTCTTACCTGTCACACATGGAATTTCTAGCTATAAGGATTCCACAGTGCATTTTATTTCCTGCAGGATTTTTATCAGACTTGGCTCTGTACCATCCTTTATATATAGTGTCACCCCCCTCCACCAGTTTGATCTACCCTGTCATGTTGATATAGTTTATAACCTGATATTACTGTATCCCATTGGTTATCCTCCTTCCACTTCATCTCTCTGTTATATAATCACTGTATAAAAAATCCAATGTATATTGAAACCAACACTTGATCTAACCCCTGTCACCCTCTAAATAACCAATTAAATATGGCCCTTAGTGACCTTGGGCAGGTCATTTTACCCTCCATTGCCTCAGGTACAAAACTTAGATTGTAAGGCCACTGGGATAGGGAAATACCTACAGTACCTGAATGTAAACTGATGTGATATCTCTGATCGAATGTTGGTATATAAAAAGTATAAATAAATAAATAAATAAACCTCTGAAATGCATGTAATGTCTATATTCTCATATAAAGCCATACATTCTAACTCACTAGTTCTTACTATTCAGACTTCTAATATTTGCATACAGACTCCTCTCTCTTCTAGTAAAGACAGAGAAAATGGGGGCTACAATAGTATATTAAGGGATCAATTTTCAAACCCGTGTGGGCAGGTGTAACGGTCACAGATGCATTTAGCAGAGGAATTTGCATCAGTTTTCAAAAGGAAAGTAAATGTATACTTGACTTTTGAAAATTGCCCAAGGATAAACTCCCTGCAGAGATTTATACCTGCTTTTTCTGTGCGTGCTTTTTCCGGCCAAAACAATGTGCATAGTTTTGAAAATGCAAAACTATGAACCTTGTTACCTTCCCCTATCTATATGACAAAAATGTGGGTAAAAGGTCACACTTTCAGGAACAATGCAAGTAGTTTTGCCTGCATATAGGGTGGTAAATTTTCAAATAGCCATTTAAATGACTTTTTAAAATTGCCCTCACTTTATCTGACTTTTATTGTTTATACAGGCACTGCAGCATGTATAGAGTTTTAATATGTTGGAACCTGCACCCTCGGTTAATGATGGTTGTGCTCCTATAGACAGTATCTTTCAAAGTGACACAAGGGCACACTTTGGTGCATGTGCACTGGCACATGCCCAGAAACATGGCCATTTTATAACTTGCATGCGTAAATGTGCACATGTTCTAAAATAGCCTGATGCATGCACATGCGCGCCCAATTTTAAGTGGGCGTGTGCCTATGTGCATAAATCCTGCTTCGACCACATATAGCAGGGAATTTTGAAAGGGGCACGCATGCATGCCATTGCCAGTTTCACCAGTTCACCCACCAGTTTGCCCACTTAATGGCTAGGTCCTCCAAAACCCCCTAGCTGAATAGCTTACACTCCCTCCACTTACCCCACACCCTTAAAACCCCTCAGGTATGGCTAGTTTTTTTATTTTTTTAAACTTATATCTGATCCCTAGCAGAAGTAAACTTACGTGACAAGGGATCCGGGCACTCACCTAGACGTGCACGTACTTACAAGTACATCTCTTTGCCATGCCCTGAAATACCCATGTCTCTCCCAGACTAAACCCATGCTCAGCTCCTTTTTAAACATTTTTGAGATGTGCACACAGCAGGAGATAAATGCACATCAGGCAGCTTTTAAAATTCGGAGGGTGCGCACAAGCCCAACTTATGCGCATATCTCTCAACGTTGTTGCTTGCTGGGCTTTGGTAAAATCTACCTCATAGCCTGTAAAAAAAAAAAAAAGCATTTTGTACTCTGAAATAGCATCTATGATCGAATTGCATCCTACAAGCTATAGACAGTATTTCTGTCACTTCATCCCAATTATGACAGAAAGTGGTCCACAACTAGACTGATTACATGTGCAAAACAGGGAACATGAAATATGTTTTCTTGTTTCAGTGCAGCTATGACAATGGCACCATTATCAGTTGACACAGAGCCAGCAAACAAGAATGTTGTACAAACCAAAGATCAATAACAGACTTCAACTTGTGAAGCACATCTGCTGCTTTTTGCCTTGTCCACTTAAAAAATCTGCATGCCGAGAGTTGCATGACTATGATAATGGCTTTTCCTGGACCATGGTCCTTTATTACTGGTGATGAAGTGATGTTTTTGTTTAGCCGCAGCTGGCAACAGTTTTCATAGAGGGGAAAGAAACCCAGTATGCAGAGACAGTAATGTAGTCAGTGCTCTGTCCTCTGGCCCATGTCTGTACTAAGGTGGATCCTTCTGCCCTCTGATTTTCCTGTTGCCTTGTCTAGTTCTATCATGATCTCTCTGTACAATTGAAGTACAGCCTTAGAGAAATAGGTATGGTTGAGGAATCTGGCAGTGGAGGAAAGCACATTCAATTAATTCACAGAAATCCTGTGCCTTCACAAATGAGAACGGGAGCAATTCTACTGCCAACATTTTTGCAGTTCTGGCATTCAAAAGACGCATCCTCTCATCTTTTCTATGATATTTTTGGCCCCTTTCAAAGGTTTCCTTAACCATTGTCTGCAACATGATGGGACTGTTCATTTGTAATTTGTGTCTAACACTTTTCCTGCCGCCACTGTGTCTGTGAGTAACATCCTTAACGGCAGTATCATTATCATCATACTTGTTCACCTTGTCAGTGACATCACTGAATGGCATTGAAGCTGGATAACAGCAGTTGCTTTCTTTAATTCCATCATCTATTCCACTGCAAATTTTAGAAGATAGTAATGTCCCCTACTCCTTCTCCACAAAGACATCCAAAGTCAACACAATCACACATGCTTTTCTGTTTACCTGTTTTTACACAAGATTTGTATTTATTCAAAATTATATTTCCCTCTATAAAATGATTCAGCATGCATGTACTACCTAGCAAGAAGACAGATCTGTGTGACTGCTATCTACTCACTGACCACTGACCAAATTACCAGAGACTGTGCAACAGAGCTAGCCCTACTATCCTAATCTAAGCCCAAAGCCTGTGTTTAGTCACTCACAGACTGCAAAGCCCCTTCCTGCATCCTCTCTGAGGCCAAGGTAAATGTGTGCTAGGCTTAGCGCACCTCTTTTCTTTGGATTTAGCTTGGGCCAAAATTACCTCTTTCTGTAATAAGGGTTTTAGTGCAAAAAAAAAAAGTGCACTTAGTGGGAAGTGAAAAAGGTGAGCTAATGCATGCTGATGAACTGCGTATAGAATTGCACACTCTTTTATTTTCTTATTAGTGCTGAAATTTTATGTCACCCTAATGACTGAAGTAGTTTTAACTGCCATTTACTTCTCTGGAAAGTAAATTGAAGTTAAAGAATCAGCCACTCACTGACCTGGGATCCCCAGTTTGGGGCTCACTCAACCAGGATCCCTCTGACCCAGAGCCTGATTCCAGGACACCCACACTCAGTCTGGCCTGCCCATACCCAGGAGCCCAAGCCCAAGCCCAAGCACCTCACACCAGGGCAACCTGACTCTGACTTCCCCATACCCTCTAACCCATACCCTATTATGACTATCCTTATCCTTTTTCTTTCACTATATCCATCCACCACCCACTATGCCCCCCATGCCCTAAGCTCATCTTCCTACACATCCCTTCACTTATGCCACTAACCTACCTATACCTTACCCACTTACCTAACCTCCCACCCATTCACTCGCCTACCTAGCTTCACCCCAGAAGTCACCTGATCCCCCAGCTATTTTCCTTCCCCTCCACCTACCAACTACTCTATCCCCACCTACCTGCTCCTCACCCACTTACCCATCCCACCCACCTATCTAACCTCCAACTACCTATCTAACCCCTACCCATTCTGATCCCAGTGGAGAAGGTAAGTAGAGGATTAGAAGAGAGGGTGGGTTTAGGTAACTGAGTGAGATAGATTAGGTGAGTAGGTAGTGGGTGGGTTAGATGATTGGGTTAATTGGGCTTTTTGGTTCCAGGACATAATTCCTGTGCCTCAGGAATCCTGGTGCAGTGTATGTTTGGCTGAAGCATCCCAGGGCACACTCTCTGTGCCTTGGAGTACCAGATCACTTGGGACTGGACCAAAAAGCATCCTTTTTTGTTTTTAATTCAGCGGTTAGAGGTATGAGTTAAATATAACCTGTATTTCTAACTATTGAAATGTTTAAACATGGACACAATATCCTGAGGAGACTGAAGTGCATTCTTATATTGTGTCCTCTTACTGGAACTAAGAGTCTCTGAACACAGTTTGTTCTTTCAAGATTATTTATTACATTATTTTCATTCTATTCTCTGGAGTGATTACTAGCTTTTCCCTGAAATTCTCTACATTGCAGGATCACTTGTAGATGATTTCTGATGCATTCTGGTATACAACTGCTTATATCTGTATTCAGTTGAAGCATATTACAATACTTAGATACAAAATTGTTTATTATTGATGTCATGTTTTCTTTCTGAGTAGCTGTTCCTTAGATATTAAGATTGAAAATACAACGTATAATTTCATTATGCAGTAATGAGTGACAGACCTAGTTATGCTGATATTTGGCTAAAGTCAGTAGACCAACAAAAGAGCAAATTCTGTTGTGGTCAAGGTATCTGAAAAGGTTGGTGACAGCTCTTCTTCAAGATACCCCTGAATCTCATGATCCCACAATGAACGCTGATTTGACATTTTAGAGAATTTGAGCTTCTTGGAACTGAATGGCTGGCTTAGTTGCAGGACTGCAAGTGAAGGTGAAAGTTTAAAAAAGCATGTGGAACTCTATTTAGGGGAGCAAATTGGTAGTAATGCACATTTTTACAAAAAGATGAACTTCTGAAACAGAAAGTGGATATTCTCAAAAGTAGTCAAGAACGCCTGGAGAATATACCAAGGAAATCTAACATCAGAATTTTAGGACTCCTGGAAAGAGGATTCGGAAGATGTAGCCAAGATAGTGGCTGGTAAAGAGGATCACTCCAGGTTGAAGGTGGAAAGCGCACACCAAATTCAAACAGGCAGAAGTTCAAATATTAATGGGCTTAGGCCCATAGTTGCTTACTTTTAATTCCTTTCCTTACAAGCAACTTTCACTAACTAAAGCACAAAATAAAGAGATAATTAAATATAAAGGTGTTCCAGTAAAGATTTATAATGATTTGTCCCATCTAACGTTGGAAAAACACAAAACCTCTTACCTCCTGGTTTCAAAGCAAGCAGATTAAATACTGGTGAGGGTTCTCCTTTTCACTGATATCATCAAAAGGATTATCATCTAACATGCCTGAAAGAGTGTATAGAGGCACCGGGAGCGTGCACACATGTACGCCGCGCGCACTCCTTTTAAAATCTACCCCTTAATGCCTCTGGAAATTAAAGTCTCTTCTCATGGTTGATCAAACTTCTGGCAGGGATCATCTGATACTTTTTGAAGAGAAAATTGATAATGATGGTAAGTTTCAAACTGGCACAAGTGCTCACATTGGTACGTATACATCAGCCCTGCACCCAGAGATGTGGCCATTTTATAACATTCACATGCAAGTGCATGCATGTTATAAAATAGCATGGCCAGGTGCACATGTGCACCAAATCTTGTGGGCATACGCAAATGCCACTTCTACTGCATAAATTGGGGATTTTAAAAGGGGCACAAGCAGACGCTATTCCCAGTTTTACCAGTTCATCCCCAGTTCACCCATTAATTGGTCCTTCAAACCCCCATAGTTTAATAGCCTTCACTTTCCCAGTTAGCCCCAACCCTTAAAACCCCACAGATCTGCGTATTTTTCTTAATTTTTAATTTACATGTTTTATTTATGTATTTATTTATTTAAAATATTCATATACCGTTTTACCAATACAAGATTGACCAAAGCAGTTTACAATGATAGTAACAAAAAAATTCAAATAAGATGAAAATAATAAAACAAAGTTAGAATAAAAATACAATCTATTTCATGATCAATATAAATACAAATTTTAAAAATTTTAATAAAAGAAGCACATTTAAATAATTTACTATTATTTTAAATAAAAGTATAGAAAGAAAAGAAGAAATACACAAACATAGCTATCAAGATGGTAATCTCGTGATATTAAACTGAGGTTTAAGTACCCATATATGAAGCTGGGCTAGTGACTATTGAGTGGGATCGATCTTCCCGAATGCTTCTGTAAATAAATAGGTTTTTAGCACTTTCTTAAATTCATTTCTGCTGGAAATTTGTCTTAGGGGGTCAGGCAATGAATTCCACAGAATGGGGCCAGCCACTGAAAAGGCTCTTTGCCTGGTAATATTTAAAGCAGCCTTTTTAATTGATGGAATTTCTAATAAGTTTTTTGCCGCTGATCTAAGTTCTCTGGTAGGTTTATATACTCTTAGGGGTAGATTTTATAAAGTTGCGCACACGCATACTTTTGTTCGCACACCAGGCGCGAACAAGAGTACGCGGGATTTCAATAGATACGCGCGTAGCCGCACGTATCCATTAAAATCCGAGGTCGGCACGCGCAAGGCTGCCCAAAATCGGCAGCCTGCGCGTGCCGAGCCGCACAGCCTGCCTCCGTTCCCTCCGAGGCCACTCCGAAATCAGAGCGGCTTGGAGGGAACTTTCCTTCAGACTCCCCCCACCTTTCCCTCCCTTCCCCTACCTAACCTACCCCCCCGGCCCTATCTACACCCCCCCATCTTTGTCGCGAAAGTTACGCCTGCTCAAGGCAGGCGTAACTTGCGTGCGCCGGGCTGGCCGCCGGTGCGCCATGGTCCGGTCCGGGGGCTGGTCTGGAGGTCATGGCCACACCCCCGGAACACCCCTGATGATGCGCCGGCCGCGACACGCCCCCCGGAACGCCCTCCTAGGAAAGACCCGGGACTTACACATGTCCCGGTGCTTGCGTGCGCCGCCAAGCCTACTCAACATAGGCTCGACGTGCGCAGGGGGAGTTTGGGCCAGGTTTTCGACGGGGTACACGCGTATTTTACATGCGTACCCCTTTGAAAATCTGGCCCTTAGTGTAGAACATAAAAAGAATCTAAGTTATTTAATAGAGAGTGTATTGTCATGAGAATTTTGAACTGGATTCTGAATCTGACGGGTAACCAATGCAATTTTTGTAAAATGGGGGAAATGTGATGTCTCATGGGAGTAGCCGTAAGAAGCCTGGCTGCCGAGTTCTGGATCAGCTGAAGAGATCTAATTACAGTTTCGGGTAAACCCAAATAAACCATGTCATCTGTAGCAGAAGTAAAGTTAAGTGGCAGGGGGCCTTGGAGCAACCTTGATCATATAATTATTTATGCGTAAATTTCAGGTTCCAAAATGCCCATGCCTCGCTCAGACCACACCTATGCCCTGCTCCTTTTTGAAAATTTCTGAGATGTGCACGCTTCAGGAGTTACATTCGTATTTTGGTAGCTTTTAAAATTTGCTCGGCGCAAGCGAGCCCAACATATTCACCCATCCCCAAATTAGTTTGACATTGGGCTTTTAAATTTTACCTTAATTGGTTTTGCTGCTTTTTTAAATACAATTTGTTTTCTCTCTGAAATCTCTCTTTCTCCTCCCTGCTAATTTGTGTTTCTGCTGGTTTTTGTTTGTATACTTATTTGGGTTTGGGATGAAGATGGAGAGAGTATAAGGGGTAGTCATCTTTGTCCTGTATACCAGATGTGTACCAAACGTGGTACACATTTGGTACACATCTGTACCAAATGTTTTCCACGTTGTCCTGTATACCCAGATGTGTACCAAACGTGGATGCTGTATTAAGCATCCACGTTTGGTACACATCTGGGATTTGTTTTGCTGCTTCTTTTATTCATTTTTTCTTTTCTGGGGGGAGAGTTATCTTTAACTGGTTCAAAACTGAGAGTTAAGACTAAGAACTTATTGATGAGGGGTTTAGGACTGTTTTTCTTATTGTTTTTTAATATGATTCTTCAGATGGGGTTGGATCTTGTTTATACCTGGGCATTATAGAATGCTTTTCTATTCAAGTTGAATGAAAAATTCTGTCCTCTAGACTGGGGCAGCTTCTATTATTGAAAGCTTAGTATATACTTGATTATAAGTTTATATTGTTTTTAATGTCTCTAAATCTGATATCATGAAATATCCATGGTATAAATGATCCTTTCAAGAGGAAGAGATTATTAAGCAATTTAAAGAAGCTTAAATCTTCATTTATTTGTTTTAAGGAAACTCATCTACCTGCAACAGAGAATGCAAAATTGAAGGGAGGATGGATTGAACACGTTTTTGCTGCTTCATTTAAGTCCAATAAAAGGGAAGGGGAACTATTCTGATAGCCAATTACTCTCCTTTTGGAACAGAAAGAAGCTGCATAGATCTAAATGATAGACATGTTATATTAAGGGGTGTGTTAAATAGTGAGCCTGTTTCCCTGGTCATTGTCTACATGCCTAATGGAAAGTTTGCCTTCTTTTTTCATAGTTTCTTCAAGCTTTTTCAATTACATGCAAGAAGAAAGATTTCTTTAGGAAGCAATTTCATCTGTACACTTTCTCTGGGTGATAGAGCTAGAAACCAAGAATCTGGAAAAAAAACTAGCAATAAAGCTCTCTTGTGTAATATAAAAGAATTTAAGCTGGCTGATGCTTGGGGTATTTTATACCAGGGGGAGAGGAGTTATTCCTTTTATTGCCTGGTATACAAATATATTGATTCATTTCAATGATTTACTTTATCATTTCAATTCCAGTGACATTAGCTCTATCCTACTATCTGATCATGCTCAGTTTAGTTTATGTTTGAACCAATTATTTTATAAATTCTCTCATAGACCCTGGACTGCTACTTGCTGATCCTAATTTCAGCAATTGATATCTAAATGGAATGATTATATGGATTTAAATTAGGGCGATAGGGTGGATAACGTTTTACTTGTTTTAAGGCCATCTTGCTTTATGGGCATGAAACAAATAGGTCCTGGTCAGCCCTAAGATTGGTGCCATTTTTAAAGTGCAGCCAGTGATGGAGAAGCACATAGGGCACATCATGTCCCTTTCCCCCTTCAAAAGCTCAGATGAGTTAAACAGAGGTTAAGAGGGTTAGGGGGAGGCTGGGGGCGAGGGGGGGGGGGGGTTGTCGAGACAGAGGCGCTGGTAAATAGTGTGCACTAGGTTCTATTTACCAAAATGAAACATTTGAATGAACTAAAAATGGATTCATTCATCACCTTTTAGCCATTTGGGTGAAACAACTGCATATCCCTAATCTTCGCTCATTTTTGACCCATTTGACTTAGAGCTAAACAAATGCATTACTTTGGCTTAACAAAATGTCATAATCCTGTCACCACTTTACTGGGATGAGAAGAGATTTATCCAGTAAGTGGTGTATTAGGATCCCTGAGAGAATTTATTTATTTTATTTAAAAACATTTCTTATCCACTTATAATGAAACTTTCAAGCTAAGTGGATCACACCTTAACAGACAAGGTACAATAAAAAGTTAACATAAAAAATAATCAATTAATTGTTTCTTTCAGAGACTTATTCAGGAAAATGGAAGAGATTGAGAGATGATTCTAGTGCTTTTCTGAGAGGCTATACTTTGAGAGTAAGAATGCAAGAAGAATATAAAGTGTTGTAAGAATTCAAAATAATCCAATAACTAACTGAACCCTAAATTACAGTATTGGCATTGGAAGAAACTGTATGTGAACCAGTGAACGGGCCATTTGTAAACCCATGGACAGGTCTTAAACCATATATCCATGGAATCTGTGAGTAGAAGCCATCTCAACATTTGCATACCTGATCAGCTGTTGACATAGTCCAATGCGAGGGGACTGACAAACCCTTCATTTTATCCTGTGGCCTAACAGTACCACATTGCTAGACCTAAGTATATGACCTGAACACCAAGATAAACTTTTCTATCTGTATATGTAAATTTAAAAAATGTTTTGATGTTATAGACAAACGTTGATAATGTACCTTTGAAGCAGCCCGCTATGACTTATGTCATATTCTTCCCTTGAGTATTTGATACTATTAACTTTAGAGTACTTGTTTGGTATTATATTACTTGAGATCAATTGATTATAAAATAATTAGACCTCTCTGAAATATGCCATGTTTCAAAACTCATAAGGATTTGTGGATGAGCGGATCAGAGTATGTATGTGACAGACACCATTTATACAGATTGACTTTTTCAGTTCTCCTTTGAAAACTACATTTTTTGGCAGCATTTTTTATTAGGCTTCTGAACAAAATTGGATAATTTTTGTGTCTATGCTAGATGATGGCATTTTGACCTCACCACCTTTCCTTTTCAACAATATCTCAACATATTTAAGTAGCCTGAAAGATGACAGATTAAAGGGTGATATGATGCACCTAGGAAAGAGAAAAGATAAAGAAGTTGCTCTTCCATCATATAATCAAGGTTTTGGCTAAGGAGAAAGATCTAACTGTGATCATCACTTTCACTCTGAAGCAACACGTACAATTAATAAAAGCATTAAAAAATAAAACATAATGATCCTAGGATGTATCACAACAAATACTGCCTATCAGAAATAGCCATGTATATAAAGCATTAATCCATTTGCAATGAAGTAATAAAAAAAAATCATGTAATAAAAAATCATCGCTAAAACATTGTATGTTTCAAAAGACTGATTAAATGTATGACAAATCCACATTTATAATCATCTAATGTACTATATTATACTTCTAAACAGAGAAAAAAAATGTCAAACTTTCATTATTTTACATAAGTGTGGGATGGAGTAATAAAAGACCATTTGTTATATCATTTGCGATATAATAACATTGTAAAAATAACTCCATAACTCAGAATTTTCTGACTTTTGTGTATTTTCTGAAACTCATAGCACTCCTTTAAATTCCTTATTAATGAATGATAATTGCATTCACAAACAGTAGTATTTATTGGCCCACTAAGGGAAAGCAAAATAATCCACAGGTAATTATGAACCTGATTAGCTTTGGCAGGTGACAGCTTTGAATTCCAGACAGGGAATCTAAGCCAAATGCCATGCCATAATAAACTAATTATATTTCAATACTGATGTGCATGATTACATTTTTCTTCCAGTTTGATTTTATAATAGGAGGATTTGAAACTTCTGATTAAATAGGCATCTCTATTTCATACATAGACGCCAAATTTTCATTGTGTTAGATGTCTTGCTTGTGCCCATAGGCAGCAAACAGTGAGTCTTGAACTGAGCCAACCAATAATGCATAATTATTACAAAGCCTGGCAAAGGGTTCTACTTGTCATATAGGTACTTTCTCATATAAACACAGTGTTAATTAAATTCAGCAAGAATAATAACTCTTTGAAAGATCATTATCACAAACAATGGTCTGCCTTTTCCCATCTATGCTTGTCCTTAATCTTCATTTGGAAATCATGAACATTTAAGTGTTCAACTAATCTTTAAAAAAGCTCAAATTATTGAAATAAAATGTCTACTAACTTAAAATTCAAAAAAACAAAGATGATTTTGTATACAGGTGCCAAGCAGCAGTTTATATTAGCTAACATAATAAGAGGCTGATTTTCAAAGGATTTAGGTGCCTAACTTTGAGAATTAGGATCCTAAATTGGTCCTTTTGAAAGTTTACTAGGGCTCAGTGCTTAAATTTAGGCTCCTAGTTTCACTAAGATCCTGAATTTAGGATCGTAAAAAGTGGGTGGTGCCTATATGGATGGCACTAGGGTAGAGCAAAAAAGTTAGGTGCTTAACACTAACTTCACAAAAAGAAGAACTATACTTTATAATATATAGTTTCAACATTTTTATAATACAATTACATATATTATGACTATCTAGACATTTAAAATCTATCTAACTCACACAAACCCATACATTCATCACTCATCTCACATAAAATCCAATAAATACATGTTTTGAAGATATGCTTCTCATACAGAACTGTTCTGTTGCTCCATTAAATTCATTAACAAAGTTATAAAATGAATCCTTCTACTTTTAATCAAATCAAATCCTTCTACATTAAATCAAGTCCAACAAAGAACTTTGTTTCACCCTAATGTAAAAAGGGCTTCTTCAGGGACAAATTAAAGGGCTTCAGCGTCTTCAACAATCTAGTTCTTCAAGGAGCAAGCTTCATCACCAACACACAAATATTCATTGGAGAAATGGTATGAGATGTGTTGGATTATCTTAATAGGCACTCACTGGATATCATATATTTAGACATGGTGACTGCAGGCACGTCACTGTGTCTTACGTATTCTGAAGAGAACGTCAGTTCCAGGTGAACGTTAGCTGTTAGATGATAGCGTTTGTGAAATCTGGTGGGGTATAACTATTCCTTTACTCGTTGCTTGTGTGTTTGTTTTTTAGATGTTGGATTAACAGTTCAAAGCTTTGAATCAACGAGAAAGCCAGTTAGGCTGTGAATGAATTAAGATTTATATTGGAGACTTCCACTCACAATTTGTGGAGGACCATGTATGGTGTAGGAGATTTCATGTATACTTGGTGAGTTGTGGTTAGATCGAGTATTTGGGTATATTTTGTCGGTATAGGAAGTAATGTATTTGTTCAATTAATATAATAAATAGTGCTATTTATAATGTCCTTGGTTATAGAAGTTGTGTGAAGCATTCTGACGTTTGAAGAAATTTGAAGATATTGAAGTTCCGGTAGTAGTCGTGTGTTGAAGGAATCCTTATGAATATTTGTGTTTTGGTGATGAAGCTTGCTCCTTGTGTGTGTCTTAGAATATTATTAGAGAAGACTTTTTGAACATTACCCCTAGTGTTGTTATAACACTAACTTTAAGCATTAGGAACTTAACTTAGGTGCCTAAGCCCTGGATTCACTAACACCACTGGGCACTCTTAATCCCGCAGTAACGGGGGGCGGGGGCCAAAGCGGGGGGGGGGGGCCTGCGATAGCCGGCAACAATCGCACCTTGGCGGTGCGATCGCTGATGGTGTCGCGCCAAATAACTACACCATAAAAGGTGTAGTTATTCGGCGCGAAAATGAAAGTGAAAAGGATGCGTACCTTTCGCTGTCTGAGAAGTCTTCGCAGAGTCGGCCTCCGGTGCCGCCACGACTCCTCCTCTTCCGGGGCCAACTCTGCCCCGAGCTAGCTATCGCATGTGTACTAGGGGTGTGCATTCGTATTGAACATAAATGTAAAACGCTACTTTTTTTTTTTTTAACTTAAAAAAGTGATAAGACATAAACGATCGGATTTCCAACTTATTCAACATAGCTATGTTGAATAAGTTGGAAATCGCGATTGTTGATCCAAAATAAAAATTTAAACCCCTCACCTTCCTTAATCCCCCCCCCAAAGACTTACCACAACTCCCTGGTGATCCAGCGAGGAGTGAGGACGCCATTTCTGAAAGCCTTTCCGAGGAGCACGTGACATCGGCGCCATGTCGGAGTGACGCGGCGTCACGTGATTCCCCGCGGGTTCACGCCGGAACGCTCGTTCGGCCCAAAAGGAACTTTTGGCCAGCTTGGGGGTGTCAGGAGGCCCCCCCAAGCTGGCCAAAAGTTCCTTTTGGGCCGAACGAGCGTTCCGGCGCGAACCCGCGGGGAATCACGTGACGCCGCGTCACTCCGACGTGACGCCGACGTCACGTGCTCCTTGCAAAGTTGGTCAGAAATGGCGTCCTGACCCCACTGGACCACCAGGGAGTTGTGGTAAGTCTTGGGGGGGGGGGGGGTGGATTAAGGAGGGTGAGGGGTTTAAATTTTTATTTGCACATATGGACATATACTCAACTCATTGAATTCTGTTTATGTCCATATTGACCGCAAATGGGACCCCCTTTGGACATATGGACATATGAACTTAAACTTTTGCTCTGCACATCCCTAATGTGTACGATAGCTTTAGAAAATAACCCCCTAAATCTAGGCAAATAAATAGTACACTTAAATTGAGAAAAAATTTCAATGGAAAAATTAGGATCTTAAATTTGAAAATAGGCACTTAGCTTAAATATCAAAATTTAAGACTCAGTTTTTTTAAATTTTGGCCTCTTAGTATATCTAAGAATTTCTACTTTCTCAAATGAATTTAGTATGGTATTCATTCACTCCAATGTGGACTTAGGAAAATCTCTGGTTAAAATATATTTATATCAAGATCAGAAAAAATCCTCACTAAAAGATTCACCTGAAAAAAAGAGGAAAAAAGTCATCAGAAAGGAGCAAAAAGTGAAACACAATCTGCCAAGCTCTCAATCACTGGTCACAAAAACTCTTTCTTAAACTTTTTTTTTTATTATTTTTTTAAAGATTTTGTTCTTCCTACTTAATATCGCAACTTTTGGGAGTGCTCAGCAATTAACGCCTGCTCCAAGCAGGCGTTAATTTCTGAGTGCAAAAATGTGCGTATTGGATGCACATTTTTTTTGCATTGGGAGTGAATAACCAATAGCCTCATTCACATACATTTGCATGTGATGAGCACTATTAGTTTTGCCATGTGTTGGACATGCGTTGTGGAGGCGCTAATTCCCTTATTGCATAAGGGGATTAGGTAGCGCCTACACATCCCATGTCCAACTGCGGGTTAAACAGTGCACTTGGCTGAATGCACTGTATTGCATTGGCCCCAAAGTTTGAGAAGCTAGGAAGTGATTTTAAAAAATTTAACTATGTGTAATTTATTATGTACCAGGAGATATCTCCACAACTCAATCAGATCTATTTCATTAAGAGGACAATATTCAAGGGTTGTTTTTTTTCTGTGAGTAAACAACTGTTTATCATCTCCTTCTATAGGCATAAGTACCCACATTGGTTACAACATAGGTACTTTTACCCATATCAAAAAAGGGGCAGTGTTTGGATTAGAGACAGGTCAGCAGAGGGAAAGTCCACATGGGCGCAAGTGTACATAGATAGGTGCATTATAGCCCCATTCCCCTCTGGCCTGCATAGAGGTTTCTCTTTGAAAATGTGCTTGCAGTCTCAAGAGTAATTAAAAAAATTGCCCCATATATCTGGCCTGGCACTGGACTTCCTTAAACTTTTTATTTTGGGGATTTCAGTGTCCATGCTAAGGAAACACTTTACTTTCTAGCCCGTCTATGGCTCTGATTTCCTAAGGCTTTTCTCCCATTCTATGCCTGTGGGAAGAAAGCTTAGTAAATCAGGATCTATGTTGGGTTTTTCTCAGGTGATGGCAGACTCATAAGGCCACTCATGTGTTAGACTAAGGGGTAGATTTTCAAATAGCGCGCATAGGCGTACTTTTGTTGGCGCTCCAGGCGCCAACAAAAGTACGCTGGATTTTAGTAGATACGCGCGGAGCCGCACGTATCCGCTAAAATCCGGGATCGGCGCGCACAAGGCTATTGATTTTGTATAGCCGGCGCGCGCCGAGCCGCGCAGCCTACCCCCGTTCCCCGTTCCCTCCGAGACCGCTCCGAAATTGGAGCGGCCTCGGAGGGAATCCTCTAACGCCCTCCCCTCTCCTTCCCCTCCCTTCCTCTACCTAACCCACCCACCCGGCCCTGTCTAAGCCCCCCCCTTACCTTTGTCGGGGGATTTACGCCTCCCTCTGGGAGGCGTAAATCCCCGCGCGCCAGCGGGCCTCTTGCGCGCCGGGACGCGACCTGGGGGCGGGTCGGAGGGCGTGGCCACGCCCCCGGACCGCCCCGGGCCGTAGCCACACCCCCGTACCCGCCCCCAAAACGCTGCCGACACGCCCCCTAAACGCCGCGACGACCGGGCCCGCCCCCGACACGCCCCCCTCGGAGAACCCCGGGACTTACGCAAGTCCCGGGGCTCTGCGCACGCTGGTAGGCCTATGTAAAATAGGCTCACCGGCGCGCAGGGCCCTGCTCGCCTAAATCCGCCCGGTTTTGGGTGGATTTAGGCGAGCAGGGCTCTGAAAATCCGCCCCTTAGTCTTCTTGTTATGGTTTCCTCACTGAACATAGTTGCTCTTGTTGTTTAGTCACTTAGGGCTGGATTTGCTAATACTGCTGGGCTCTTTGAATCCCGCGGTTATGGAGGGCGTGGGGGGGTGAAGTGGGGGGCGGTCCTGTGCTAGCCAGCAGTGATCGCACCTCTGCGGTGCGATCGCTGCCGACGTTGTGCCGAATAACTATACCATAAAAGGTGTAGTTATTCGGCATGAAACTGACAGCGATAAAGGTGCTTACATTTCACTGTTAGCGCAGTCTTTGCGGCGTCAGCCCCAGTGCCGCCCCGACTCCTCCTCTTCCGGGGCTGACGCCGCCCCCGACTCCACCCCCATCTTGGTATCGTGTGTGATCTGCTTGGTAAATGACCCCTTAGTTTGGGTTGTTTTCTCTGGTATCCCAGTTTTATCAGATTTATTTTTTAAATTTCCAAGCTACTAGTCCTAAAGGTACTTGTTCCAAGTGTCTAAGAAGAACTAAAAGAAGCATAGAGTATGAAACAAACAAATACAAATCAAAAATAACATAAATTTATATTTCGACCCAGAGTGGACCCAGTGAAATTGGCTGAATTAGAGAATTTTATAATGGATGATACAGTCAATTAGTGATCTTACTAACTATTGGAATATCAAATGAAAGGATATTTTTAATCATCTAGTCCCTGAAGGAGTATGTTCACTCAAGTACATCAGCAGCATAGTATACTGAGAATCTAATCACATGAACTGTGAGAAGCTTTGAAAGACACTGGTATAAATCCAGGTCCACATCAAATAAGAACTGTTTGAATCAAAAACTAATTTATAAAGCAGCCATAGAAGATGCAAAGTAAGAATTTTATTCAGTCAAACTTGTGTACCAAAAATTACTAAAGAGCTGTATAAAATGGTAAATTCGCTCTTTTTTTCAGACTAATCCGCTGAACTGGAATTATCCTTAAACTGAAACTTTTTCAATATTTTTCTGACAAACTTGATGCTATCTGATCATAGTTGGGTTCATAAGAACATAAAAAATGCCATAGTGGGTCATACGAAAGTCCGTCGAGGCCAGTATCCTGTTTCCAATAGTGGCCAATCCAGGTCATAAATATCTGACAGGATCCCAAATAGTACATAGATTCCATGCTGCTTATGCCCAGGAATAAGCAGTAGCTTTCCCCAAATCTACCTAGTTAATAACAGTTTATGGACTTTGCTAACAGAAATTTGTTTAAACATTTTTTAAACTCAGTTATGCTACCTACATTTACCACATTCACTGACAATGAATTCCAGAGCTTAATTGTGCATTGTGTGAAAAAAATATTTTCTCTGATTTGTTTTAAATGTGCTATTTAGTTACTTCATGGAATGTCCCCTAGTCTTTGGTAAATAATTGATTTGTATTTACCCATTCTACTTCACTCATGATTTTACAGACCTCTAATATATCTCCACTCATTCATCTGTTCTCCAAGCTGAAGAGCTATTACCTCTTAACAGTGGCAGCTTGCACCGCCGTGCTCTCTCCCCCCTCCCCCTTTACCTTACCACCATCCATTAACCACACATACTCCAATATTGGTGAAAATAGGCCGCAGCTTTTATTAATTATTAATATAAAACCAAACTTTCGGTACCCGAGTATTAGTGCGTTTGTCAAATATTACCATACCGGGCTTCGTACCGGCATCCGCCATTTTAGCCAGTCCGCCATACGCTCTGACCGGCCCCCCGCCATGTCCAAGCCATGGGGCCATCGCCCGGGCAGCCCATGCCCACCTCTACGCACTTTCTTTCACCTGTGACCACGGTTTGTCCACCGTGTCCTCCGGGCCCCTCCTGGCCCCCCCCTAACACGGGTACCCCCGCCAACCCTGATTACTGCGACAATTGTACATTTGGCAATTCTCTTGCTAACATTATCTTCTGACTATCTCCTCCTTAATGCCCTCGTCCCCCCTCTCTTGCTCTTAGTTGGGTGGGTGGGTGGAAATGCGATCGCCGGCCAGCGAAAAGGGCCTGGTCCGGCGCTCGCCCTGCCTTTAAGTCCCGAGGTCTCGCGAGACCTCGGGCCCAAATTTGCGCCCGAAGTCCCGCGAGACCCCGGGCCAGGATTCGCGCGCCTGCGCGCGCCCACCCGATGACGTCACCGCGCCGCAGCATGATGACGTCATCGCCCTCGATGCACCGGTCTGTGAGGTCTCCGGCCGTCTCCGGCGCTCCCTCCCTCGCGGCGTTGCTCCCACCCAGCCCCCCTCCACCCGGCCGCTGAGGTAAGGCAACTCCGCGGGTGGGGGGGGTAGTGGGGGGGCAGTCACTCTGCCGGCAAGCGCCCTGTTAAGGGGGCCATCCCCGCAGGCGCTTGTCGGTCCTTTATAACAGTGGCAGCTTGCACCGCCGTGCTCTCTCCCCCCTCCCCCTTTACCTTACCACCATCCATTAACCACACATACTCCAATATTGGTGAAAATAGGCCGCAGCTTTTATTAATTATTAATGTAAAACCAAACTTTCGGTACCCGAGTATTAGTGCGTTCGTCAAATATTACCATACCGGGCTTCGTACCGGCGTCCGCCATTTTAGCCAGTCCGCCATACGCTCTGACCGGCCCCCCGCCATGTCCAAGCCATGGGGCCATCGCCCGGGCAGCCCACGCCCACCTCTACGCACTTTCTTTCACCTGTGACCACGGTTTGTCCACCGTGTCCTCCGGGCCCCTCCTGGCCCCCCCTAACTCGGGTACCCCCGCCACCAGACCGGGACAGTGTTACACTTGTCCCGGGCCCCCCCAAACCCCATGGGTCCCCCAATTCCCCTACTGCGGCCCAACTTCATTCAGCGCATGCTCCAGCGCCTCTTGTATCGCATTGTTGAACAGGTCGTACCCGACATCCGATAGGTGTATCAGGTCCGGTCTATACAGACCTATGCATGGCTCATCTGCCCAGTCGTGCCGAATCGTTGCCATGCCCACCTTCGGGGCCCAGACTTCAATCTGCCTGTTCACCTTCTTGCGCCCTCTGCACCATAGCTTGTCACCCTGCCATTTTAGCCTGGGTATGATCTCCGACCATACTATGGTTGTTCCCTGGGCCATCCCCCTTATTGCTTCCAAATCCCTTTTTATACCGTCAATCAACTGTTTTGCTGTAATTCCCCCAAGTCGTTGCCTCCCAAATGAATAACTATGACATCCGGCTTTTGCCTCGCGCGTAAGCTGCTCTGTAATTCCGGGATCAATTGACCCCATTTCATGCCTCGGATTCCCATCCAGGTTACACCGACTCCCCGCGGTGCCAATCCCAGGTGCATGCCGTATGGTCTATTCCCGAGCCCCGCCGAGCCGCCCAGTGCACGAAAGAGTGTCCTACCAACCATATTACCTTCCTCCCGGGAAGAAATGGACCCTGCGGGCGAGATATGAATTCTTTCGTTACTGACCATTCTCAAACCCCTCCCTGCCTCACATACCTATTTGCTGCTGCTGATCTCCACCTGCCTATCCTTCGGATCACCTCCATGGGCAGGCCCGCCTGTGCCGCACTAGTGGCGGCCCCAATTCTAAAGGAATGCGTACTGAATTCCTCCGGGTTCAAACCCACGCTTTCCACTACCCTCCGCAGTACTGCCGCAAACTGAAATTTGGTTAACGGCACCCCGTCCTTATGAATTAATAAGTGGGCGCCCCCCCCGTGGTCTGATTTGTAAGTAATTTTCCATGTTTTGTGCCGGGCAGGTCACCTGTGATGGCACCCTTGCTAGCCTTATGTCCACCCCCCTTTGCCCTCTGATCCGTTTTAGATTTATGCACCCTTATGGTAATGCCCTGTTCCTGGACTGTGACGTTGGCATGAAGTATACCATCGTTTCCCTCATCCGTTTTGGATGCCGCCACCAATTCAATGACCCGTAAGGCTGCAAAGAAAGCCGTGCAGAAAGCGGCTCTAAACAGGATCACTTCGAATCCCTCCGACGCTACCTTAGCTACCGCGTGCCATAGGCTCACCAATATCTCATGGGTTATTGGCCGCCTCTTGTCCCCCTTCCATACAGTGCTTCTGGCCCAGCCGGCTAACAGCTTCTTAACCATGAAGTTATCCATGGGGTCACCTAAGCCCTGCGCTTTTGCAAAGAATGCAAAACCTGCCAGTTGATTCACTGTCGATCCTCTGGACATCCCTTCCTCCTCCTTCGCCCATGCCACGAACCTCTCTATGAGCCTGCCCTCTATACGCCCCCCTTGCCATCCCTGCCCTTGCAAGAATGTTTGTACGCTAGAAAACCCTTTGCAGTATGCCTTCCAAGTTGCTGGGGCCACCGATGACCTCAGCAACCCCCATTCCGTATCATTCCAATCTGCCATAATTGTTTTGGTATTGGAACTCCTTCCGCTTCCGCCTCCGGCACCTGTTGACGAAAGAGATCCCACTTAGCCTAGATAAAGCATCTGCCACCTGATTATGGATGCCCGGTACATGTTTAGCCTGATGGTCATGTTCGTATCGCAAGCCCTGTAGGACCAACTATCCCTCAACAAGACCGGCCACCTTAGAAGCAACGGGCCGCCTGCCAGTTAATCACGGTCACCAACGGCCATGTTATCCAACCAGAAAATATCTTTTGTTGCACAGCCTATGTGCCCAGACCGTAATGGCCACCAGGATCGGGAATAACTCTAAGAATGTTTATGTTTTTTACTAGCCCGCTCTGCCTCCACTCCTCTGGCCACGGTGCTGCGCACCATGCCCCCTGGCAGTATCCCCAAAGCCCCATCGCCCGATGCATCCGTGTGTATATCTAGGTCCGGCTTGACCTCGCCTCCTCCCTGTCACATGGATACCCCCGTTAAAATTGGTCCAGGAATTCCAAGCCACATAGCCACTTCCTTTCGAATTGGGGCTCGGTTGATTCTGATACGGTGTTGCGGCCGCCTGACCCCTTTCGTGCATCCGCCAGCCGCCTCAGAAAAGCCCTACCCATCGGGATGACCCTGCATGCGAAGTTCAAGCTCCCGATTATAGATTGTAAGCCGACCAAAGTCGTCTTCTTGCTGGCCAGTGCCTGTCTGAGCATACCCCGCAATTTGTTTAACTTCTCGAACGGCAGCCGGGACGTCATGGCCCTGCGTGTCTAGTTTCGATCCCTAAGAATGATAGGGTCGTAGCTGGGCCCTCAGTTTTTCCCCTGCTAGCGGGACCCCGAAATCGGCCGCCATCGCCTGGAATGCCTCCAGTTGTTTTTGGCATGTGTCCGTGCCGGCCGGGCCCACGAATAGAAAATCGTCCAGATAATGTGCCACATTACCGGTCCCTGCCCGTTTTTGTAAGACCCATTGCAAAAAACTACTAAACATTTCAAAGTAAGCGCAGGAGACCGAACACCCCCATAGGCATGCACTTGTCAAAAAGTACAACCCCCCCGAAATTGGAAACCTAATATGGGGAAAATTGTCAGGGTGGACGGGGAGCAGCCGAAAGGGCCCGACGTTAATATCCGCCTTAGCCATTAGGGCCCCTTCCCCGCAGCGCCTGACCAACGCCACTGCCGCTCGTCGAAGGACGTGTATTGAACGGTGCAACGCCTCCGCTGGGAGGCCATCGTTCACCCGAGGACCCCGTCGGGAAGGGAGAGGTTTTGTATTAACCGAACTCCCCCGGTTTCCTTCTTGGCACTACTGCTAAAGGTGACAAACATCATCGTCCGCGAACGGAGGGGTCCGCAAATGGTCCCGCCATCCTGCCCAATTCAATCTCCCTATCCACTTTTCTGTTGCACTATGTCTGCCATTCTTGTTGCCGATGAGGAATTCCTGTAACTAATGCCCTTAAACCGTCCCTTGGAAAGGTATCCTAAAACCTTGCTCAAAGCCCTCCCTCAACTGTTCCGCTTCCCGCCTCCCTGGGGTATATGGCTAACCACCCCAGCATCCTGCCACACACACCGGGGACGGTGCCTTCTGAAATACTTCCTTACTCTCCCTTTCCCATTACTCCCCCGCCGCCGTCCCCTGACCCTTCCTCGCACATTTCGATGCCGGATGCGGTGCCGCACATAATGAACATATGTGTTTGAACTTGCAGTCCGGAACCTGCACCCCAACCTTATTGAGACGCCAACAACACCCTGTTGTTACCGCTTTCCCCCCACGAATTGCTGCTCGCGCTCAGCCGCACCGCTATGCGTGCCGAACAGATTTCGCGAGGCCCCTGCCTCCATAACCTTACTGGTCTCTGGCGTAGCCACAATCCTACATCCTGTGCTGCCCATGACAAGTTCCCGTTCTCCTCCATTCTGTCCCTGAACTTCTCATCATAATTCAGCCAGCACCACCCCTGATACTCCTTATAGGGCCTCCAATATGGAATCAGCATAACTCAGCATCGGGGCGTACTGGGATGGATCCTCCCTCCCTAGTACGCTTATCATTCTTAAGAATGCCCTGGTCCAATAGTTATGTTCCTGGGCACCTTTACCTCCCCTTCTTTCTGTTCTTCCTCCTTTTTCTTTCCCTTTTTCTTCTCGGCCGCCCCTTTCCCTGCCCTCTAATATTGAGAAAATATCAATATATTCACACTTCCTTATCTTATTGCGTAACAACCTTTGGCAACGCTCCCCACAGCTCTGCCAAATTGGGGAGGGCTACTAACGACTGCAAGCGGCTGACGCTATCTCCTGCGGTGTTTGACCGGGGAGTCAGCCGCTGCTCATTCTCATCGGATTCCTCCTCGGAGGATTCCTCACTGGAGTCACCGTTATTTCTCTTTCGTTTAGTCCTCTTGCCTTTTGCGTCTCCCGATGACGCCGCTGCTTCGCGATGCCTTCCCGTCTCCTCGGCTCGCTCCTCCGCTTCCCGCGGTGTCGGGGGCCGGTTTTCTATTCTCTGTGCCGGCCTCCCCGCTGGGTATGTCCTTCTCTCGTCGCCACCCTGCTCTCGGCGGCCTCCGCTCCCAGTGGTGCGGACTCCCGCTGTGGCGTTGCCGCCCGCTGTTGGTGTGTACCAAGGAGGTGGGACCTGCCACCATGGAGGGTACATTGAGGCTTGCCATGCATTATGGCTGTAGGGGTATGCTCCCTGTACTGGCATTGCTGATGATGCTGCCCCCTGCTCCAGAGGGCCCCGTTGGGGGCCAGATGGGCCAGCCCCATGGTGGGGCTCTGTACGGTCCAGACGCGGGCAGTGTTCCGGTTGTGTCCCCGGCAACGCCGGTCGTCGCCCCACCTACGGTGTCCGCCGCCGGTGTCCGCCCCTTCGCGTTCTTCTCTGTCACACTCCTTGTCTCCCCGCTTGCCGGTCCCTCCGCTTGCCCTTTCTTTGTGTCTTGCCTCTGTCTGTCCTAGGGTGTTTTCCCCGGCCTTGGCCTCCCTCCCTCCATCACCATCAGGCTTCCTTGCCCTCGCGGGTCCGTGGTTCCGGCCACCATTCGCCTGCCCGGCTGCGCCCCCTTGTCTGCCTCGGTTCCGGGGCTGTCTTTGCTCCTTTACCAGCCATTTCCGTACGCATGCTAGGCGACGCCTTCCCTCGGCTCCCGCAATCCGCAACCCCCTCGACGTTCGGTCAATATCGTTTTCCAGACCCCGTGAAAGGGCAAGCCGGCCCCACGGTCGTGAGGGGGGGGGGCGATCGAGGTTGTATCACAGTTTCAGTATGGCAGTCTCTGGAATCCTGGCTGGATGCTTGCGTTTCCCGGTAGTCAGATCTGCTACTTGCGGTGCTCAGCGCTGCGGTCTTCCTGTGCCCCTGGGTGCTCTCCTTAGGTCCTTCTGGGTCCTTGTGTAGGCGCAGGGCTTTGACGTTCCTCCGTTCGCCGTCGGGGTGTCTCCGGCAGCTCCCAGCTGCCTCATGCTCTCCAGTCCCCCGAATCTCCCGCTCTCCTCCTGCGCTGGGACCCGCTTTTCCGTGCGATCCGTGCGATCTCTGCTCTCCTCCTGCGCTGGGACCAGCTTGTCGTGCGATCCTGGCCGACTACGAGACTCACCCCACGTGGTCCCGGGCTCCTCCTCTGCTCCATGAGCCGCTGTGCCTTTAAAAATCGGCGTGTTGGGGTCTCCGGGTCCTGTCGAGGGCGCCCGGAGTGCCTGCCGACAATTTGCTCATTCGCTTTCGCTTTTTTTTTTGTAAATCCGACGCGTGATCGCGGCCGAGGTCCTCTCCGGCGTCCGTTCCAAACGCGAGCGCCGGCCAGCGAAAAGGGCCTGGTCTGGCGCTCGCCCTGCCTTAAGGGTCCCGAGGTCTCGCGAGACCTCGGCCCGAATTCGCGCCCGAAGTCCCGCGAGACCCCGGGCCAGGATTCGCGCGCCTGCGCGCGCCCACCCGATGACGTCACCGTGGCCCGCAGCGCGATGACATCATCGCCCTCGATGCGCCAGTCCCGCGAGGGTCTCCGGCCCGTCCTCTGGCGCCCCCTCCCCCCCTCCCTCGCGGCGTTGCTCCCACCCAGCTCCCCTCCACCCGGCCGATGAGGGTAAGGCGACTCCGCGTGGTGGGGGGGGGTAGTGGGGGGGGCAGTCGCTCTGCCGGCAAGCGCCCCTTTTAAGGGGGCCCTCCCCGCAGGCCGCTTGTCGGTTCCTTTATTAGCCTTTCCTCATAGGGGAGCTGCCCCATCCCCTTTATTTTCTGTACCTTTTCTAGTTTCACTATATCTTTTTTAAATGCGGTTACTAGAATTGAACTATATTGGATAATACCTTAAATTTTTGTTTTCCAGTCCTCACAATAAGTGGCTTAGTTTTATTTCTGTTGTTTTTTTTCTGTGGTTAAATCATTAATGGAAGAAATAAATCCTTGGCTCTGGATCTATGTCCTTTTCACCTTAGTAAAGTAGAGTATGGTTGGCTCTTAATAGCCACAAACAGGCCTGGTTTTCAGGATATCCACAATGAATATGCATGAGATAGATTGCATGCACTGCCTCCATTGTATGCAACAGAAATAAAACTAAATCACTTATTGTGAGGAACTGCTATTAATTAAGTTGACTTAGAAAATAGCCACTGCTATTATTAGCAAAAGTAAACAGAGAAAGTGGTCTTGAGCCCTAAGGGAAGAGGACCATGAGAAAAGAGCTTTAGGCAGCCCCTGCTGCAAATCTGGTATGTTCTACTGGCCTGCAAGGGAAAGGAATAGGAGAGTTGCTGGAGAGGATAAGCTAAGGTGACTGTATAAGTTTATTTTTCTTGATTGACTGCAATTTTAATTATTGGGTATTATATGATGTGTCTGCTGTTTTGAAATACTTTATTGTGTTTGGAGAATTTTTAATAATTTTTAAGAGTTTCTAATTATTGGATATTATTCTTTCTTTCAGTTGCTTAGAAACATATATTCTCTTTATTAGTATAGTTTTACAATTATTATTTTATATTTCTTAAGGAATATATCAATAAAAATGTACAGACAAAAACTGAACTGGAAAAAGCAAGAAGCCAAACTCTGTATGCAGTGCAACAATGGAAAAATAAAAGCATTAGCTTTAACGGTCTCTTTATTCTGTATTGGTGGGGGGCTGTCTGTGTTCCTGCATGTGTGAACCCAGGAAAAGGTATTCTGAAAGTTTGTAGTTTCTTTATAGGGATTTATAGCAGCTTTGCTTATTCTGTTTTCCTAATAAGAGATGCATTGGTGTTTAGGGCCTGGTTTAATATTTATAGTGATGTCATTTCATAGGTAGGGTTGTTACTGTTTGAGTGTGTTCCATAATACAGATGTAATTTTGTATGGATTAGTTTGTGTCCATTATTGTAGATCCTAGGAGTGTATAAGGTGCTATATTTATGTTTTAATTTCTTCAAGTTTGAACTGCATGCAAAGTGGCTATTTTGGGTTTCCATTCCAGTTTCTGTCTCCATATTTGTAATTTGTAGTCTTTCTGTATTTTATTTAGTGAAGGTGGGTTTTGTATGTATGACTAAGGTGAGGTATTTTACTAGCATGCGAGCATTTTTAATCAGTCTTATTTGTTGTGTTTTCTCAATAGGACATGCATTGGTGGTGAACTGCTGTCTTTTTATAAGCAGGGCTATTGCGCTTTGATAATAGGGAGAGTTTGTGTTGTTGTTCTACTGAGATGACACCAGAATATCTTTTTTGTACAGTGAATGTCCTAGTTCTCATCTGCACCCATTGTTGGGGATCAGTGGAGTTTCTTTGGATACAGAGTGTATGTTTACATTTAGTCCTGTTTTAGTCATCTGTTCAGTGTGTCGCACATGTGAGAACTATCTGTCAGATATGTCCTGAAAGATAAAAGGTTGAGAACCACTGTTTTATGGAATCTAGGAACTCTACCTCCCTAGAATGTCGATATGAGATTTACCCAGTTGATATTGGGGGTAATTGAATTCTCCTATTGTTATTGTGCTGCCAATTTTATTACTTGTCTAATGTCTGTTAGTATTTTACAGTCTGTTTTCTCATCCTGGCCAGGAGGGTGGTAGAATACCCTCTTCTACTATACTCTTCCCTGTCACATTTGGAATTTTTATCCCTAAGGATTCCAGTCTGTTTTAAGCAGAAATTTTATCCTGCTTGATTCTATGCCATCCTTCCATCAATTTGATCTGCCCTGTTATGTCATTATAATTTCTACCTGGTTATCCTCCTTCAGTCAGGTAAGATGCCTATTATATTTATATCTTAATTTAATAAATCAAAAAAAACAGCACATTCCTAGACAAATCAAAATAAAAAAGAGAGGGGTGGAGACTAAGTAGTCACTAAAATATATATATGAAAACCAATTACATATTCCTATATTATCATTAAATGGAGAGACGGTATCGGAGAAGCAGGTGTAAGGATTTTAATCCACTGTCTCTTGCCTGCAATGGGCTTTAGGTAATATCAGTATTTTAAATAGCAAAAATTCAAATTATGCACCAACACTCCTCCAATCACTATATATAAAAAAAACTTTATTCATATATTTTTTCATATATTTTTGTGACTACTTAATCTCTACCCCTCTCTTTTTTGGTTTTAATTTATCTGAATTTAATGCCATACTTTTTAATTCTCCAATCTTAGTTTTACAGACTTCTGACATTCATATTCAGACATTTTAAAGTAAGTTTCTTATTTGTATTTCTACTTTATTTGTATTCACAATTTGCTTATGAACAGATGATACAGGCAGTTTGGAGTCATTCATATTTGTATTTTCATTATTTAAATCCATTTGGCCTTCTTCAGTCTTTACTACAGCCACTCTACTGAGATATTCTAACTTCCCTGTATTTCTAGTATCCCTTTGAAGATTCCTCCCTACAACCATACACTTCTCAGTGACTATTGGCTACTTTATCTCCTTTTCAAATGATAGCACCAGCAGCTAGTTCCACCCTTTCAAAATTTGAATGGTGAAGGAGGAGGTGCAGGTACAATTGCATCGTCTCTGAAGCAGATGCCATATGTGTAGGAGGCTGAAGAACAAATCTGTATAATAAATAATAAATGTATTCTCGAAAATTCCACACTATCTTTCAAAATGAAAGCCTTTCATGACTTTCCCTCCCTCAGTCTCTCTTCTCTCCGCTTTCCCTCTTTTTTTGTTTCTGTATTATTACTGTAAGAAAGTACCACTCAGAGTTTTATAGCATAGAAGTCTATTCTAATTTCTCACTCATGGTATATGATAAAATCTATCAGATAGTGTAAGGCAGTATAATAGGTCATTTTGGAGAGGTTTTCTGTTTTTCACCAGGAGAGAGGAAATAATTTTTTAAGTTTTGAAACCTCTACCATAGAAGATAATAGGAGCTACCTAGCCACAGCTGGATTCTAGACCAATGGTTCTCAACCTTTTTTCTGTCAGGACACACCTGACAGATGGTTCTCACATGCATGACACACTGAACACATGATCATGACAGGGCTAAATGTAAACATATTCTCTGTATTTACAGGAACCACTCTGACCCGACCCCCCCATCCCAACAATGGGTACAGAATAGAACTAGGACATTCCCTGTTCAATTTACCATACAAAAAAGATATTTGTGATATCATCTAAGTAACAGCAACATAAACACTCTCCTACCAGGTGCAATAGCCCTCCTTATGAAAAAACAATAATGTTTACCATCAATACATGTCCTATTGAGAAAACAGAACAAATAATATTGATACAAATACCTACATGCTAATAAAATACTTCACCTTGGTCACACACATAGAATTGAAACCTTCCCAAGTATAGATAGACCGTAAAGTACAAATATGGAGACAGAAACTGGAAGGGAAACCCAAAAAGCCACTTTAGAAATATAGCACCTAACAGACCTCCAGGATCTGCAATAATGTACATAAACTAATGCACAAAAAGTTACATCTGCATTTATGGAACTCACTCAAACAGTAACAGCCCTACCTATGAAAAGGCAACACTACAAAAATTTAACCAGGCCCTAAACACCAATACAATCTCCTGGTTAGGAAAGAGAGAACAAGCCAAGCTGCTATAGATCCCTACACAGAAAACTACAAGCTTGCAGAATACCCTACCTGGGTCACATAAACAAAACATTTTTCATTGTTGCACTGCATACACTCAATCTGGCTTCTTGCTGTGTCCAGTTCAATTTTTGTTTCCACATTTCTATTTATACATTTCTCAGAATAATATAAATAATAATTCTAAAACAAACTAATAAATATAATAAATGTGTCAAAACAACTGATAAATAGAATAACAATCCAATCATTAAAAACTTACAAAATTATTAAAAATTCTCTAATCACCAATAAAATATTTCAAACAGCAGACACATCACACAATACCCAAGTAATTAAAAAGGCAGTCAATCAAGAAAGAAAAACTTTAAAAGCCACCCTTACTTACCCTCCCTCCAGCAAACTTTCCTACTCCTTTCCCTTGTAGGCCAATAGCACACACCAGAAGTAGCAATGGCTGCTGAAGCTCTGTCCTCATGCTCCTCTTCCTTAGGGCCCATGACTAGTCTAGCTCACACACACACACTTTCTGTCTCTCACACACCAGTCATCTGCTGACCAATCTTCTCTCTCTCTCTTCTCTCTCTCCTCTCACACACATACACACACACACATACACGTCACCCCCCTCCCTGACCAATCTCTCTTCTCTCTCTCACACACACCACACATAACCAGTCACCTCCCTGACCAGTCTTTCTCTCGCTCTCTCTCACACACACATACACACACACACACACACACACGCTCACCAGTCATCTCCCTGACTAATGACTCTTTCTCATACACATGTCAACTCCCTGACCAATGTCTCTCTCACACACATACACACACACACACCAGTCACCTCCCTGACCAATGTCTCTTTCTCTCTCACATACACACACACACACCAGTCACCTCCCTGACCAATGTCTTTTTCTCACACATATGTGCCAGTCACCTCCTTGACCAATATCTCTTTCTCTCTCACATACACACAAACACACACACACACAACAATCACCTCCCTGACCATTCTCTTTCTCTCACACACACCAGTCACTTCCCTGACCAGCCTTTTGCTCTCACACATGTTTTCAATCTTACATACACGTTTTCTATCTTACTTACACACACACAGTCTCAATCACACACATTCTCTCATACACTTACACACATGCTGGCTCATTTTCTCTGTCTCACTCACTCATCTCCACCCCCAGCAAACATGGCAGCTTCAGCAGAAGGCAGCTGGTATGCTGCTATTAAAAGCTGAGTCCTGACAGGCTGGAAACTGCAGCAGGAGTGACCCCCCCCTCCACCATCCTGCAGCAGTAAGAAGGCAGTACTCAGCTGTTTGCCTGTGCTGCAACACACCAGTTGAGAACCACTGCTCTAGACTATGTATATTCCAGACCCTATCTGGAGTAAATTCAGTCTGAAGCCCTCCTATAGGTAAATAAAAGGGGGAGTTAGCATATGTGCTTGAATCAAGCCCATATTGAGACAGATCAACAAATTATGCTATTCGCCTTACTTTGCTCCCAAATGTCCTTGTGTATTTTACATACTAATAAATGATACTTTTCTAGCAAGATAAAATGAAAAACAGGTAATTACAAATATCTGAATATCTGTGGGAAAAAAAAGTTTGGAAGCTGCACAGCAATCTTTAAATCTTGTGAGAAACGCATGCCAGCACTATGAGTTAATATGAATCCCAACAAGGAATATCTTCAAATTGACTAATGACCAACTTTTCCCCCATAAACTAACTGAAGTTGTAAATTATTTCACAAAACTGTAGTCACATATCATTATTTAAGAATTTGTAGGTTGAAAGTTACAATATATAACCAAACCGAGCATTCAGTCCTTTTCTTTCATTTTACTGCCTGAGACTAGGAAAACACGGATTTCCAAATAATTTGCCCTGACAATGTTACATGAAGAAAACAGTGATTTCTTCTTTGTTTAAATTTCATACTTCTGTCCTGATGCAATATTCCTCATCATAGATTTGAGAACATACTGGGAGATGCATCAAGTTGCAGTAGTGTAACGTGTGTTAGTTTATATTGCGTGATAGACACAGTATATTGCGCAGCAGAGCACTATCGCAGCAATAATGCATGATAGACATGATATTTTGCATCTCCCTGTCCTACTGTATTAAAAATGAACCTTCTTTGAATGTGATTAGCATTCATGAATAATGCAAATGCATGCAACGAAAGTCATGCATAAGTAATCCTATGCAAATATTGTATTGCAGCCAACTGAGAATGTAGTCGTCCATGATAAAATAGCAATACCTCTTTGAAAAGATTAAATATGAGGCAGGAGGCCCGGGACCCTAATATGGGTCCCGAGGCTCCTGCCTCACACTTAAAGAGCTAGAAAAGAAGGGAAGTGCTGACCCCCTTCTCAACCTGGGGCTGCTACTAGATGCAGCTTCAATTCACCTAAAGCTAAAAAATAGAAAAAAGAGCCTACACAGCTCCTCCTCCCCCCAAAATGTCCATATAGAAAGAATAGGGCCTAGCCACACCCAAAGACCATTAATAGAGATTTGTCTCTCTGCCCCCCTGAACCCCTCCCCTAAAGACCAACAATAGCACACCCACAGCCCCCCAAGAGCAAACAATATAAGGGTCCAAGAGCCTTGGCCCTCCCTAAACATACCCACCGTGCACTCCTTCCCCCTCCCCTCCAGCACACCCTGGAACCTTAAATTAAAGAAGGGGTTTCCATGTCTTGACCAGTGAGCCACCTCGCTCCCAGCAAGGTTCGGGGATTAAATCCAGGCCATGCACCAATGTCCGGGTGCGAGGGGGCACCTTGGACCTGACATGGGAATCCCCCCTTCTTTAGTTTAAGGTTCCAGGGGTACAGGAGGGGGGTGGATATGGGAAGGGGGGCAGACCTTAATTTTCCTTTTGCTCTTGAAGGGTGGCTGGGGGGCCAGGGGGGTATGTTATTGTTGGTCTTTGGGGGCTTTCAGGGGACTGGAACACTAATCTTTATTAACGGTCTTTGGAGAAGAGGGGGCTGGAGCCTTGACTGCACAGGCACTTTTTTCTGTTTTTTAACTTTGGTGGAGTTGGAACCACTTTGAGTGGTGGCCCTGGGTTGTGATTGGGGTCAGCACAGACCCTTGCTCAATTTCCCCATTTTGGCGACATTTTAATTTTTAGGCCTGCAGGCTCTTTAAAGCCATGGCAATCCCATGTGGTTGGGATGCATTCTTTTGCCCTGTGGTGTTTGGCCGTGAGGCAAAAGAACGTGCCATAGACCCGAGAAGATTTTTCAGGAGAGGGCCCCACTATTGCGGCAACACCCCAACAATAATGGGATCCTTCCCATGATAAAACTTTGTAGCTTAATGAATCTAGGCCATAGAATGCAAAAACTTTTGTACACACAGATTAATTTGTAAGGGATAATTTCTTTATTGGATCAACTTAATCCATTTGTGACCAGTTTTCAAGAGTAATGTTCCCTATGTGGTAGATTTTAAAAGCATTGCTTGTGCAAAATGGCCACACACACATGCGTATGTAGGCCACACACGAGCAACGCAAATGTTAAGAATCCTCAAATTATGCACATATATATATATATATCCATATACGCGTCAAGAATAAGGGGTGGAAAAGGGGCAGGGCATGAGCGGGCGGCCATGTGAAATCCGTGTACCTTTCCTGCAGGTCCTGACGAGGAATAAGTCTAGAGAGCTCGAGTTTTAGAGCTTTCAGCACAGCGCGAAGGTTTGGGGTCAAGAGGGAGGCTTTTCAGGAGGAAGAACCAGAGGGGTGTTGAAGACCTCGATATCAGCTGGACAAACCGGTGGACTAACTGGAAAACCTGTTTTTTCTCTCATGCGAGCATGTTTTAAAATCCGCGTATCAGCTGCATACGCACATAAATGCCACTTAAGTCCTAGCAGAAATACACACGGGACATTTACTTGAACTGCCTCTTAAGACTACCCGCACACATACGTGCAGCAGGGGGATTTTAAATGGGCGTACGCATCTTCCTTTTTAAAATTAACCAGTTTAAGAGGTCAATAAAAATTGCGGGCGACAGTAAGTTGAAGAGTGAAATGTTCCTTCCTTCCACTAGTCTTGGGGTCATACTTATTTATTTATGTATTTATTTAATTATTTAATAATTTTATATACCATTTTACCAGCAATAAATGCCAACCAAAGCGGTTTACAATATTTCAAAGCAAAATTAAAAACCAGAAAAATAAAACTTCAGTGAAAACACATAGAAATAAAATAAAGCGGGAATAAAAATACAATAATAATAATATTATCAATAACATAAATAAATAAGGTGACATAGGATAAGAAAATTGGCTATTAATACTTTTAAAAATAACTTAAAGAGTAGAAAAAAATAAAACACTGAGCTGCAATTAAGAGCTAGTCTGTTACAACACAAGTTCAAATACTGGGTATGGATCAAAGTCTAGAGAAATTCTAAGATTTCTAAAAGAGGGATACAACTAAAAGCCTACATGCTATGAGGTGTTCTCAATGTCCTTAAATGCTACTTGGAACAAGTGAGTTTTCAATGCTTTCTTAAACTCCTTCTGATTGAATATGTGCCTTAAAGGGTCGGGCAAAGCGTTCCACAATATGGGACCTACGACTGAAAAAGCTCTATTTCTGGTCACATTTAGTGCCGCATTTTTTATAGAAGGGACCTCTAATAGGTTTTTACCCGCTGATCGGAGTTCTCTGTGAGGTTTGTAGATACGTAGCATAGTGCATAACCAAGTGGAGTCAACGTTGTTTAATAAGGAGTGAGTTAACATAATGATTTTATATTGAATACGGTATTTAACAGGTAACCAGTGCAGCTTATATAGAATTGGTGTAATATGCTGCTTAAAAAGTGTACCTGTAAGAAGTCTTGCAGCAGAATTCAAAACCAATTGCAAAGGCTTAATAGTGGATTCAGGTAGCCCTATATATAAACCGTTGGTGAACCTCTTTTAAAAATCTCTTGCCAGTATCACAGTGTTAAATTTTGTTCTGTTTCTGTCTTTTTAAACTTCCTTCCTCTATACTGTTTCTTTTTTTAAAATTGCAGGCACATTTATCTGATTTTTCTGTACCTATCAGTTTAATCAGTCTTTTATTGTCCCTTCTCCATGGCCCCCCTTCCCTTAATACAAACCTCTAACAGATCGCTGCTATTTCATACGGTGGAAATGTTTTTCAGTAGCCTCCCTCAAGCTTATATTAATTTAAATGAGAAAGGGGTTTCTGAAAGAGAGGCTATGAGAGTTGTGTGATGAAGGGACTCTAAGGGACGTTTGAGCCCTGTGACTCTCTCCTAAGATCCAGGCCAGGTTATCCAGCCTGCAAGCAGAAACTTGCTGCAGCACACAACCAAGTACAGGTGGTTTTCTAACTAGGCAGGAGCTCAGGATGCATGCAAAGCTGTTTGCAGCCTAAGTCAGGGAAATAAGCTAGAGGTACTGCTGCATTTCAGACACAAAATGTTAAAACTTCTATAAAGCAACTCCTAGAAGGGATAGGGTTCCATAACGAATGACTCAGCCCTGCAATTCAGGCAGTGAATTGGGACAAGGGACTGCCAGATGGCCAGTGATTCCCATAAGAGCCCTATATCTATGCAAGGCTAAGGAGTGGTAACTGAAGGATATCACTGGCTAGAATATTTTACCAGACAGACAGACAGGCAAAGCCTGTAAACTCCAGGAACAGGTATTTTCCTGTACTAATAAACTGCCTATGGAAGTTGCATGCTTCTGACAGCATGAGAATCTTCTCCTCCACTCCAGCATCCTCAAAAGTTTACACATCCTGTTAAAGAAGTGAGATCTGTTAAACTACACAAGTGAAATCGTTGCCTGTTTGTGTTTTCTGTTGCATGCTTGGAACAATATTGTTAACAAGAAGCTGTTGTACCTTAATTTCAACTGACTCTTCAATATGACTGTCTGCCACCAGAGGCTGGTTGATGTGAATTCCTGACCTGCTCCAACCAGGCCCCCACAGGGAATGTCATAAAATCCAACCCTTCCTGCAGAATTGCTATGGGAAACCAGTGGCAGAGATAATTTGGGAGGCAGCTGGGACAGGATGGCCAGTGCGAGTATTTATAAATTCCCACCCCCATGCTGAAGGGGGTCAGCAGGAGGAAGATAACAGGACCAGATGACAGAGAAAGAGTATGTGGCTCTATGTTCTGTTGCTGCTGCTACGTCTTTCATAATTTTTCTGCCAGTCCAATCAGCATGGGGGGGCCGGGGAGAGGGGGCAGCATTGCTAGAGAATAGAGGAGTTGCAGATGGATTTTGATAAAGGGTCCAGTGAGTTATGTGAAAGGGTGGTTATGGTTTGTGAAAGCAGGGCTGTGGGAACTGGAGCTTGTGCAAAAGAAAGGCTTGGACGGTTATATAAAATTAAAAAAGGGGGGTTGTGAAAGAGTGGCTAGGGAGTTGTTTAAACGAGGAGCCAAGGGGAAAAGGGCTGGGGGAATTAGAATGTGTGAAAGAGGGGCTAGGGATAAATGGGTGTGTGCAAATCTGTTATATTGGTACTTAGGGTGAGAGGAGAGAGAGCAACTGAGATGGGGAGAAGAAGGGATGGATGGAGGACCAGAAAGGATGAAGAAAAGGGGGTAGGGATGTGCAAGATAGTAGGAATAGAGCCAGAGTAGGGAAAAGTCCCTCTCCAGATCCCATACCAAGATTCTAGAATTTCAGTCCCCCTCCCTCAGTGGATCTACCATTTGATCTCAGAACCTTCCTTCAGTTTATCCTTTCTCTGTACCCAATATTACCAACATTTCCTCTTCTATCCCCTAACCCCAATGTTCCTTCTCCCTATCTCTGATCCTCCTTCACTTCCTTTCTTCTCCCCATCCCTACTATCTCCTTTTTCTTTTTTTTTCCCCCACATTGATACCCAAAATTCCTCCACAGATATGTATCCCCCAGATGGGGCACATAATATAAAAGGGGTCTGATGCTGAGTTTTTGGCATCACCCTCTGTGGTAGAGATGTGCATTCATTTGAAACAAATAGGTAAAACATAACAAATGATCTCATATTTGTTTCATTTGTGCCCCATGAACTGAATGGAAGAGGATCCCACAAATGAAGCAAATGTTCTTTATCTTGTTCATTTATGTTTCCCTTTTATTTATTTGAAACATTGAAGTCTATGGCTGTGTATTGCTGAGGAAAAAGCAACTGGTAATGATAGCAAGCAGCTCTTGCCTATGTGACCTCACCACCTTGTCAGAGCCAAGGTAGGACAAGTTGACAAGGAACCAAACAGAAGGCAAATCACAGTGAAGCATTTTTCTAAACTAGCTTATAGCTATCTGAATCAAAGAATGCTAATGCCTTCCCACCATAAAATCTGAGCATGTTCAAAGACGCTCTCTATAATTTTGAGGAAAAGGACATGCTACTAGAAGCTCACACTGAGATTTAAAAAAGCTTAAAAACTTTGGGATTTGTGCTGTAGTAGTCTCAAATTATCACTGTGCCAAAAATAGAGGAAATGCAGTTATCTATCTATCTGCTTTGAAGTGCCAAAAAGCAGAATATAAAAATTTAGATAAATAAAAATATATAAAACCCAAATTTTGAGCTTAATGGGAAATAAAAAGCTAATGAAACCTTTTTTTCGTTTGAAACTAATGAAATTAATTTAGGTACACTAGGAAATGAATGAATGAATTGAACTGAATTTTTTCCTCTGCACACTCCTACTCTGTGGGTTCAAAAATATACACTTTGGTCGGGTAGATGGTGGACTAGACCTGGTTCAGAGACTAGGAACAATATGTCCTTATGCTGGGCAGAGAAAATACCAATCATCAACCTTTTCCTATGTATGATGATCAGACTGGACCCCTATACCAAATATCATCAATCTCCTTCTTAAAAAATTAGTCTGATTTCTTCCAGAATATCAACACTGAAATCTGCTCAGACGAAACTCTCTACTTAAGTCACTAAAAATGTCACTTGAAGTGGTTATGATCCATACCCAACCTGGGTGCCTCTTGACAAAACCTAGGAGCCTATCATTTGCTCTCATGCATCCATGATAACACAGTCCTGCTGTCTCCATAAACCAGTTGGCCCACAGAGATTCTTCAGACTCTCTTGAACAGCCTTTGTAGTCTCCCCATACACTCAGAAGTATATGGACATAGAACACATTCCCCCTAGAGGTCCTCCTAATACCCATTCTTAAAGAGATAGGCAAACAAAATAGTGTCATACTCCTTTGATGCAGCACAACTCACATGACACACAGCACACAACAGCTATGTGCCATCTTCTAACTAACATATAGTGGCATGGCTGGTGAGGAGCCTAGGACCCAGCAGCCCATGAGGTTATGGCATGATGCAGGATGGTCAGCAGGAAGATAATGCTCCACTGACCAAAGGAGACATGACAGCTCTAATACTAAGCTGCACAGCTGATTGGGAGAGCAAGTTTCACATGATAGAAGGGAAAACTTGGCAGCAGCTGTACATTTGAAGTCTGCAGCTTCAGAATAATGACACCTGAAGCCAGATCCACAAGCCAAAAACAATGTGCTGCTGAGGAACAGGGAGGACCTGTGTGGCACTGTTAGTTGTGAGATTGGCACCACTAGCTGAACAAATAGTGGCTCCAAGGAACATGAACAATACAACTTGTAGGGAACCAAGGCACTGCCAGTGGAAGTAGTGGTGAGGTGACATACCCCACCCACTCGCTGGATGATAGACACAACCAAACATTTACACACATACCCTAACTCCATCAACTCACATATACAAACCCCATGGATTCACTCATTTGTAGGCATAGACCCATAAGAACATAAGAACATGCCATACTGGGTCAGACAAAGGGTCCATCAAGACCAACATCCTGTTTCCAAAAGTAGTCAATCCAGGCCATAAGAACCTGGCAAGTACCCAAAAACTAAGTCTATTCCATGTTACTGTTGCTAGTAATAGCAGTGGCTATTTTCTAAGTCAACTTAATTAATAGCAGGTAATGGACTTCTCCACCACCCATTCTTTCACACAGATCCTTACTAGTTACTTGAATACACATACCTCATAAACTCAGTCACTGAGGAACTCCCCACCCACTTGTTTTTTGACAGAATACCCCACACACTCATGCAATTATTTACACTCCACACACACACTCACTTGCATACATACTGATACCACACCTAATCCCTCATACACATATAATCAATGCTCAACCTACATTAAATCTAAGCACAGCACTCACCCACATCCCACCTCCATGCACACACCCCAGTCCTCCCACTCATCCAATGCCCCTACACAATCTTTACAAACAATCCTAACTTCACAACTGTAACATCTACCCTTGTGCACTCTATGCCATCTCATATCATTTTGCAACAAAAAAATAAATAAATCACAACCTCGAACCTCCTTACTAGTGACACACTCACGCTTCTCACATAAAAATCATAACTTCAAGTGCCTCATCCATTCCTCCAAAAAATCATAACTTCAAATATCACACCTCTTTTTCTTTTCACAAACCTCAGCATCACACAATCTCCACATGTATGCTCACTATCTTCTCTTTGCACTATCCATAACCACAAAACATAAACTCCTCTCCTCCCATTCTTCACTTCATCCTCAACTTTCAAAAACCTGGCACAATACAATGCCAAATCAAAAAACAAAGAGCATTAATAGGTCCTAAAAATGAAAATACAAAAGCACAAAAGGAACCACCTATATCGCTTGAAACTCGCTTATAGTGCGCAAAAAGACTTAAAAGTGTGAGTAAAGAGAAAAGAGAAAAAAATTTTCTTAAGCCAAATTTAGGATCTTAGGTAGAAAGCTTAGATCCAGAACCTCCAGGGTAGCATTCTCTGAAATGTTCCCTGTACCATGCGCAGGTCGCCAGAGGCAGGCAGAGCTCCAGAATCTCAATGCGTGGATGAGACGATGGTGCAAGGATTCAGTTTTGTTAGGAACTGGGGAACCTTTTGGGGCAGGGGGAGCCTCTTCCGAAGGGATGGGCTCCACCTTAACCAGGGTGGAACCAGACTGCTGGCACTAACCTTTAAAAAGGAGATAGAGCAGCTTTTAAACTAGAAAAAAGGGGAAAGCCGACAGCGCATGGTTCGGAGAGAGGTATCTTCAAAGGATACTAATGATGCATTAGAATTAGAGCATCCCGACAGTGAGATTCCAATAATTAGAAAAATAGTCCAAGTGCCTGTAACTAAAAACTCACCTGAGCTAAAAAATTCTAACTTATTCCTATCAATTAAAAAGCAGATTGAAAATATAAACAAAAAACAAACTTTGAAATGTTTGTATGCTAATGCCAGAAGTCTAATAAGTAAGATGGGAGAATTAGAATGTATAGCAGTGAATGATGACATAGACTTAATTGGCATCTCAGAGACATGGTGGAAAGAGGATAACCAATGGGACAGTGCTATACCGGGGTACAAATTATATCGCAATGACAGAGAGGAGCCCTCGGGAGGAAGTGTGGCGCTTTATGTCCGGGACGGCATAGAGTCCAACAGGATAAACATCCTGTATGAGACTAAATACAAAATTGAATCTTTATGGGTAGAAATCCCTTGTGTGTCGGGGAAGACTATAGTGATAGGGGTATACTACCGTCCACCTGGTCAAGATGTTGAGACGGACAGTGAAATGCTAAGAGAAATTAGGGAAGCTAACCAAATTGGTAGTGCGGTAATAATGGGAGACTTCAATTACCCCAATATTGACTGGGTAAATGTATCATCGGGACACGCTAGAGAGATAACGTTCCTGGATGGAATAAATTATAGCTTTATGGAGCACTTGGTTCAGGAACCGACGAGAGAGGGAGCAATTTTAGATCTAATTCTCAGTGGAGCACAGGACTTGGTGAGAGAGGTAACGGTGGTGGGGCCGCTTGGCAATAGTGATCATAATATGATCAAATTTGATTTAATGACTGGAAGAGGAACAGTGTGCAAATCCAAGGCTCTCGTGCTAAACTTTCAAAAGGGAAACTTTGATAAAATGAGAAAAATTGTTAGAAAAAAACTGAAAGGAGCAGCTACAAAAGTAAAAAATGTCCAAGAGGCGTGGTCATTGTTAAAAAATACCATTCTAGAAGCACAGTCCAGATGTATTCCACACATTAAGAAAGGTGGAAAGAAGGCAAAACGATTACCGACATGGTTAAAAGGGGAGGTGAAAGAAGCTATTTTAGCCAAAAGATCTTCATTCAAAAATTGGAAGAAGGATCCAACAGAAGAAAATAGGATAAAGCATAAACGTTGGCAAGTTAAATGTAAGACATTGATAACACAGGCTAAGAGAGAATTTGAAAAGAAGTTGGCTATAGAGGCAAAAACTCACAGTAAAAACGTTTTTAAATATATCCGAAGCAGAAAGCCTGTGAGGGAGTCAGTTGGACAGTTAGATGATCGAGGGGTTAAAGGGGCACTTAGAGAAGATAAGGCCATCGCGGAAATTAAATTATTTTTTTGCTTAGGTGTTTACTGAAGAGGATGTTGGGGAGGTACCCGTAATGGAGAAGGTTTTCATGGGTAATGATTCAGATGGATTGAATCAAATCACGGTGAACCTAGAAGATGTAATAAACCTGATTGACAAACTGAAGAGTAGTAAATCACCTGGACCGGATGGTATACACCCCAGAGTTCTGAAGGAACTAAAAAATGAAATTTCAGACCTATTAGTAAAAATTTGTAACCTATCATTAAAATCATCCATTGTACCTGAAGACTGGAAGATAGCAAATGTAACCCCAATATTTAAAAAGGGCTCCAGGGGCGATCCGGGAAACTACAGACCAGTTAGCCTGACTTCAGTGCCTGGAAAAATAGTGGAAAGTGTTCTAAACATCAAAATCACAGAACATATAGAAAGACATGGTTTAATGGAACAAAGTCAGCATGGCTATACCCAGGGCAGGTCTTGCCTCACAAATCTGCTTCACTTTTTTGAAGGAGTTAATAAACATGTGGATAAAGGTGAACAGGTAGATATAGTATACTTGGATTTTCAGAAGGCGTTTGACAAAGTTCCTCATGAGAGGCTTCTAGGAAAAGTAAAAAGTCATGGGATAGGTGGCAATGTCCTTCCGTGGATTGCAAACTGGCTAAAAGACAGGAAACAGACAGTAGGATTAAATGGACAATTTTCTCAGTGGAAGGGAGTGGACAGTGGAGTGCCTCAGGGATCTGTATTGGAACCCTTACTTTTCAATATATTTATAAATGATCTGGAAAGAAATACGACGAGTGAGATAATCAAATTTGCAGATGACACAAAATTGTTCAGAGTTGTTAAATCACAAGCAGATTGTGATAAATTGCAGGAAGACCTTGTGAGACTGGAAAATTGGGTATCAAAATGGCAGATGAAATTTAATGTGCATAAGTGCAAGGTGATGCATATAGGGAAAAATAATCCATGCTATAATTACACAATGTTGGGTTCCATATTAGGTGCTACATCCCAAGAAAGAGATCTAGGTGTCATAGTGGATAACACATTGAAATTGTCGGTTCAGTGTGCTGCGGCAGTCAAAAAAGCAAACAGAATGTTGGGAATTATTAGAAAGGGAATGGTGAATAAAACGGAAAATGTCATAATGCCTCTGTATCGCTCCATGGTGAGACCGCACCTTAAATACTGTGTACAATTCTGGTCACCGCATCTCAAAAAAGATATAATTGCGATGGAGAAGGTACAGAGAAGGGCTACCAAAATGATAAGGGGAATGGAACAGCTCCCCTATGAGGAAAGACTAAAGAGGGTAGGATTTTTCAGCTTGGAGAAGAGACGGCTGAGGGGGGATATGATAGAGATGTTTAAAATCATGAGAGGTCTAGAACGGGTAGATGTGAATCGGTTATTTACTCTTTCGGATAGTAGAAAGACTAGGGGGCACTCCATGAAGTTAGCATGGGGCACATTTAAAACTAATCGGAGAAAGTTCTTTTTTACTCAACGCACAATTAAACTCTGGAATTTGTTGCCAGAGGATGTGGTTAGTGCAGTTAGTATAGTTGTGTTTAAAAAAGGATTGGATAAGTTCTTGGAGGAGAAGTCCAATACCTGCTATTAAGTTCGCTTAGAGAATAGCCACGGCCATTAGCAATGGTAACATGGAATAGACTTAGTTTTTGGGTACTTGCCAGGTTCTTATGGCCTGGATTGGCCACTGTTGGAAACAGGATGCTGGGCTTGATGGACCCTTGGTCTGACCCAGTATGGCATTTTCTTATGTTCTTATGTTCTTAAAGTAAGAGCCGCATCTGCAAGCCTGACGACATGTTCAAAATAACTAGGTTGACCCATCCGGTCTGTTCTTTATTTGCGGCTCTTACCCAGCCGTGAAGCCTGATAGTAACTATTGTGGGCTGTTAAGCCTGAAAGAATATTTTCTATAAATAACGAGTGTTTGTAAGTTGTAACCAATGTCCCAATGTCCCTTGATATATGTGAACAATCACCCCGACAGCGGCCGGTGTTTTGCTACACAACTTGCAGCTTCTTCAGGGGTAAATTAGCTTTTAAACAAGAAGGTAGATTAAAACAATTAGCTTGTATTACGGGGCAGGTAAGAGATCATCACTTAACTTATGTTATCGCAGCGCCAACCTCCTCTAAACCGGACATCAGGTCTCTCAGTGATGTATTCTTGAACGCAGGACAGAGACCGATTGCAACAGAGTAGAATGATTAAATAGCCCGTGCTTTAGAGTTGCAAGTTTTTCTATGAGACCTGTTTGTTGACACAGTAACCATGACAATCGAGCGTCATGACACCATTACATTTTAGTTTGCGCAGGCTATTTAATCAATACAATGCCAGCCATCACAATTCACCAACTTATACCTCAGATATCACACCATCAACCAGTCCACCTCAGACATTGCAATGCTTAATCTCCAAAATATCTAAATTCACATCATTTTGAATGGGTATTTCTATTGGTTTCTACTAGATGTGTGCAAGCCAAAAAATGTCATTTTGGGGTCAATTTTCATTACCATTGTTTTAGCTTTTTGTATTTTTGTTTTTTATGTTTCAGAAAGAGTACATACTATTTCTGAAAAGTGTACACTAATCAGAAACAGTGTGCGCTGTTTCCAAATAGTGTTCACTATTCAGAAATAATGTGCACTAAAAATGATAGAAGAAAAAGCACAAAAATGTGTTTTTTCTATTGATTCATTTTGAAAACAAGAAGAAACAACATAGAGAATGTTATTGACATTGTCTGTGTCATTTCAACTGAATGCACATCCTTAGTTTATGTATATGCAAAACTAACTTGACAACCACCCTATTCAATATGTACAGATCTGAATTTCACTAAGCCTTGGTACATCTTTGTAACACAAAAAACAAACCCACTTGAATTTCTTCTAGCAGTACTAGTGAGACAATGTGCTGTTATTAAACAATTTATAACTAACATCTCAGAGGTAGTTTATGTTAAACTAATGATAATAAATTAAAGAACTTCACATTAATTTGTCAAATTAGGAAGAACGGAAAACAATTCTAGTAAAATTCACACATTCTTAGTTTCTCATGTCATAACTACAGTCCAGTTATAGTTCAGCTGAATCTAACTCACTACGAAATCATGAACTTTATATAATTTCAAATGTACCAAGTGCAAAAGAAGATCCATTATAGACTGTTGTTAAATGTCATGAAATAGAGACAGACAGATAGATAGATGGAAAGATAGTAGACATCACATAAAAGTTGATTCAAAGTTTTTCAATTTATGTCTGTCTTTCAAATAAGGGGATTTGCATTTTGGAAATGAATGTATCATCCAGTCATTTCTGGCAGGAAAGGTCCTTCCAACAGAAGAATGTTTGCCAAAAATTATCAATCCACATCCTAAAAACTATAGTGAGACCAAGTAGTTTTTTAAAAAAATCTTCAATTTGCTTCTTTTATTTTTATTTATTACTCACTGAGCTCCTATTTTTACTATAAAACTCTAGTATCATCTCTCAAGATGTCAAAATTTTGGAAGCAATAAATCAAAAATCTCAGGTTCTTTGCATTCTAATATTAAAGACCAGATGTACGAAAGGGCTTTTCCCAATTTGGGTTGATATAAAAAATGCTTTGTACATATGTTCCTATGATGCCCCCTTCCTCCCCCACATACCTATATAGCCAAGATAACCTTTGTTTATTTATTTAAGAACATAAGAACATAAGAAAATGCCATACTGGGTCAGACCAAGGGTCCATCAAGCCCAGCATCCTGTTTCCAACAGTGGCCAATCCAGGCCATAAGAACCTGGCAAGTACCCAAAAACTAAGTCTATTCCATGTAACCATTGCTAATGGCAGTGGCTATTCTCTAAGTGAACTTAATAGCAGGTAATGGACTTCTCCTCCAAGAACTTATCCAATCCTTTTTTAAACACAGCTATACTAACTGCACGAACCACATCCTCTGGCAACAAATTCCAGAGTTTAATTGTGCGCTGAGTAAAAAAGAACTTTCTCCGATTAGTTTTAAATGTGCCCCATGCTAACTTCATGGAGTGTCCCCTAGTCTTTCTACTATCCGAAAGAGTAAATAACCGATTCACATCTACCCGTTCTAGACCTCTCATGATTTTAAACACCTCTATCATATCCCCCCTCAGTCGTCTCTTCTCCAAGCTGAAAAGTCCTAACCTCTTTAGTCTTTCCTCATAGGGGAGTTGTTCCATTCCCCTTATCATTTTGGTAGCCCTTCTCTGTACCTTCTCCATCGCAATTATATCTTTTTTGAGATGCGGCGACCAGAATTGTACACAGTATTCAAGGTGCGGTCTCACCATGGAGCGATACAGAGGCATTATGACATTTTCCGTTTTATTCATCATTCCTTTTCTAATAATTCCCAACATTCTGTTTGCTTTTTTGACTGCCGCAGCACACTGAACCGACGATTTCAATGTGTTATCCACTATGACACCTAGATCTCTTTCTTGGGTTGTAGCACCTAATATGGAACCCAACATCGTGTAATTATAGCATGGGTTATTTTTCCCTATATGCATCACCTTGCACTTATCCACATTAAATTTCATCTGCCATTTGGATGCCCAATTTTCCAGTCTCACAAGGTCTTCCTGCAATTTATCACAATCTGCTTGTGATTTAACTACTCTGAACAATTTTGTGTCATCTGCAAATTTGATTATCTCACTCGTCGTATTTCTTTCCAGATCATTTATAAATATATTGAACAGTAAGGGTCCCAATACAGATCCCTGAGGCACTCCACTGTCCAGATCCCTGAGGAACTCCACTGTCCACTCCCTTCCAGTTTTTCAGTGCTTCAAAGGGGATTACATTCAGGTACTGTAGGTATTTCCCTATCCCCAGAGGGCTTACAATCTAAGGCCTGGATTTATCAAAATGTGATACGTATTGCATGTGATAGCAAAAGGAGTGTGTTTAGGCTATAAACAGTTTATTGCAATTAGGAGAGAGAGAGAGAGACTAGCCATATTTGTATCCCTATGGGAGACCCACCTAGTAACTCGAGGTGAGGTTTAGGTATTAGTGTAGAGGGTTAGGGGCCACTTTGACATTCAACGTGAGACGTACGAACAGAACAGTGGTCTCTTGTGAAGATTTGATGACCTTCGGAGTGAGGAAACTCACTCCAAGATGATATTTGTGCAAGGTTCTCTCAACCTAGCTTGATGGACACTCTACCTGGGTAACATCAAGCTAGGTGGAGAGAACATTGCACAAATCTCATCTTTAGGTGAGTTTCCTCTCTGTGTGATAGCACTTCACAGACTGGCAAACCCAGCCCACTCCCACCCAATCCCGTGCGGATTTGCATCGCACCATATAATATGTTGCTATCGCATGCGTTAACGCCTTAGCGCATTTTGATAAATGACCCCCTAAGTTTGTACCTGAGGCAATGGAGGGTAAAGTGACTTGACCAAGGTCATAAGGCCTGAAGAGTAAAAGCTCTGCTAGAACCAAAAATGAATGACTTAAAATATATAAAACCATGCTCACTCCAAAGAATAAAACCACTTAGTTAATCAAAAAGGAGGTTTTTATCTTTGAAAATGCACATGAAATCTGACCAAATATTTTTATCAATCATGTTCACCATCTTCTAGAAAGAGAAAGAGAGAGAGAGATTGATTTACTAAGCTTTTTTTTCCCATAGAGACAGAATTGGTGAAAAGCTTTAGAAAATCAGGACCATATATTTAGAGAGAGAGAGGGAGAGAGATACAAGAATCCCTCTATAGATGGAAGAGTAACATTACCATAATTTTTCCCATATATCAAAGCCTATTTTTCATTGACTTTCATTAAAAATCTGGAAATGCATTTCTATGTGTAACCAAAAAAAAAAAAAAACCCCCGAAAGCCAACAAACACAAGAAATAACCAAAAGCAAGAACTTTAGAACTTTTTCTTTTAGATAAAGGGCCACTCCTCATTCTTTGGATCAACTGCCTCTTCTGTTTGATCATTTGTTTTGTTCTTCTGCATCCTCATTTGGATCAACTACCTCTTCCTATACATCACAGTCATCAATTCCTGCCTCATCTTGGTCTTCATCTTCATCCCTGGATTCCCTATCCCACTCCCCTATTGCCAAAATCCATCCCTGCCGGGAGTGAGGTCTTACTCACTTACTCCTCGTGGCTCCAGCACTGCTTTTGATAGGCAGCACTGGAAACATAAACTATGCTCAGTTTATGCTTCCAGTGCTAAATTTACATTTCAAGCACTGCCTATCAGAAGCAGCGCTAGAGCTACCAGGAGCAAGTGAGTAAGACCCTTGCTCCTGGCAGGGATGAGTTTTGGCAATTGATGGGTGAGATGGAGAGTCCAGTGGTGAACTAGTTTCTTGTATGACTGTGAGGGCAGGAGGGGGACTGATAGGAAGTTTTGTATTCAAACCAGGCAAAGATTACAGGGAGGTAGGGGACAGAAAGGAATCGGGCATGTTTTGGAGCTGAGGAGGCAATGGGCCCAACAGGGCAGTTAACAATACAGTATATAGTGGGAAAGGCTTACATTCGGGCCTCGAGCACTTTGATTTTTTTTGTTTGTCTGTTTGTTTGGTGATACTGACAGCACTACTTAACTGGATATCTTTAAAGATATCCAAGGCTGGATAACTCTAAGCTACTTCTGAAGCAGATCTAAAGTTATCCAGTTAACATAGCTCGATATACTTGATATTCGGCTATGTTAACTGGATAAATCAACCCCTCCCCAAAACACTCCATTTTTAATCCAGCTAAATTATGGCTAGATAAGTACTTATCCGGGTATAATTTAACCAGATAAATGGCCAAATATGCCAGTTTTGCCATTTAGATGGATATCTTAATGTTTATCTGTCTAAACAGCTTTTGAACATTGACCTCAATGTAGCAATACTTCCTCAGGGTATTATTCTGCTGAGGGGGGGGGGGGGGTCCTCTACTGCATTCGTGTGTAATTGTGCCCCTTATGAGAGAGAAATACTGTCATACAGTTATGATTTCTTTATATTGAATTAGTTATTGCATGCAGTTTTGTGTTTTGTGTTCACTGTGAAACATAGGCTTGTTTCACAGCCTCCCTCCAGCTCCCACCTTTTCCCACCTAGTATTAACAGAAATTAGTTAAGATGGTTGAAAGGGAGAAGAAGGATTTTAGAGAAAGTACAAGTTAGACTCCATTATTATGTACAAGGTCAGCACATGGCTTGTTGGACAGCACTGCTTAAAGAAGTCACAGGCTTCTGGGCTGTTAAGTAGTCCCCCTGCTCTCACTTCACAGCCAAAGTTTCTCTTGCTAGCCTTCCCTTCACTTAACTTGAAGTCTGCAAGCTTCAAGATCACATATAGAAAATGGACATAGGACTTTAAAAAGTATAAGAAAACCATAAGTATAAAGAGACCACGTATTTAAAGCCAGCTAGCAGATTAAGAGTTAAATCTTGACCTTGACTGGCTGCATCAGTCAAGCATAGCGTATATAGTTTTGCAAAGGTTGAAGCTGAAATCACCTGGTATATACCAGATTAGTTTTAGTAATATTAATCTATTAAGAAGTAGACAGTATTTACAGGTCTTTTATATAGTGATTTAACAGAAGTGGTTACTTGTTAACTGAAACATTACATTAGTGATATAAATGCTGATTTTTGGTTAGGTTTAGAGGAAGTGCAGAGCTAGTGGTCACGCACATATGAGAGAGAATATCTGGAGAATATGGCAATTAAAAACAGTGGACAAAGACAAGAAGCCCACCATTTTTCGAAGTAGTAGTTTTTCCTTATCAGTCATTTTTGCAAAACTTCAGGAGTTATAAACAAAGAGAACTGCTCTGAGTATGCGGAAACCAAGGACATTATATACAGATACAATGTGGGATTGGAAAGAGACTTCTGACCAGAGAGAGAAGAGACTCAGAGTCTCTGGTATTGTATTATAATCTGTTTTGTTTGTGTTGTGTTTGGCGGTCCAGGGGCTAACCCCGTGAACTGCCATCCTCACCTCCTGTTCGGATTCACACTGCCTTAGCTTACTGCCAACATTCCCATGCGGCAGAAGGCCACTGGCCTAAAACTGCCAGGGATTCGACTGACGCCATTACTGTCTTCTTCACGGCCAACACTGCTGCCAACTTCTATGCGGTGCAGGCCCCCTTAGGCGCATATGTGTAGCTCAGCCCCAAATTTAAAGGGGCCACAATGGGAATGCCCTGTGGCACCTATGAATGACATCAGACAGCTAAGGCCTATAGAAGGCCTCCAACCCTGACTTCCTTTCCTTGGCAATAGGTTAACTACTTTGGTAGAGCAAGTTGCCTCAGCGTGTTCCTGGTCTTCATTCCTGTGGATCTGGTCTTCATTCCTGTGGTCCTAGTCTTCGTCTCTTCAGTTCTTGGTCTTTGTTTTTGTCCTATGGTAAATATTCAATTCTTCTTCAGTTCCTCATCCCGTGGTCAGTCTTCAGTTATTCAGTGTCTTCTGTGTCACCGTCTGTCTGTGCTGTTCCTTGTCTCCCTGCCTGTCTATCCATCCTGTCTTCCCAGGGATGGATCTCTGGTTCTGACTTCAGCCTGATTGACTCTTGACTTTGCCTGAACTCTGCCTACCACTGACCACAGCCTGACTCTTGACCTTGTCTGACCTCCATCTGTCACTGACCACTGCCTGACCATCAACCATGTCTGAATGCTGCCTGCTTCATCCATTTCTTGCCTCCGACTACATTTATACTCAGCCTGCATCAGACCCTGGCTTGTGACCCAAGCATCTCTCTGAACATTCAGCTCATCAGAAGAGGACTCCATCTAAGATCTGCCAGCCCTGGCAATTGAGGGCTCAACTTCAGGGGAGCCCGTAGGAGCCCAAATGCTGGGACTTAGGTGGCTTCACACTTGGAAGCCGAAGCCCCCCGGGAGGAGCCTGTAGGGGCCCGACCGCTGGGACTTAGGCGGGTTGTGGATCAGGACAGGTAACTGGAACCAGACTAAGACAGTAGCAATACTGTAACTGGGTTCAGGTTCTGGAACCAGACAGGAACTGTAGCGAGACTCAGGTACTGGAACAAGGCAGGAACTATGGCAGGATTCGGGTACTGGGACCAGGCAGGAACAGCAGCAGGCACCAGGTACTGGGACAAGGCAGGAGCTGTAGCAGGATTCAGGTACTGGAACCAGGCAAGAACTGTAGCAGGCGGACTGGGACCCACCGGGTACTGTAGCAGGCTGGCAGGAACCAAACCAGTACTGAACAGGCAGGCACGAACCAGCAGGTACTGTAGCAAGTGAGCAGGAACCAACAGGTACTGTAGCAAGCAAGCAGGAACCAGGCAGGTACTGCAGCAGGAACGGAGCGACGAAACAAAGCGAGTCACTCCGGGGCACAGCGCAACAGGAAACCAGGAAGCTAACCCGTTGCAAAGCAAAGACTGGATGGCTGCGGCCGGCTTATCAAGGCCGCAGCGTCTGATGTCAGAAGTTGGGCAGAGTCACCACTGGCAGGAAATGGTCTAGAAAAGCTGGTATTGTTGAAGCACCAGTTGGAATTCTGCTACAGCCAACTACATCAGCTGATAATAGGGCTTCTCCCTGTAGGTTGCGCCAACTCCACCTCGGCCCATGGGTCCACACCCACAACAGTTTGATATCTGTTTCCAAGCATTTGGTTTTGTGCATATATTATATAGAAAATATAACTTTTCATAGTTTCTCAAAAGCAGTAATCCATGTTATTGTTTTCTTAATTTGTTTTGTGTGATTATAAGGCAAATACCTCATTCCAAAACCCATTACAATTGCAAGGGGTGTCTGAGGTCTCAAGCACTCACATACTCATTGAAACCCAGGGTTCTTCCAGTTGGGGAGAGTTTCTGCTTCAGTACCCTGGATGATGACTTAACTCCTTTTTTCAATAGAGTCCTCCTATAGTGATGGTGTTCCAACACCACAAATACTTTACTGAGAAATTTACCATCATCTGACAATTTCTCCCTCTGTACCCACAATTGCTATACCACATAATCTGCTACTGTTTCAAAGCTCACAGAAATGAGCTCTACAGTTACTGGATCATAAAAGGAGACATGAAGAGTGTTATCAAGTTCACTGGGATCACCAAGTTGAACTGTTATGCATTTTTCTAGCTTCTCAAAAGAGTGCAGCTGAGATGTGTTCTAATTATGAGCCACAAGAGGCTATTGTTGTGTTATACATGTGTTAGGTACATTTGAGTGGCATAAGAACAATATGATAAACATTTCATAGGCATCATGCACATATACTAGTGACATATGACAAATATGGATGGAACATGGAATGGTTAAACTCTTTAGACTTGATTTTATGTTTTTAGCATAGATTGTTGTGGTTCTGGCCGCGAGCACCGCGGCCAGGCCCTTACCTCCAGGTTCCCGGACCTACTCCAGCTTCCAGAGGCCTGGTTGGCAGCCTGGTTGGCGGCGTTCCCGCTGGGGCTACTCCGCTGCGAGCCCTCCCGTGAATGCCTGGCCCCTAGGCATGCGTGCGCGCCACTTGGGCGCTTTTCTAGACCGTTTCCCGCCAGTGGTGACTCTGCCCAACTTCTGACGTCAGACGCTGCGGCCTTGATAAGCCGGCCGCAGCCATCCAGTCTTTGCCTTGCAACGGGTTAGCTTCCTGGTTTCCTGTTGCGCTGTGCCCCGGAGTGACTCACTTTGTTTCGTCGCTCCGTTCCTGCTGCAGTACCTGCCTGGTTCCTGCTTGCTTGCTACAGTACCTGCTGGTTCCTGCTCACTTGCTACAGTACCTGCTGGTTCGTGCCTGCCTGTTCAGTACTGGTTTGGTTCCTGCCAGCCTGCTACAGTACCCAGTGGGTCCCAGTCCGCCTGCTACAGTTCTTGCCAGGTTCCAGTACCTGAATCCTGCTACAGCTCCTGCCTGGTCCCAGTACCTGGTGCCTGCTGCTGTTCCTGCCTGGTCCCAGTACCTGAATCCTGCCACAGTTCCTGCCTGGTTCCAGTACCCGAGTCTCGCTACAGTTCCTGTCCGGTTCCAGAACCTGAACCCAGTTACAGTATTGCTACTGTCTTAGTCTGGTTCCATTTACCTGTCCTGATCCACAACCCGCCTAAGTCCCAGTGGTCGGGCCCCTACAGGCTCCTCCCAGGGGGGCTTCGGCTTCCAAGGGTGAAGCCATCTAAGTCCCAGCGATTGGGCTCCTACGGGCTCCTCCCGGGGGAGCACCAGCTTCCAGGGTGAAGAGCATCTACGTCCTGCCTGAACATCTGCCTCCCAACCTGCTATTCACTAGAGACTTTGACCATCTTTCCCCGTCTCCAGCAGGTCGGCCCAAAGGTCCACTAAACAGAGACTCCCATAACATAGATAGTACACCACAGTATTCCTTTTTTAGATGTCATGGTATATAAGACAAATGTAGGTTTGCAGACATCAATTTAATGAAAACCTTCAGATCAAAATAGTTTATTAATGTCAGGTTAGATTTGAGGAAAAGATTTATGTTTTATCATCTAGATCAACTTATTCTTTTTATTCAGAGTAAATCTAAATCCCAAGTAGAATATGAATATGTTCCAGAATTTAAAAGTGGGTACTTTATAGGCCGTGGTACCTTTTCTTGGACCAAAAAAAGAATTAGCCAAAGATTCAAGACTTTTTCCAAGACCAATATAGCTGTTAGAGCTTTGCGCTATGGAATCTGCAACTTCATTGAACCAAAAATCAGCTTCCTCTGAAATAATGCATGATGATACTTGAAATAATTTCTATCTGCAAGTACCAGAATTGTGCTGTGGCTGGTGAACTCTTTTAGGTATCAAATAAATCAAAAGAATAAGAAGCTGTTACTAAGGGGTAGATTTTATAAACTTACGCACACCGCCAAGGCTATGCAAAATAGGCTCGGCGCGCGCAAGGGGCTTTTTTAAGGGTTACGCGCATAACTTATGCGCGTAACCCTTTTAAAATCCGGCCCTAAGGGGCGGATTTTAAGAGCCCTGCTCGCCTACATCCGCCCAAATCCGGGCGGATTTAGGCGAGCAGGGACCTGCGCGCCGGTGAGCCTATTTTACATAGGCCTACCGGCGTGCGCAGAGCCTCAGGACTAGCGTAAGTCCCGGGGTTTTCTGAGGGGGGCGTGTCGGGGGCATGTCGGGGGCGGGCCCGAACCGCGCAGCATTTTCGGGGCGTGTCGGGAGCGTTCCGGGGGCGGGCCTGGGGGCATGGCTACGGCCCGTGGCTGTCCGGGGGCGTGGCCGCGCCCTCCGGACCCGCCCCCAGGTCGCGTCCCGGCGCGCTAGCGGCCCGCTGGCGCGCAGGGATTTACGTCTCCCTCCGGGAGGCGTAAATCCCCCGACAAAGGTAAGGGGGGGGTTTAGACAGGGCCGGGCGGGGGGGTTAGGTAGGGGAAGGGAGAGGAAGGTGAGGGGAGGGCAAAAGAAAGTTCCCTCCGAGGCCGCTCCGAAATCGGAGCGGCCTCGGAGGGAACAGGGGTAGGCTGCGCGGCTCGGCTCGTGCCGGCTATACGGAATTGATAGCCTTGCGCGCGCCGATCCAGGATTTTAGTGGCTACGCGCGTATCTACTAAAATCCCTCGTACTTTTGCTTGCGCCTGATGCGCCAGCAAACGTACGCCAAATCACGCGGTTTGAAAATCTACCCCTAAGTGTATAAGCAATTTTTGTAGAATCACTTTTCTGTCTCACTTGTTTTATCATATACTTTTTTCATTGTGTATTCTTAAATACAAATCATACATTGATTCACAGAATTAGCACAGATCTTGCCCTCTCTACTGATGCCATTCAGATGGAAATACATCCAGGAAATTTCTTTTATGAATATTCAGCTAACATGCTTAATGGTTATTTGTTGTTATTTGTTATTCTTATCCAAGATAACAATTCAGGAAGATACATGTATGTTTTATGATTTATGTTTTATCATCTAGATCAACTTATTCTTTTTATTCAGAGTAAATCTAAATCCCAAGTAGAATATGAATATGTTCCAGAATTTAAAAGTGGGTACTTTATAGGCCGTGGTACCTTTTCTTGGACCAAAAAAAGAATTAGCCAAAGATTCAAGACTTTTTCCAAGACCAATATAGCTGTTAGAGCTTTGCGCTATGGAATCTGCAACTTCATTGAACCAAAAATCAGCTTCCTCTGAAATAATGCATGATGATACTTGAAATAATTTCTATCTGCAAGTACCAGAATTGTGCTGTGGCTGGTGAACTCTTTTAGGTATCAAATAAATCAAAAGAATAAGAAGCTGTTACTAAGGGGTAGATTTTATAAACTTACGCACACCGCCAAGGCTATGCAAAATAGGCTCGGCGCGCGCAAGGGGCTTTTTTAAGGGTTACGCGCATAACTTATGCGCGTAACCCTTTTAAAATCCGGCCCTAAGGGGCGGATTTTAAGAGCCCTGCTCGCCTACATCCGCCCAAATCCGGGCGGATTTAGGCGAGCAGGGACCTGCGCGCCGGTGAGCCTATTTTACATAGGCCTACCGGCGTGCGCAGAGCCTCAGGACTAGCGTAAGTCCCGGGGTTTTCTGAGGGGGGCGTGTCGGGGGCATGTCGGGGGCGGGCCCGAACCGCGCAGCATTTTCGGGGCGTGTCGGGAGCGTTCCGGGGGCGGGCCTGGGGGCATGGCTACGGCCCGTGGCTGTCCGGGGGCGTGGCCGCGCCCTCCGGACCCGCCCCCAGGTCGCGTCCCGGCGCGCTAGCGGCCCGCTGGCGCGCAGGGATTTACGTCTCCCTCCGGGAGGCGTAAATCCCCCGACAAAGGTAAGGGGGGGGTTTAGACAGGGCCGGGCGGGTGGGTTAGGTAGGGGAAGGGAGAGGAAGGTGAGGGGAGGGCAAAAGAAAGTTCCCTCCGAGGCCGCTCCGAAATCGGAGCGGCCTCGGAGGGAACAGGGGTAGGCTGCGCGGCTCGGCTCGTGCCGGCTATACGGAATTGATAGCCTTGCGCGCGCCGATCCAGGATTTTAGTGGCTACGCGCGTATCTACTAAAATCCCTCGTACTTTTGCTTGCGCCTGATGCGCCAGCAAACGTACGCCAAATCACGCGGTTTGAAAATCTACCCCTAAGTGTATAAGCAATTTTTGTAGAATCACTTTTCTGTCTCACTTGTTTTATCATATACTTTTTTCATTGTGTATTCTTAAATACAAATCATACATTGATTCACAGAATTAGCACAGATCTTGCCCTCTCTACTGATGCCATTCAGATGGAAATACATCCAGGAAATTTCTTTTATGAATATTCAGCTAACATGCTTAATGGTTATTTGTTGTTATTTGTTATTCTTATCCAAGATAACAATTCAGGAAGATACATGTAATATGGAATATTTTGTTCTTTAGTAGGTTCTATAATAAAGGATAGGACCTATATATAAACGGATTCTTGCATTATGACTAAGAAATTGAGAAATGAAAAATACAAGATCTGAAATAATTGAATCAATATACTACAATATGATAGAAAACTGGAAACATTTATTAATTTCAGTGTGGTACTAAGTTCACCTGTATTTTATGGAAGCAAATAGCTAAAATTAAAGTTTTCATTGTAGCCTGGAAAGATAAATCTACAGTGCAGCGTGAGAATAGGCTTATTTTATGTTTCCTGAAGATGCCCCCTCAGCTGTTACTGCTGAATGTGTAATTTTAAAACAAGTCTTAAGGGACTTCAACGGCAGCCATTACCTCGATGGAGCAGTATAGATATAGATAAAAGAAAGGGGCACAGTTTTTCACCAGATAGTTCTCTAACACTGAAGGCATGGTTTGTATGTGCACCTAAAATTCCAGGGTTTCCTAAATTTCTGGCTTTATCTTTTTTTTTTTTTTTTTTTTAAAGGAAGATTCAAGGAGACAGTTAAAGAGGTAAGAATTCCATCACTGAAAATAACTGTCAGACTGGTTCTTTTTGGTCCTGGTGCGTGCACGTGCATAGGGAGGCTAATTTTAGAAGCCATTTCCAAGGGTAAAACAGCACTTTACCCATGGAAATGGGATTTTTGAAAATTACCTGCACGTGAAAGGGCACATGTTGGGCCTCTGTGCTCACACTTTTACTCACTATGGCCCCAACATTTTTATTTCTTCACTTGTGATGGGGGGGGGGGGGTGTAGGGGGAAGAACTGGGCCACTTCTAACTTGTCACAGTTGTTTTTTCTTAACTGGCTATATGCAAGGAAGTAAAACTGTATTTTTTTTAGAAATAACTTGGAATAAGATACCTGTTGATATAATTACTACAAGGCCAGGATGCTACTATAAAAACTGGATTGGAAAATTATCAACTAGCACAATGTAATCAATAGTCCTGCATTGCTAATGATGGATCTGATGGACTATAAAATTCTTTCCATCTAAAAGTGTCTACTGTATGTTAAATGAAGGAATTAGTGCTGGACTGAGGGATTGCTGGTGGTTGATTGCTACTTTTAATATTGAAGGTCCTATACGGGCAGGAATCACTCTATTTGGTGTCATATAAAAATTAATTCACTCTATTTAAATGTACTACTTCAAACTATGCACCCTGACCCAGGTGAGTTGTGTTTTGGAAAGCTTTCCCCACCCCCCATACCTCCTAAGACTTGTGCATTTTGGTTCCTGGTTAAGAATCGACACTTTGTGAAACAAAAGCCTGACTAATTTCCAAACTCAAGAAAATGCCATATCAAAGCATCAGCTAATTTCCTCAAAACATCATCACGTAATCACAGGCCCCCCCCCCCCCCCCCCCCGGAGAATCCAGTCCTGAGCCAGCTCGTTATGACAGATTAGAGATTCTTTTCCTTCAGAGCTCGAGCTCAAGGTTGACAGGGCTTTTTCAGGGAATGAGACTCATGTTTTCCAAGTCAGTACCAACTGCAGGTCAAGTATGGTGCTTACTATAAAAAACCAAGACTTTTCCTGTTGCCTTGTCGGTGTATTTTAATGTTAATCTGGTGGGATTAGCCATTACCAATACAATTGTACAAAGGATCAGGAAAACTGCCTACGTTCACATTGTTTTATGCACTGAACATTTGACCCCCCCCCCCCCACTCCCCCACTTATTGTTGCTCAATTTTATTTGAACAAAAATATTCATGTTATATTCATTTGGCTTGATCTCTTCTGCTCCTAGATCTCTATATGTTCTTCATTACATCAGAACAAAAAGAAATAACTTAAACTAGTAGAGCTACCTATCCCTAAAACTCAATAATTAATCCCAAGTGAATGACAACTGCTTTGTAATTTATTCTTTGTTGTTTGGCTGCAGTTTTGAAGAAATACTGACTCAGAATTAGTGGGCAATTTAGCTTCAGATCTGGAAAGCATATGTTTTACTTTCACTATTCCATCCATCAAAGCACAAAGGCCTGGGAAAAGGTGCAGCCAATATTTCTAATATTCTTCATTAACATTAACATCCTTGGTATTGAGATATGTTTTATTTGCAGATAACTAAAAGCTGCATGTGCATCTGGGAACACTTTGAATGATTGCCAGAATAGAAATGAAGGAAAGAAATTCAGCCCATAACTAATGATCAACATCCTCTTTTAATCAAATGAAGTCGTCATAATATGTCTATGCTCTGGGGAAAGTAGGACCTTTCACCTTATTGAGGCCTGAAGTAGCATGAACTTATGTTGGTAACTTAGGTACATCTATTTTTGACAGGGATGGGGAGAAAAGTAAATAGTTATCTTTATATATATGCACATACTACAGGTTACTAGCTACAAGTATAAAGAATGATGAGGATGTGTTTGGCTATTACCAAAAGATTTAACCAGAAAAAAATAAAGAAGCAGAATTGATTTCTAAAAGTGTTATTTCAAAGCTGGCCCCATAACTTGGGCCATAGTGATTTATGCTGAGGCGCTGCGCACTCAGGGCCTGATTTTAAAAAGCATTTACTCGAGTAAAACCAGGTTTACTGGGGTAAATTCACTTTACTTGAGTAAGTGGGTTTTTGAAAATTGCTACAATATATGCCATTGACTTGTCTATAGGATTTACTCACATAAGTGCACTTTGAGTAAATGGCTTTTGAAAATTGCTACAATAGTAGCTACATTTACGCATGTAACTCCTTTTGAAAATTACCCCCTCAGAATTCAATTTCCTCTCTGACTGAGCTGGCAGAGATAGGGCACACCGTGGAGGCAACATACTCAATACTGGGGAAAGAGGGAAAATGGCTGTCTCTACCATGACAATCCCCGATAGTTGAAGGATTTGTGCTAAGGGAGTCTTGGAGCAGACTTCCTTCCAGAACTCCTGACCAGCAAGTGTATGTGTTTCACAGACATGTCAATTGAGGTAGGGTACATACAAAAAGAGAGAAAAATGGGGGGATATATTTATTTATTTATTTGTTGAGTTTTATATACCGTCATTCGGTAAAGCCATCATAACAGTTTACAAAATTTAAATTGTAACTCTCTTAACAACTGTGGAAAAAGTATAACAATGTGCATATTAAACAGAGGTTAAACACTTCAAGTCCAGAAAGTATCATTATGTGGGAGGAGGAGGGATTGTTTGTTCTGGTTGGAGAGAAGTTATTTTGAGGTTTTTGGATGAAAGTTCGATTGGGAGGTAGGATGTTCAGAAGTATGAAGGTCAGTGTAGAATTTGTGAAACAGCAATGTTTTTAGGTCTTTTTTGAAAGTTTTGAGGTTGGGTTGGGTTCTACCCTTTAGGTAGGGAGTTCCAAAATTTAGGGGAGGCAATGGAAAAGGCTCTTTCTCTTATTGTTGTTAGATGCGCATTTCTGATGGGGGGGATGTTAAAAGAACTGTTGCCAATGAAACACTTTTAGCAAATTTATCAATAAAAATATTGGTGCAAAATGGGAGCAATTTTTACAATAAAGAAAAAAAAATTGCTGATATATTCGCCATAGATTTTTGAAATTGATGAGGTCAATATTCAAAAGCCATTTAGATGGATAACTCACAAGTTATCCGTCTAAATACAAATGTGGCATTTTAAGCCACTTATCTGGCTACATTACAGCCAGAGAAGTAGTTAGCCAGCTAGAATTTAGCCAGATAAAAATGGTGCATTTCAGGGGTGTTCTAGGGAAGGGTTGAGTTATCTAGCTAACTCTAGCTGAATATTGTGTATTTCCAGCTAGGTTAACCGGTTAACTTTAGGGCTGCTTCTGACCAGGTCTAAAGTTATCTGACCTCATATGGTCAAATAACACGCTATTAACTGGGTATAAAAATGAAAAACAATTAAATAAATACAGCGGGCCAACAACTCCCTCCTTCCCAAAACGTCTTCTAAAGGCCCTCCCAGGCTAGAGGTAGCTCTGGAAGCATATGTGAAATATAAGCTTAATGTTGTTTCTCTTAGAGCAGCACAAAGGTGCCAGGAGCAGAGCAAAGGGTCCTTCACTCCCAGCAATCTAATTTAAAGGATCAGGGAGGGTCAGGGAAAGGGGGTAGGGGTACTGTGATATGGTAAAACCTTACAGGTGGGTTGGTGGGTGGGAAGGAAGGGAGGAGGTAACCTGATTTTATAATTTATGCTACACTGGGAGGAGGGATCTTGTTAATATTTTAAGGAGTTGTGGGGGTGAGGAGGGCATGGCCCGATGGTACCTTTACAAGTTATTTTGGGGGAAGAGAGAAGATGGCCTGCTGTATTTATTAAATTATTTTTTAACATAGCCAGTTAGGTTAAAACATCTTCCAGCTACATGTAGATGGATATCTTTAAGCAAGTATATTCAGTGGGATAAATATCCCACTGAAAATACAGGACAAGTTCAGGGCCAGTGCTAGCTTTTTTGCTGCCCTGTGGAAGCAATTACAGTGCTCTCCCTGCCCTCCCCCTGTTCATTCATTCTCTCTCCCGAGCCCCCCATTTATTCTTGGCCCAGGCCCACCAAAAAAAAAGGCCAGCTCAGCTCCCCTCAGTGATATGAACTTTAAAAACTGACATCACCACACCCCACCCCCGAACCCATGGCTGGTACAAGGGTATTTGGTGCCCTAGGTGAACCTTATAGACTTGCAAAATGCCTCCGCCCCATTCCACACTCACAGTTAAGATTTATGCAATTATATTTTACATGAAAAATATCAAAGTACAACATTCTGAGGTAAAAATATCACTTACATAATATTTACATGTACTACTGTGATGCCAACCAGAAATCCCTGCAAAAAAAAGTCATTTGGAATCCATATGGTATTAGGCTTATTGTGATGTGTGCTGGGTGTGGACTTGACCCTCTCAAAACCCAAATACACTAATGCATTTCCTATTAGGAAAATGCCTCACCTCAGTCACACATGCAGAACATAAACAGACCATCACCAATTACAAAACAGAGCAACCATAAAGTAGAAATACAAACGTGCAGACAAAACCTGAACTGGAAACTGGAAAAAGCCAGACACCCTATGCAGTGCAACAATGAAAAAACAGAACCATCACCATTCCTCAAACATCAAACAATAAAATCAAGAAATAAAATAAATACATAACCATAATACTAAAAACATACTAATAATATTTTTTTAAAAGCTGATAAATAAAAGATCAAATAATTCAAAATTCAAATACAAGTTTTTTAAAATGTCCCAAACACCAATAAAATATTTCAAAACAGCAGACACATGAAAAACACCTGAAAAATAAAACTAAAAAGGATTTTAAAAATTCATGCTTTCCATACCTGGGAACTTTTGCTTTCCAGTCATCATGAGATTGTTATAGATTCATAGGAGTCTGATGCACAAACATTCTCCTCTCTATCTTATATACACACACACACATACATACAAACTCATGAATACATACACTCCCTCTGAGACAAACTCGCAGGCATCTCCAGTTCTTCTTTGGTTGGGATCTGCCAGCTGCCCCAGGCTCTCATCTTCATTTCAGCTGCTGGCAGGTTGGAATCCACCTGCAGCCCCCATTCTCTCTCACACACACACACACACACACAACCCAGGCGGCTCCCATTCTCTCTCGATCTCTGTTTTTCTCAGACACACACAACCCAGGCAGGCTCCCATTCTCTCTCTCTCTCACACACACACACACACACACACACACACACCAGGCAAGCTCCCATTTATACCCACACACCTTTGGCAGGCTCCCATTTACATCCACCCAAATCCCAGGATCTCAGGAATGTATGTGAACCCACATACACACACACACATGACACACACACCCCTACCCATTCCAGGCAGGTTCTCATTCACACCCACCCACTCATCCATCCCAGGCAGGCTCCTACTTCACATAAAAATATACACACATCCATCTCTGGCAGGCTCCCATTCACACACACACACCCATCCCAGGCAGACTGCCATTCACACACACATACACACACACACACACACACACACACATACACATATGCAAACTAGGCAGGCTCTCATTCACACACCCATTTATCCCTGTCAGGCTCCCATTCACACCCACACACATTCCAGGCAGCCTTCCATTCACACACACACACATCACAGGCAGCCTCCCATTCACATTCACACTTATCACAGGCAGCCTCCCATTCACACACACACACACACACATGCAGACCAGGCAGTCAGGGTCCATGGGTCATTCCTCCTCCACTGCTGCTGCCAGCCTGTACTTCTTCTTTGTGGAGAGCAGCCATTCTGTGGTTCCTCCTCATGTGCTGGCCCATGGTAATTCAACACTCACTGTGCTAGCACTTCTTGTATTCTCATCTCATATATGAGAATACAGGAAGTGCTAGTACCACGAGTAGAGAATACAACAGGGTAACACATGAGAAGGAGCTGCAGGATGGGCTTCCTCTTCTACTGTGGCCTCCTGCTTCTTCTGCCACCGGTGGTATCGGGACCATCAGTGGCATCACAGGCCTCCTGATTCTTCTGCTGCCAGACCCGGTGGGATCAGGTCCACCAGTGGCAGCATGGGCCTCTCCCTGCTCCTGACACCATCCCACTGGGTGTGCCTCCCTGTGCAATTGCATGGTTTGCACACCCAGTGGCATCAGGCTTGAACAAGTTATCTGGCTAACAATACACAGATAACTTGTCCACTGAATAACCTACTGAATATTGGCCTCAATGTGTTTTGTGAATCAACATAAAGTTATGTGTAACCCTATCCCGAAGTACATAAAATGATGGGAGGATTTCCCTATTTGTGGAAGGGTCTATCTCCCAAATTTATTTTGTGAGTTCAAAAAGGTCGTCATGCAGATAGTGAAGTGAACCTCAATAGCGAGTGCAGGGATTCCCATGTTTATTGAACAGTGAGGACAACATACTTCTCCCCTCCATGAATTCTGGCCCATCTACCATTCCATGATGCAAGAACAATAAAGTATACTCAAAAACTTATTTATATTAGGATCATCATACACTGGACTCAGGCAATTTACTAACATGTATGAGGATCAAAGCAATTGTAATCATTGATCCAGTTTTCTTAAATTGTCTTTAAGGTGTTGCGGTATGCCATTCAAGCTATAAAGCTGTGTAAGTGTCCATGCTTTATTCTGGTTAAATATAAAATCTTGCCTATATAAGGGACCTTTGGTTTCCCCGTACTAAAGGAGTGTACCAATTGACTTGGGAGGTCTTGTGCAGAGATAACTGAGCATGGTTTGGGTTTTGCTCCCCCACGTGGGAACATGCAGATGGTGTATCCTAGCTGTTTATCATCCCACTGGGACTGCTATCCTCGTGGATTTTTAGTTAGACTTTCAAGCAGCCAGGAACTTGTTGCTTCCTGCTGTGTAATTTTTCCTTATTTATGGGATTTGGAGTAAGGAAGTTTTCCCATTTAGGGGCCAGCATCCTCCTACTTGTCTGTCCAGCCTTTAAGATTGTTTTGGACTCTTTAAAGCCAATTTTTGAGCGCTGTCTATGAGAGCCTTTGTATCCCACCACAGTGGATTGGGGCGTCTGCTGTAAAAGGTTAGATCATGTGTAAAGAAAGGTTCTGGCAGACTTTTGTTGCTCCTCCAGAGGAGAAAGGCTGTCTGGTGATCTGATGCAGGGGAATTATATTTTTGTATTAACTGACTTTTTTTTTTAACTTTCTCCTCTGTTTGGAGGCACAGACATTTTATTCCACCCTTCCTGCTTCTTGCTTGATTTTTCCCACTTTTTAGGTTCATTCTAATATTTTATTTATTTACTGACTCCCTGGGAGTCAGTAAATAAAATAATTTGCTGGAAAAGCACCCCCCATTCCATTTTTTTATGTAACCAAAGAATTCCAGCCGGATTGTGACTGGGAAAGTGGCCAGTGGCACAACCCTGCAACAATATATAGATGTCAATCATAGTTCCACATAGCCAATGGTAATGCAGCAGATGCTGCCAGACTTAATTGAAATCTTTTTTTTTTTATTCTAAATAAAGGAAAAGATGTTATTCACATATATTCAGATGGAAAAACATCACCACCACAGAGCAAAAACTAGATTCGATAATTGGGCATTCATTACAAGTCAAAATATTTGTAAGAGACCATTCTACACAATAACAGACGAATTTTAAAATGGCCACGTGCATAAAAAAACAGGGGTTACGCATGTAGCTGGGCCTTGAGCACCGCGCACATTTTCAAAGGGGCCCGGCCACACGAATAACCCCCGTTACGCGCAGAAGTGCCAGGCCCAGAGAAAGGAGCGGTTCTGGGGGGCGGGGATCGGCAGTCCGGGGGGATGGGGAGGGGCAGGGCTGGAGGTGCTGGTACAGCGGCCATTTGACGCTGTGCCAGGGAAGGGTGCACAGGCCAACATTCTGTTTGCTCTTACCAACACAGAGGTACATTTTAAGATCCATGTGTGGGTGCACATGTTCACATTTTTGCCGGCTCACACACATTGACGTGGCGATATTAAAACATAGGCATGTATATGCACATATACATGTGCATGTTTTAAAATCAGCTATTCGCACTTCCATGTGTACACAATTTCATCTTGACGTACGCATGTGCAGGCAAATGCTGCCTCGCTTGCGTAAGTGGGGAGATTTTACTAGACTCGCGCATCGAGACAAGTACCTCTTTTCCCAGTTCGTTCCCAGTTACCCCAATAAAGGAGATGACTGTCTAAGCCACCTAGCTTACTCGCCTCCCTTTTACCTTATTAGCCCCAACCCTTAAAACTCCATTGAATACTCTGTTTTTTATTTCACAACTTTCACACCGTCCATAGCAGAAGTAAAGTTACGCAGTAGGGGACCCCAGGTGCGCTTGTGCGTGTAAAGACATACGGGCAGACATCATGGTACAGACCACCCCATGTCCCGCCCATGCCCCACCCAGACCACACACAAACCCCTCCCCATTTTGGTAAAAAAAATTTGTGTGCATATCAGGAGATGCGCGTTTTATAAAATCTGCACCTCTCACACCGGGCTGAGTCACGCAGATATCTCCTGGCTTTGGCGGACATAGGGCTTTTAAAATCGACCAGATAAGTTTTCTTGCATGGACAGAAGATGATATGAACTACCCCAGATGTCTTGCAATCAATATTATGATGTAAATCAATGGTTTAATCAGCTGATAGAACAAATACTGTTCCAGGATCCAAAGACATACCATACAAATGCCTCGTGGTTGATGTTGACCTACCCCCCCCCCCCCCCTCTGTGCCCCTAACTGTTTGCTGAAATCAGATTTCCCAAATCTATCCCACAGATTCATGCCATGAGAGTAAGCAATCCTTGGAGGTTCCGCAAATTCTGGATGGAATTATAAAATATGCCAATGATGTAATATAGCTTGATGTACCCATGCTAAATAAGGTAAAAAAAAGTCAACCTCTGCTTAACCTGGGAAAACTTTTGGCAAAAAAAAGCCACATATTCTCTTTATAGAATGAAGATGTCATCTTAATTTCCATATAAAAAGATGTGATTGAAAAGGATGATTATTATTCCACAGCCCTTCAAAATGACTCATCTACAAATTAACTAAATCTGGGGTCATTGTGGCACCCATTGCAGTGCTCTGTATTTTTTTTTTAAACTGTTTATTGAATGCAAAAACATTTTTAGTTAATTCAATTTCCAATAACTGTATAAAAATGAAGTAGTAATATGGGGTGGACATGGATGCTGTTCAAAAAATAAACTAGCAATAGCTTGCTGCTGCAGAATGTTGGAATATAAAGATTCCACATTTAACGTGGCTAAGAATGTATTTGACATATCCTGATAGATAGCCTCAAACTATAAAATCATATCCTATGAGTGCCATACATAAGATGGTAATGTGGGGACAAAAGGTGCCAAAAAATAATCTACAAACTGTAATAATGGTCCCAAAAGTGAACCATGGCGAGAAACTGTCTGGTGACTAGGAGGGTTCACTATGCTTTTATAGTATGCATCTTAGGCAGAATGTAAAACACTGGAACTTGAGCATAGGTTTTCTTTAAAAACATCACTTTTCTCAGTGAGAAACCCAATTGTTGTTGCACAGTCTACCACTTCTTTGATTTCCTTTTGTAATTAGGAAGTGAGGTCATTCGTAAGAGGAAAGTAATAAGTTCTATTGAGCATTCGTCAATTGAACTCTGTCACTTAGAAGTCCCAATCCATTACCAATATTTTATCTCTCTTGTCGACAAGCTTGAGAAACCACATTAGATGACAATTGTAAATCACATAATGCTTAAAAAATCCTCTTTCTTCAAATTACAAGTGTTTTTAAACATAATAACATAGTAAATAACAGCAGATAAAGAGCAAATGATCTATCCAGTTTGCCCAGCAAGTTGCTTATGATAGTAACTGCTGCTCCATTCAGGTTACCCCCATGCCTTCTGTTCAGTGTAGTAACTGCTGCTCTGTGCAGATTAATGCATGCAGAAGTGTTACACCTAAAGTTAACATAGGTTACCCCATTTCTTCATTTCCATTCTCTAGCCTGTATGAATCCTCTGTGTTTATCCCATGCCCTTTTGAATTCCATCACCATTCTTGTCTTCACCACATCTTCCAGGAGGGCATTCTGTGCATTCACCACCCTCTCTGTGAAGAAATATTTCCTGATGTTGGTCCTGATTTGTACCCGTTTAGTTTCATATCATGACCCCTAGTTCTGCAGTTTCCTTTCCAGTGGAAAAGGTTTGATATTTGAGCATGATTAATATCTTTCAGGTATTTAAAGATTTGTATCATATCTCCCCTGCACTGCCTCTCCTCCAGATTATACTTATTTAGCACCTCCAGCTTTTCCTCAGAGCCCACACCATTTTGGTCACCTTTCTCTGGATTGCTTCCCTCCTGTCGCTATCCTTTTTGAGATATCATCTTCAGGACTGAACACAATACTCCAGGTGAGGCCGCAACAAAGACATGTGCAAGGGCATTATCACCTGCTTTTTCCTTCTGGTTATTCCTCTTTTCAAGCAGCCCAGCATCCCAGCCTGAGCTACGACCTTGACACATTGTTTCATTCCCTTCAGATTCTCAGACACTATTATCCCAAGATCCTTCTGCCAGTCTGTACACATTGGGGTAAATTTTAAAAGCAGCGCGTGCGGCGTACATGTGCGCGCGTGATACCCGGCGCGCACACATGTACACCCGATTTTATAACTTGCTCGCACATGTTATAAAATCAGGGGACAGCGCACGCAAGGGGGTGCATAATTGTACACCTTGCGCGCGCCAAGCCGCGCTGCCTTCCCCCGTTCCCTTCCCCTTAGCCTGACCTTCCCCCCCCCCCCCCCCGGCCTTTATTTTACCTTTTGCGAAGTTGCGCACGCCGACCAACTGCCGGCGCGCGATCCCCGGCACAGCGGCCAATATGGTTGCTGTGCCGGGAGCCTGACCCCGCCCCCACCCCACCCCCGGACCGCCTTGTCCCACCCATGCCCCGCCCCTTTAGTAAAGCCCCGGGACTTACACACGTCCCAGGCTTTACGTGCGTCACCTGGCCTTTTTAAAATAGGCCCGGGGCTCGTAACCTTTTTAAAATCTGGCCGATTAGTTTTTCATCCCCCAACACACACTTTTCTTTTTTATTTCTACATCCTAAGTGCATGACTCCACACTTCTTGGCATCGAATCCCAGCTACCAAACTTTCGATCATTCTTTGAGCTTTCTCAAATCATTTTTCATTCTTTCTAGTCCCTCAGGTGTGTCCACTCCATTGCAGGTTTTAAAATCATCTGCAGAAAGACAAACTTTTCCTTCTAACCCCATTACAGTGTCACTCAGGAAAATATTGAACAAAATCTGTCTCAAAACTGATCCTTGAGGTTCTGTTTACTATCATACACCGTCTCCTATCAGTCAACCGATTTGTAATCCATTCCACCACTTTGGCACCCACTCCCAGGCTTCTCGTTTTATTCATGAACCTCCTATGCAGGACCATATAGAGCATATTCCACAAAAGTAAACACCCCACCACAAAAACTTCACTCTAACAAATTTATACTCTGAAATGAGAATTGTGAATTTAATTAAAGAAAGAAAAAGACCACAGAAGTTGCTGAGTATAAATATCTGTAACAGCTGGGACTGTATAATCATTGGTCATACAAAAAAAATTCCTTAATAAATTTTTTGTGCAAATAAGTGTACAGATTTATTATCAAAATACAATTACTGCTCTTATCTTTAAAAAAAAAAATCCCATCTGCTGACTAGAATTCACAAGTCCAGTGTATCTTTCTGCATAAGATCACTGTTTTAATTGCTCAAAAGAAGGCAGCGGCAGATAAATTGCAAGAGTAAAGTTGTTGTGGTGTTGTGTTCTCTTTTGTGGTTGTCTTTACTGTCTCCTATATTTTTTGAGCTACTGAAAACCCAGTGTGAGCCAGATGCAGCCCTCTCACACTATCGTCGACGCTCACCCACTCAACCCTTCCTCTGTTTTTCTTAAATAAATTGTTAAGGGACAAATATTTAATTTTACTGATTCACCAAATTAAAGTGGTCCCTGTTGGAGGAGTGGACCCTCGGACCGAGGAGGAGTTGGCGCTGCCTGTGGGAGAAACTCCCACAGGTCCCCTTCGTCGGCAGGTGAGACCGAGCAGGGAGCAGAGGCCAGTAGGAGCTTCGTCAATTCCAGCCCTCATTCTCCGCAGGTTGAGCCCTTGGGTACTGGGGCTGGCTGGACTTAGGTGGGCATCTGAGTGGAAGATCCCTTGAAGAAATGACCAGGCAGTTGCACATAAGGTCGGGTCCGGATCGGAGGTCAGAGGCAGGCAGCGATACTCAGACCAGGCAGAGCATCAGGGCAGGCGGCGACACAAGTTGTCAGGTCCAGGTAGAAAGTCAGGGCAGGTGGCAATACTCGTAGTCAGGTCCAGGCAGAGAGTCATAAGCCGAAAGTCAGTCCAAGATCGGGAGCGAGGAGGTGGGATCACAGGAAGGCGGGAACGCAGGAGCACGGGAATGCAGGAAGACTGAAATAATGAAGCACAGAGCCAGCTCAGGAATGCAAGGGGACTTGTTGCCAAGGCAAGCTCTGACTGTCAGAGCTTGCCATAAGTAAGAGGAGACCTGTGACATCATCAATACAGGCCGCAGGCAATTCCCGCCACAGGCCCTTTAAATCTTGGGGAGAGGTGCGTGTGTAGGAACATCCCCGGCCCGAGAGGAGGGTGGCAGTGCAACATCGGCGAGACGGCTCAGCCAGGGGATGACTGCCGCAGCGTTGGGAAGAGGAGTGGTGCGACATCGAAGCCAGCTCTTGGCTGTAGCCAGGGAGCCTGGGGATGCCTTGATGGGCCAGTGGGAGGTGAGTGCAGCCGACTGCAGGGCCCTGTGGTTAGCACATGTAACAGCACCCCCTCCCTAAGCCCCCCCCCCAGGGATCTTGGTTTCTTGGGGTGAGCAGCTTGGAATTGTTTGATCAGCTTCATGTTGATGATGTTGGTGGCCCACTCCCAAGAATTCTCTTTGGGCCCGTATCCTTCCCAGGACAGAAGGTACGCCCATCTACAACCTCGACTCCAGATATCCATGACATCACATACTTGGTAGATGGTGTTTCTCTCTGCGGAGAGCTGCAGTGTTACTGCCCCTTGTCTCCTACGTTGATGTTCCTCTGGAGATAAACACCCTCAACCCAATTACATAGGTTCTTTGGTTCTGCTAGTGGAGGGGCTTCCAGGTGCCGAAGCCACAGTGGTAGGACGAGAGCGGGGACAAGGAGTGGCGTGGAGTCTGGAACGCCCAGTTGTATTCCTGGAGACATCGGTCAATGTGATCCGTGAGGTCAATGAGACCCTCCAGGGTCTCAGGAAGCTCCCGGGCGGTGTGTTCATCCTTGAGGTGGGATGAGAGGTTGTCCAAGAAAATAGGGCATAGACAATCCTTCTGCCATCCAAGTTCGGCAGTGAGCATCCAAACCTCAATCATGTAGTCACTAAGCGAGCACTGCTCTTGTTTAAGATGCAGCAGGTCCAAGCTGGCAGTGGCCTGTTTCCATGGGTTGTCAAAAGTCCTCTTGAATGTAGAAATAAAGTGTGGGCGATCCAGCAAGAGGGAGTCTGTACGTTCCCAAAGCGGGGAGGCCCATGCCAAGGCTTTGCCCTCCAGACGCAAGAAGATGAACGTAACCTTGGTGGCGTCGTCTAGGAATGCCATGGGTTGTAGGGAGAAATGCATGTAGCATTGGTTGATAAACCTCTGACATTGCTTCAGATCCCCATTATAATGCAGTGGTGCTGGTAGAGGAATGGACGGATGTGCCAGTGCGGCCTGCTGAGGATGACCTGAAGAGGTTGACAATGATACTGACATTGAAGTGGAGGAGTCTAGACGAGCATTTAGGTGCTCGATAGAGGCCACCAAAGCCTCGAGAAACCACTGTTGCTCTTGGATCTTGTGTACCAATCTCGGAATGGCCTGGAAAGCGGAGGTCTCCGCTGGGTCCATGGCCTTGGCAATCTGTTGGAGGAGTGGACCCTCGGACCGAGGAGGAGTTGGCGCTGCCTGTGGGTGAAACTCCCACAGGTCCCCTCCATCAGCAGGTGAGGCTGCGCTGGAAGAAGAGGCCAGCAGTAGCTTCGCCAATACCAGCCCTCATTCCTTGCAGGTTTGGCCCTTGGGTACTGGGGCCAGCTGGACTTAGGTGGGCCTCTGTATGGAAGATCTTGTGAAGGAATGACCAGGCGGTAGCACATGAGGTCCGGTCCAGGCAGAGGATAGGGCAGGCGGAGATACTCGTAGTCAGGTCCAGCAGAAAGTCAGGGCAGGTGGCAATACTCATAGTCAGGTCCAGGCAGAGGGTCAGGAGCCAAAAGTCCATCCGAGGTCAGGAGCAAGGAGGCAGGATCACAGGAAGGTGGGAATGCAGGATTATAAATGCAGGAAGACTGAAGTAATGAAGTACAGAGCCAGCTCAGGAATGCAAGGGGACTTGTTTCCAAGGCAAGCTCTGTCAGAGCTTGCCTTAAGTAAGAGGAGACCTGTGACATCATCAATACGGGCCACAGGCGATTCCCGCTGCGAGCCCTTTAAATCTTGGGGAGAGGCGCGCACGCGCGCATGTGCATAGGGACATACCCGGTCCAAGAGGAGGGTGGCAGTGCAGCATCGGCGAGATGGCTCGGCCCGGGGAGGGCTGCCGCAGCGTCGGGAAGGGAAAGAGCGGTGCGGCATCGAAGCCAGCTCCCGGCGACAGCCAGGGAGCCTGGGGCTGCCTTGGCGGGCCGGCTGGAGGTGAGTGCAGTAGACCGCGGGGCCCTGCGGTCAGCACCCGCAACAGTCCCTGTATCACAAGTGAACTCACATATTAACTTTTGCTGCTGAACACATGGTAATTGCTGTTTTCTCTCTCATAATCCAATTCCCTCCCACCCTTATCAGTGGCTGGAAAAATACTAACTTGAAAAGATAGCCAGATGGAGACTGAAAGCTACTTTTCAAGTAGATATCTGTCTCAAGTAAAACAAAAGCACAAAACAACAGCAACATTCACCCTGCTGGCTGTTTTCTTAATTTAACTCATTTCTTATAGCTTTACTCAATGAAAGTTGCTCCTTACTGAATTAATCACACCTGTACACACCTACCTTTTTATCTTTCCAATCATGCCATCTTAACTCTGAACCTATTTGTTTGGTTTTTGTTGTGTGTCTTGCCTGTCTGTTTAGACTAAATTGTAAACTCCAAAGAATTTGGACTGCCTATTTTGTGTCCCAGTACAGCACTGCATACATCTGGCACGTGCTATACAAATCATGATACTACTACTAATAATAATATTAATAATAATAATAATAGCCATGGGGCAGATTTTAAAAGATTTATGCGCGTAGGAGGGTTACGCGCGCCAGGCCTATTTTCAAAAGGCCCGGTGGTGCACGTAAAGCCCCGGGACACGTGTAAGTCCCAGGGCTTGAAAAAATTGGTGGGGCGGGGCAGGGCGGTCCAGGGGACATGGCCAGAGGCCTCTGCAGGGCCGCTGGGCCGGGAGATCGCGCGCCGGCAGGCGTAACTGCTACAAAAAAGGTACGGGGGGGTTTCTTTAGGGCTGGGGGGCGGGACAGGTAGGGGAAGGGAGTGGACGGTTGGGGGGAAAGGAAAGTTCCCTTCGAGGCTGCTCCAATTTCGGAGTGGCCTCAGAGGGAATGGGGAAAGCCAGTTGGTCTCCCCGAGGGCTCGGTGCGTGCATGTTGCACTAGTGTGCACCCCCTTGCGTGCGCCGACCCCTGATTTTATAACACGCGTGCGGCTGCGCGCACATGTTATAAAATCAGGTGTACATTTCTGCGCGACGGGTAGCATGCACAAATGTAGGCCACGCGGTAGGTTTTAAAATCTGCCCCATAATGTGTGTTGGCTTAAAGTATGTCTCATTGAAAATTTACACTTTAAATGGTGCATCTATCTGTAGAATTTGAGGGCATTACAACTAGAAATTCTTGTAAGTGTAAGGGAGTTAACTGTGATTATTCCTATAATTACAGTCCTATTACGTGAGGTTTAGGGGTTGATTGCATTTACCCCAAGTATGACCATAGGACTAGTGGTGGATGGAATATCTTATTCTTCACAAAAAAAATTCCAGAAGATCTGTCCATCGTTAAAACAATGTAACTATTCATGTTTTCTTTAATTTTATGTTTCAAGGTCAGTTACATGCAAGGCAAAAATACATGCAATTTCCTAGCCAGAAACCTCTATTTCTTTTCCTGTCTACTTCCTTTGTGATGGTTTGTTGCCAATTCTTATATTAGAAATGTCGGTGCAGCCTATCCTAGGAGGAGTGAAATGGAGATTATAACTTCTTTTATTGGATTTTTATATTCTGCCTTTCAGCCAATACAAAGCAGAATACATTCAGGGTGTTTTCAATTGTTTAATGGACATATGTGTTGTTTGTGATTGGAAAGGTGATTTCTTCTTCAGAGGTGAACAAAGGTAATGAGAAGTGTCCTATCAGGAAAAAACTTTAAGCATGTTATTTCAATAAAATGTGCTTTCCTAGCAATGCAAGCACAGATCATTCTCTATAATATTACTATTATAAAGTAGAGCAATGCGTTCATTAGAAATAAAATGGGAAATTGTAATGAAATTTCTGGTTTTGTTTAATTTTGCTTTAAAAAAAAATAATAGAAAAATAAACAAATTGTGTTTATTTTCATTTTTTCATCACAGCTCAAAACAAAAAAATCACTCCTGGGCCCTCTCCTAATTCTCCCCAACCTCCTCCTGAACCATCTTACCCTCTTGTTGAAAACTTTCATATAGGACAGAAGTGATTCTGTCCATTCTTTCCCCACAGCTGCCGTTATTGCATATGGCATTAGCAAATCAAGGCTAGCACTATTGTACATTTTTTGCCATCCAAAATGGTGTCAACTAACCCCAGGCCCAGGTCGGTACCACTTTTAATGGCAAAATGTTACAGTGGTGCAAGCCTCAGTCTTCCAGTATCATGTGCAATAGAAGAAGCTGTAGGGCTGCCCCATGAAGACACTTTAAACAAGAGGGTAAGGGAGCTAGGAAGGCTGGAGAGGATTATGAAAGTGGTAGGCAGTTGGGGTAGGGGATTATTATGGATCTGACATTTTTACTTTTGTTTTTCATTTTTATTTTATTTTTTGTTTTTATGACTTTAAAGAAACAAAAAGAAATGAAAAAAAAATGAAAAGACAGAAAAAAATTGAAAGAAAATCAAACTGAAACAAAAATGTTTGTACACACCTCTTTTATACAGATATGATTTGTGATATAAAGAATAACAAATTCTTATTTTTTAAATTTATTCCCTATGGTGTTACATGTCCCAAATTGCATCCAAAAGGTAAAGTGTGCATGCTTACAGTTGAAATTTTTTATTAAGAAATAGTGAAAAGAGTATGAATTCATGCCCTTCCAGTATGCTGAATCAGAGAATAAATACACTCAGACCTAGATTTATCATTTTGCTATAAATTTTGCCTGCGATAAAAAAAGGGGCATGTTTAGAGTAATTTTTCACATACCGCATTGTATAGGTATTTTAGCACAACATGTGTTAAATTCATTGTACCATAGTAGCAATATGAGAAGTGCCCAGACAGGCTTTTACCACAATTATGGGGAGAGAGAGAGAAAAAGAGAGAGAGAAACTCTTTCTAAGGCTATCATATAAGTAAACTATTTATACCACTTTAAGAGGGGCAACTAGTAACTCGGGGTGTGGTTTTGGTGGTTAGGGGGCAGTTTTACATACACAGTCAGAGGTACGAACAGCATAGTAGACATCGGTGAAGATTTGATGTGATTTGGAGTAATGACAGATACACAAAGATGAGATTTATATATTGTACTCACAAGCTAGCTTGATAGCAGCTAGGTAGAGAGTGCATCAAACTAGGTCCAGAGTTCCTGTGTCAGCTAGATGGAAGATCCTGCTGGGCCCATCCTGACTACAGAGTTCCTATGCCAGCTTGCTGATGGGAATAGTCTACAGTCTACCTCTGTTGTCATGCTGCTTGCTTGTTAAGCCCTCCTCTATGCTTTGTCCATAGTCCTGCCTCCTTGTTGCTGTCTACAGTCACAATCCTGCTGTAGTTTCTTATCCTGTCTCATCTCCAGGTCCTGCTGCTTGTGTCTCATCTCCTCTCATCTTGCTGCTGCCTCCATGCTGGTATTCATCTCGTGGACCTCCTGTCTCCATGCTGCACTCTTCATCCTGTTCCTGCTGCCTCAATGCTGTACTCTCTGGTCCTTATCCTGCTGCCTGCTACTTGAACTTTGCTACTGTGGCCCTTAGACTATCCCCCTTTGAGTGCATTCTTTCAACCGTGACTGTCTGGATTTTCTTTGAACTGTGCTGCGGCCCCTTAGGCTGTCCCCCTTTGAGTACACTCCTTCAACATGGACTCCCTGAGCCTTTTCATGCCATCATATAATTGTGTTGGTATCAGCTCCAAACTTACCGGGTCATTCATCAAGCTGCGATGTAGTGTAATTGCATGCATTAGGGCCTTATCGGAGGGAAGGGAAAGGGAAGAGTGTGGGCGAGGTTTGGGCAGAGTGTTGTCCCGGCAGCTCTGCGTGCAATAATGTTTTTCACATTAGCGCTGGCAGTACCACAGGAAATAACTACACCTTTTCCCATGGTGCTATGGAATTTATAAGCTCCTGTGTATGAGCAAATCTCCCGCTGCAAACACAAATAAATTGAATACATCTCCAAAACAGAAATAATTCAAATTATTGGGAACTTAAATAATTCCTCATATGTTCTGAATTCATGCAGTACTGTGATTTTAAAAATCTTGCAAAACAATTTTCCACTTATCTCACAAGAAGAGTAAATGCTTCTTTAGAAAAAGGCATTGTTCCTGATTTTTTAAAAAAGGCTATAGTTAACCCAATTATAAAAAATTCTAAACTGAGCATGCATGATATGTTACGAGCGTGACCTCCGATGGCCGTTACTCTCCGAGGCATGGAGGCGCGGTCGTCTCTCAAACAGGGTTGTGAGCACTTGGGCCACGGCATGACCCAGGGAGGAGCCTCAAGCCACACCGCGAGAGGTGAGCTGGTGCAAGCATGGGTAACCAGGCAAAACATGACTGACGCAAGGACTAGAGCACAAGGTCTGACCCTCAACCGGACCTGCACGCCCCGGACAACCAACAACGTAATGTTGATTGATGAACAGTCCTCCAACCGTTCTAAGCCCTTTCGGACCTGCCGCTGGGTACAGCAATGGGTGGCAGGCCGGAACGAGGACGAGGGCAGACAGAGTCCTTGGAACACAGAAGACCTGGGACTATGACTGAGACGAAGACATCACAGATGAGGGCTGATGCGACGGCATCACAGACGAGGGCTGATGCAAAGGCATCACAGACGAGGGCTGAAGTGAAGACATCACAAACGAGGCAAGAAGCTGGGAAGGTAGACATTGGCACTGTCTCTCAGGGCGCCCTACACAGCCCACCTTCATGGTGGGCTGTGTAGGGTGCCCTGAGAAGAGGAGGAACTGCCATTTCTGGACTATATTTTCTCCCAACATGATCTACATATAGACCTGAAGAAGGTAAAAGCAATTCAAGATTATCCCCAACACACTGGACTCAAGGCCTTGCAAATCTTCCTTGGCGTTGCAATTTATTACCATCAGTTCATGCACAAGTAATCCTGCTTGGCAGCTCCCCTCACTGCCCTTACTAGACATTGGATTGAAGAAGCTGTACAGACCTTTGGCTACCTTAAACTGTAATTTCTCTGGGACCCCTGTCTCCACCACCTGGATCCATCAAAATCCTTCATTAAGGAGGCAGATGCCTCTGCCATCGGATAGGGGCTGTCCTCGCTCAACACAATAATCAAGGGACCCTCATGTCATGCTTTTTCTTTTCCAAAAAATTCATGAATGTGGGATCAACTATTCTATTGGGGACAGAAAACTCCTGGCCATGAAATTAGTGCTGGAAGAGTGGTGCCACTTTTGAAGGGTGCTAGACACCCAATCATGATCTACACAGACTGTAAGAACTTGGAATACTTTTCACAGGTCCAGCATTTGAACCCACAACAGACCAGATGGTCATTAGTCTTCAGTTGTTTCAATTTTGAACCATCCAGTGCAGAAGAACCAACAGGCCAATTCCCTTTAATGGTCATTTGAAACCAAGAACTCCTCAGAACTTTCTCGGCACATCATCAATCTAGCAAGAATTGTGGTTGCAGCAGCAGTGTCTGTCCCACTGGAAAAGACAGTAGTCCCCAAATGATTGTGAGAAAAAATGCTTAAATGGGCCCACAACCCTCACCTGGCTGGGTAGCCTGGAGATACTAGAACCCTGGAGTTACTCCTCCATCATTACTGATGGCCTCAAGTGAAGTGTTATATACAGCACTACAAAGAATCCTGTCTCATATTGTGTAATTTATAAGAGTTCCCACAGACATTGCCAGTCCCCGAGGAACCCTGGACCCATCTGGCTACTGACTTTGACACTGACTCTTCCCTCTCTAATAGCTGCATGGCCATCTGGGTAGTAGTGGAACAGTTTTCCAAATGGCTCACTTCACACCTCTCCCTGGCTTTCCATCTGCTCCAGAATTAGCCTCTCTCTTTTTTCAACATATCTTCTTCTTGCATGGGCTACCCACACATGTTCTCTTTTATCAATGAGTGCAGTTCACAGCATGCTTTGGGAAAAGTTTTGTAAAAAGTTCAGGATCTCCTTGGATGTTACCTCTGCATACCATCCGCAAAGCAATGGCCAAAAAGAATCAACCAAGATCTTAAGGAGTTCTTAAGATCATATGTTAATTAACGTCAGGATTACTGGGCTCTCCCCTGGGCAGAATTCTGCCATAACAACCATGTGGGAAGTTCATCAGGATCGTTGCCTTTCCAGATTGTATTCAGCAGACATCCATGAGTATCGCTTCCTGTCCAGCAGCTTATATCATGGGTCAGGACCTTAAGGACTCTTGACAAAATACTTGCCAACTCCTTACTGTGGCTTCTGAGATATATAAGAAACAAGCAGACAAAAGACACCAGTTGGCATCTCAACTCAAACCCAGGGAGTTGGTTTGACTGAATACCTGCAACCTTCAATTCAAGAATCCCAAATTTTCACCAGGTTTTGTTGGGCAGTAGGACAAACGTCAGTGACCCTAAACAAGGATGCACTTAAGTGAACTGAGGCCTGCTGCTATGCACAAAACTGAACGAAAAGTACAGGCCTAAGCAACACAAAGATAGAGTCCTTAGCCACGTGATGATTTTTGCAACTTCATATGAGACTGTTATTCACTCAGAAGAAAAGAAGCTGTGATTATTCTTCCATATCAGACATTCGTCAGCACCTCACATTGAGAGAAGAAGACATCGGACAAGATCTGTGTTCATGCTCTTGATAAAACCTTTCGATCATGCCATGAGACCAGCTCTGAAATGGGTATTGTTCTACTGATGGACTCTATGAACTTCATTAACTAAAATGGGAATATTCATATGCCATCTGAGCCTCGATGCATAATTTGCTTTCCACAAATCATGCCTATAGAAGGTGGCAACATCCAACCAAGATCAATGTTGGCTCCCATGGAACTGAATATGAAATGAGGTTCCGACAAAGATAGGGACTCTGAACTACACAGACTGTGGATCATCACAGGCTTTTCCCGGTGGCTTTCCCCCATGGATTACTTCAGAGCTCTTCTAAGAGAGTTTTGCTTCTAGAATTTGACTGCTGCAGTGAACCTGCAAGCTAAGACTGAGTTTTATACTCACCCTAACCTGCTCTTTAATGAGAAGCAGGAGTCTTGCCAACTAATACTATCTCTTGAAAGACTTTGGCAAGATAGTAAATCTTTATCCTGTTTATGATGATATATCTCACTGAGATGTCTGTAAGACCTTTGGGTTCTAACTGTCATCTGCCATATGGGGATTTCACTGGATTTTTGCCCCTGGCATATTGAGACAGATTTCTGAATTCTACAGGAGTGACTTGGATTGGATAAGGGTGAGAACATTGGATTAATTACTTTTCAGCTGGGTTAATTAGTTTGTCATTGTGTTAATTACTAAATTTAAGTTGGATTAGCATTAACACATATAAATTCTGATTTTCTTTCATTACAATGCTTGGAGCTGTGTAACTGTAACAAACTTTAAAACTAAAATAAAATAAAGAAAATAATATTTGTACTGTATTAAATGTTGTATACTTTATGCTGCTTCAATAAACTAATTGACTACCTCACAAAAGTATCTTTAACTTCTCCCTAAAACTAAGGAATTCATATCATAAGGTTATTAGATTAAATTATTTTAATCAATTGTAAGATATCCACGTGACATTTCTTAGAACATAAGACTTGCCATACTGGGTCAGACCACAGGTCCATGAAGTCCAGTATCCTGTCTCCAACAGTAGCCAATCCAAGTCACAAATATGTGGCAGGATCCCAAGGGGTAGATAGATTCCATGCTGCTTATCCCAGGTAAAAGCAGTGGAGTTCTGCAAGTCCACCTTAGTAATTCTTTATGGACTTTTCCTCCAGGAATCTGTCCAAACCTTTTTGAAACACAGCTATGCTAATAACTTTCACCACATCCTCTAGCAATGAATTCCAGACCTTAATTATTCATTGAATAGAAAAATATTTTTTCATATTATTTTTAAATGTATCACCTAGTAACTTCCTTGTGTGTCCCCTAGTCTTTGTACTTTTTGAAACAGTAAACAACCAATTAACATTTACTCATACCTATCCACTCATTATTTTATAGACTTCCATTATATCTCCCCTCAGCAGTCTATTCTCTAAGCTGAAAAGTCCTCATCTCTTTAGCCTTTCCTCATAGGGGAATCGTTAAATCCCCATTATCATTTTGGTTGCCCTTCTCTGTACCTTTTATAATTCGGCTATATCCTTTTTTAAATGTGGTCACCAGAACTGCACACAAAAAAGATATAGCCGAATTAGAAAAGGTACACAGAGGAAAGGCTAAAGAAATTAGGACTCTTCAGCTTTGAGAAGAGATGACTGAGGGGAGATGTGTGAGAAGTCTATAAAATAATGAGTGGAGTAGAATGATTAAGGGGGCGGATTTTCAGAGCCCTGCTCGCGTAAATCCGCCCAAAACCGGGCGGATTTACGCGAGCAGGGCCCTGCGCGCCGGGAAGCCTATTTTACATAGGCCTCCCGGCGCGCGCAGAGCCCCGGACTCGCGTAAGTCCCGGGGTTCTCGGAGGGGGGCGTGTCGTGGGGCGTGTCGGGGGGGGCGGGCCCGGTCGTCGCGGCGTTCCGGGGGCGTGTCGGCAGCGTTTTGGGGGCGGGTACGGGGCGTGGCTACGGCCCGGGGGCGTGGCCGCGCCCTCCGTACCCGCCCCCAGGTCGCGGCCCGGCGCGCAGCAGGCCCGCTGGCGCGCGGGGATTTACGTCTCCCTCCGGGAGGCGTAAATCCCCCGACAAAGGTAAGGGGGGGGTGTAGACAGGGCCGGGTGGGTGGGTTAGGTAGGGGAAGGGAGGGTAAGGTGAGGGGAGGGCAAAGGAAAGTTCCCTCCGAGGCCGCTCCGATTTCGGAGCGGCCTTGGAGGGAACGGGGGGAGGCAGCGCGGCTCGGCGCGCGCAGGCTATACAAAATCGATAGCCTTGCGCGCGCCGATCCAGGATTTTAGCCGATACGCGCGACTACGCGCGTATCTACTAAAATCCAGCGTACTTTTGTTTGCGCCTGGAGCGCAAACAAAAGTAGGCTGTTCGCGCTTGTCTGAAAATCTACCCCTAAACGTTTATTTAATTTTTTTTTTACTCTTTTAAAGTATACAAAGACTAGGGGACACACAATGAAGCTACTAGTTGATACATTTAACTAATAAGAAAAAAATATTTTTTTACTCAATGCACAATTAAGTTCTGAAATTTGTTGCTAGAGGATGTGGTGAAAGCTATTAGTGTAACGACATTTAAAAGGTTTTTGACAAGTTCCTGGAGGAAAACATAGAAACATAGAAATGATGGCAGAAGATGACCAAACGGTCCATCCAGTCTGCCCAGCAAGCTTTCACTTTTTTTTCCCCAATACTTATCTTTTTCTCTTGTCCCTTGTAAGTGACTTTTTGTTCTATTTCCCTTCCACCCCACCATCACTTCCACCCCCGCCATCAATGTAGTTAGCAGTGCTGGAGCTGCATCTAAGTGAAGTGTCAGTGCTGGAGCTGCATCTAAGTGAAGTATCTAGCTAATTGTTTAGGGGTAGTAACTGCCGTCATAGCAAGCTACTCCCATGCATGTTTATCCAGCCTGTGCAACTCAGTCCTTGTGGTTGTTGTCCAAATATAAATCATCTTTTCATCATTCCCCCTGCCATTGAAGCAGAGATATTTTCATTATTCCCCCTGCCATTGAAGCAGAGAACTATGCTGGATATCATTGAAAGTGAAGTATCAGGCTAATTTGGTTTGGGGTAGTAACCGCCGTATCAAGCAAGCTACTCCCCTGCTTTTTTGTGGATGCAAATCCTTTTTTTTTCCATTTCCATAAACAATTATTAAGAGCCATTCCTCATTGTCCATCAGGTGGGACCAGTGGCTTACCAGATAAAACTCCCACCCACTCTCAAAGCCCATGACGTAATCCATGTGTCTCTCCTCAAAACCCTGCTCCTGTCTTGGCCCTCACGAGCTCCTCCCAGACCAACAGAGATTATATCAGAAGAGGACACTCAATGTTAGGTACAGAGAAATTCTTGATTCTAGAAGACTTCAGAATCAACTTCAGTAACTCATTTCTTGGAAAGATTTTGGCCCCAAGGAAAATACTTGGGAACTAGCTTCCTATGTTCAAACTTCTGACTCACAAAAGAATTCCACTAATGCTTTCCCCAGAAGGCTAAGCCAAGAGGCCTGGGAAGGGGTCTTAGAAGGGGGGTACTTTAACATTTTAGTTGGCTACAGGAAGGTCCTGCGACTGGCTCCATCTACTTCAAGTGCCACTGAGCTCATTGGACACCACCAGGATCTCTTGCAGTAGAGATGCTGCCATCGCATGCCAGGCTGAGCATGCACTCCTTCCCCTAGGTACACTCGCACACATGCCTCCATCATTTATAGGCCTCATGGTTGAAAAGCCTTGCAGGCATTCCTCTGATGAGGTCAGCATGGCTGTATTTTTAAACACCAGTCACACTTCGATCCGGTACCTCAGCAACAGTTCCTCCATCCTAATCTGCGGGGGTATTGCTACCCTTCATGCCTTGTTGCCCTGCTTGCATTGGTATCCTTCTGTGTTTCCTTGCCATGCTCCTGTCTTTGTTGTTTCCCATTGTGCTTCCTTGCCTTGCTCCTACCTTGTCCGATTCTCTCTTCTCTTGCCCTGTTCATCCCATATTATCTCGGTTCTGTGTCCATCCTTCCTTGTTTTGTCTATCCTTGCCTGTTACCTGGTACTGACCTTTGCTATGCATCCTGACCATTCTCTTGCCTGCCACCTGGTATTGACCTCTGCTTCAGACCCTGACCATTCTCTTGCCTGCCACCTATATTGACCTCTACTACAGATACCGACTTCATCTTACATGCTGCCTGCCATGACCTCGGCTTATACCTGGACCATGTCTCCTCTCTTCCAGCCCTGACCATTGCCCATTCCTGGAATTTTTCTGACAGCTCTTTATAGGACACTCACCTAAGCCCTGCGGGCCCCTGAAACCCAAGGACTCAACCAGTGGGGAACAGGTCTAGTACAGGTGAAGCTCCAGCTCTAGTCCCAGCAAGAACATGTCTGCCATCTATCGGTGTGAGCCTATTAGGTTTGCCTACTTGGCTGCATCAACCACACTAAGGGTTCACATCCATGACAGAACTTTCTTGTGCTCTGATACTGAATTATACCATCTGGTAATCACTGGATCCCAGATGATCATCAATTACATCAGAAATACTGTCCCCGTTGGTAAGCACCAGATCCACTGTTGTTCCCTCTGACATGGGTTATGTTACCAAATGACAGAACAATTCTTATTGCAGAGAATCTAGGATCTTCTTGCTTCTGGAAGACACTACATCTGGGATGTCCAAATCAACATCCAACAGATTGAAATCCCCTAACAATAACACCTCTGCTTTCATAGCAAATTTGTGAATATCATCCATTAAATCTCTAACTATATCCTCTATTATGGAGGTCAGAATATTAGTATATTATACAATATCAATAGATTTTCCATTCCTTCTTTCCAAAATAACCCATAGTGCCTCCTCCTTATCCCATAAGCCATACAATTCTGTTTCTTTAATATTATTTTAAATATATAATGCCATATCTCTTCTCTTCCTTCCTACTCGATCTTTCCTGAATAGATTGTAGTCTGGTATAACTGTATTCCAGTCATGGTTTTCTGTGTACCAAGCCTCTGTAACAGTCAGTATATATAAATCAGCTTCCTCAACGATGACTGCCTCTACATCCAGGATTTTATTTCCCATATTATGAGCATTAGTGTACATAGCTTTCCAGATATTGCCCTTTTTTCCTTACATTAGGGTTTTGTCCACCTATCCCCAATAATTCTAGCTTAAAGCCCTCCTCAGTAGGTTTGCCAGACTGTGTTGGAAGATGCTGGATTACTGCAATGCTCTGTATGTGGGCATAGCAGCACATATGTTAAAATGTTTGCAAGCTGTTCAAAGAGCTGCAGCAAGGCTCTTGACAGAAACAAGATTGTATGACCATATTATGCCTGCTTTTTTGTTACTACACTGGCTCCCCCAGTGGAGAAATCGGAGCGGCCTCGGAGGGAACTTTCTTTCGCCCTCCCCTCACCTTCCCCTCCCTTCCCCTACCTAACCCACCCCCTCGGCCCTATCTAAAACCCCCCCTACCTTTATCCATGGATTTACGCCTGCCGGAGGTAGACATAAATCCGCGTGCGCCAGCGGGCTGCTGGCGCACCAAGACCCGACCCGGGGGCTGTTCCGGAGGGCGCAGTCACGCCCCCGGAACGCCCCCGGGCCGAAACCACGCCCCCGGGCCCGCCCCCCAAACGCCACGTCATGCCCCCGAATCGCCGCGTCATTTGGCGACGCCCCTGACATGCCCCTGACATGCCCCCGACACGCTCCCTTAAAAAAGCCCCGGGACTTACGCGTGTCCCGGGGCTCTGCGCGTGCTGGCGGCCTATGCAAAATAGGTGCGCCGGCACACGAGGGCCCTGCTCGCGTAAATCTGGCCAGATTTACGTGAACAGGTCATTTAAAATCCGCCCGATTCCCCTTAGCCCCACCCCAGACTGCACCTAGATCACCTCTTTTTTCACATATAAATGTACGCACCAGACTGAAAATATGCATGTACTTGTGATGTTTATAATATAAATTGTATACATGTACAAGCTACTCACACTTGTATATGCTAATTTTGCATGCAGAAATGTTTTGAAAATTCACCCCATACCATTCTGAAAATACTTAGTTGTGCATGTACTTGGAATCACCAGCTCACTGATACTTCCAACAATTCACCCAGTTATTCTCCAGGACACCTAGCACTTTACCCTGAAACCCCCCACCACCACCACCAGTTTACCCCAGATCTCCCACCAAAAAGACAGCAGAAAAGTCTGAGTTCACTTCCACAAGTCAGTTAGCAAATGTAAAAGTATATGAATACATTTGGTAATGTATAGGTGTATTTCTTTTACAAAATAGCAATTACCATGTGTATTTCTGAATCTTGCTCCAGAATACCTCTAGAACCCCCTTTTTTCCACAGTAAAATATCTATGCAAAATTGAAAATGTGTGTGTGCTCTCAACATTTATAAAATAGCATATAGGTATGTGCATGCTATTTGCACATGTATATGTTATTTTTTCATGCAGAACCCCTTTGAATATTCAACTTTTACTTAATATACCTGAACATAACTCATCTTGAACCATCAATGAAAAGGTATAATTTACCAATCTAACCCCTAGATTCATCAAAGTGCATTAGTAACAAGAAGGGGCATGTTTAGGGAAATTTTAGAATTACCACTTTGCATCAGAAGTATTGTGCCCTGCAATGTGAGTGAGAGAGAGAGAGAAAGCGAGAAAGAGGCTATCTACAAGGCCTTCAAAGTAGTCAAATATTTTTATCTCGGTAGGAGGGTCATCTAATAGCTCGAGGTGAGGTGTTGGTGGAGGTTTAGCATTTAGGGGCCAGATTCTAATCTACAGTGAGACGTACGAACAGCACAATTCACCTTGATGAAGATTTGACATCATTTGGAGTGAGGTATGTCTCACAAAGATGAAATTTTCTACACATAGGGGTAGATTTTATAAAGTTGCGCGGGATTTCAATAGATACACGCGTAGCCACGCGTATCCATTAAAATCTGGGGTCAGCGCACACAAGGCTTCCCAAAAGCAGCCTCGGAGGGAACTTTCCTTCGGCCTCCCCCCACCTTCCCCTCCCTTCCCCTACCTAACCCACCCCCCCTCCCACCTTTGTCACGAAAGTTACGCCTGCTCGAGGTCGGCGTAACTTGTGCGTGCCGGGCCGGCTGCAGGCGCACCATATTCCAGTCCAGGGGCTGGTCCGGAGGCCGCGGCCATGCCCCCGGAATGCCTCTGGGCCGGAACTACGCCCGTGGTTCCGCCCCGGATGACGTGCCGGCCATGTCACGCCCCCCCCCCCAATGACGCGCCGGTCGCGGCACGCCCCCCCAAGAAAGCCCCAGGACTTACACACATCCCGGGGCTTTGCGCGCACCAGAAGCCAATGCAAGATAGGCTCAGCGTGCGCAGGGGGGGTTTGGGGTAGGTTTTTGGGGTACGCGCGTAACCCTCTGAAAATCTACCCCATAGTGCTTGCTACTTCTTTTCTCTGTCCTTTCTTTCCATGAGTTAATCCCTGTTTGGGTATAAGAATTAGATGACTAGAAGGTCAATTGACAAGTTAAATTCAAGGAAGAATAAAGGAAAGACAGGCATTATCCATATATAATCACATTCATTCTAAATTAATTATAGGGAGAGTATAACCGCTTATATGAGATTGTTGTTCTCCATCAAAATCTGCAGATAAGAAAACCCTTTAACATTGCTACTACTACTGTAGGGCAGTATTTCTGATTTAAAGCAGAACTTATAACAGTGATTTATCATATGTGTCAGATATATAAGGGGTAATTCTCAAAGCCATTTATTCACATGAAACAGGGGTTTATGCATGTAAATGTCTCCCTATGAAATTATGGGGGGCATTGAGCCCCTGATTTCACACATACTTTCATGTGCTTAAAACAGACTTTCCAGGGAGCAGAGATGAGATTTATATGCATAATTCAGGTTTTAAAAAGTATGCATGGAAATTAACCTATACAAGTTATGCACTGCAAAGAGACATAATTGTACACGGAGTATTTGAGATCATTTTCAAAGCAAATGTATTCACTTTGGCAGTGTTTAAGTTATACAGAGTATTATAAAATTACCCTCATAGTGACCGGCATTCCATTTGAACAAGATTTTTTTTTAACCATGAAACAGTTCCTTCATTAATGCAAGCTCACCTCAGATCCTCACCAGGCCCCCTATCATGAATCCTCCAAGAAAAGAAGCAAAGAAAGGCCATGTTGATCTTTAACCTCCTCCACCTGTTTATGGATTGACTTCCTATTGCTCACTAGCAGTTAAAATGCAGACAGATGAAAGTAAGTGCTTTGGAATGCAGCAAAAATATTTTAAAGATGCATTTGTGAATCAAAATGCACTGAAAAAAAATGCTTCTGTACACTCATTTTATGTGTTGAGCAGAATTGTTTTCTGTTTATGATTTCTGCCAGCATGCAATGCTGTTTCAGCATAGCAGTAATTTCTAAATTCCATAAAATATTAGCTAGCCTCTTACTTTCTTCTCCTTGCTTCTGATTTATTTTTCTCCCATACTCTATTCCAGTTTCTTATATTTTTACATTTTGAGGATATGAAGATTAGACATGTTTTCAGTCAAGCCCAAATTTTAAACTCTCCTCCTTCTGTTTCCGGGGTGTTATCTTACTTGTCTCAGGCTACTGCAGCACAGTAGGACCCTGATTTATCTATATCCATAAAAGTAGGAGTAGGAAGAGTTGTTTAAAAAAAAACCATTTCCTAACACATGCTTCACTACTGACATGCAATAGGAAACAGAGAGAAACAACTGGAGCATATATACATATTTTTTTGCTTCTGACAGATGAAGTATCAGGTAAAGACATGATAGTGTTGTTGCTTTAACATTGATTTATATTCATTGTCAAAAGGAGCAAATTCTTTTTCATTTAAATGTCTATTAGTAATTTTTGATTAATGAGAAAACTGCAATGCATACTTTATTTTCAACTATTTTATAGGCTCTAAGCAATTTTAATCAAGAGAAGTCAAATGTATAGCGTGATCCCTTACGTGGTATTTCCTGTGTTCTTCCCCACTACCCTTTTATTTGCATTGTATCTTTTGGAGAACACTTATGTTACTCGTGATCAATAAAGGCATGGACATGAAAGCATGACTGAAAAATAAGCAGTCCTAAAAGTGCCCCTCTGCAGGAAACCAATTAGCATTTATTGCCTGGTTTCATGTTACCATGATTTGGATGGAAAGAACAACAGAACTCAACTAGAGTGACCCACTGCACAGCCCTGCAGAGGTAGCATTAAACAAGAACACAAGCAGAGAGAATCCACAACCAAATGAATCCTGTAGTTCAAGTGGAATAAGTTAATCGGAATAAGCCAACACAACAGGTGCTATTATAGGAGAACCCACTGAAGTTTGTAGGAACAATGAAACTTTGCAAAACAAAGAGAGATAAGAAAATAGTCCTGGTTTGGGGAAGCAGTGAGATTTACCATAGGAAGCCTCTATTGGATTATTCAGTCAGAATCCATGAAACTTCCCATAGCTTCTCCACAGAAAGCAGACCATGTCCACAGATTTGTAACATTTATTTCTACATCAATGAAACTCCTGATGTCATGCAAATGGAAAACTTGCAGATCTCAATTCTATAATAGCATAATTTGAATGCAACAGATTTAGCAAGTAGAAATCACCCAGTCTCTTCTAATAAAGTGGATTATAAGGACTACATGTATAGTGAGCCATATATATGACATATCATTAAATCAATGCAAAGTTTACAAACTCAGCAATTTTCAAAGACATGTGAGTGCTCTTTATTTTAGGAAAGTAAAAAAAAAAAAAAAAAGAAAGAAAAGTTGGCTACTACTGGAGTTACTTTTTCCTTCCTACTTGGCTTTTTTCTGAGAAAATACAGGGTCATAGTCTGAACTTCCATTATACTTGATCAAAAATGTATCAACGAGTAGATGGATAAAAGAATGCTGTTTTCCAAAAGCACTAGGACACTTCCTGTCAGTTCATATAATTGAGTATTTAAATTGCAAATTGCAAATTATTTTCACAGGTGTCATAAATATAGCATGACATTTTTTGACATTACATCAGCCAGGCTGCACAAGCAGCTGCAGTTGGTCTTGCATATGTGATGCACATGGCTGAAAGCTCTGAATATTACATCATGTGCTACAAAAACACATCAATAGACCATTGAAATGTAATATATAGGAGAGCAAACTCCTTGGGCTTTTTCTTCCTTGTTGAGCTCCAGATCTTGTAAGGGCCTATGTGAATGGTTTAACACTTTGTATAAGAGATCCTGTGAAAGGGGTTTCACTGGTCAGAAAGAAGGGGGTCAGAGGCAGTGCTTTAGTGCCCTCTAGTGGGCACTGGGGTTCTCTTCATCTAATCTAACAATTTAGCAAAAGGAAAACTTATCAGATTTAAATGAAAGAGACAGCCACAAAAAACTAGCATGAAGACATTTGAGATAATTCTGCTGGAAAGAATGGCAGCCAGCAAACTTCAAAGTTATTAGAAAACCAACTACAACATAATGAAAAATTGCTAGTGTTATCTGGAAAGCATTGGTAGTGGTTCTTGTAAAACAAATAAGAAACAATTTAGTCTTTCATATTGCTGCTAATGTTCTTGTGACCATTTTGTTAATCCTCTAGATTGGTTTTAATTTGTATCTTTTCCTGAAGAAGTTACTTGCAATAGACTTTCCTCTCTATTATAAACTATTTACATGTGTAAACTCATCGCTCTTGAAGCCATAGTTGCTTGCTACTCTTTAAAGGTACATACAGGCCCGTCGCCTCTGAATACGTAAACAGTGTAATTGCATAGGGTGGTACACCTGGTGGGGCGACGTTGGGAGCAGGGAGAGGCCCGAGCTGCCGCCGGTGGACCCAATCTCACCAATGGCGGAAGAAGCAAGAGACCCATGGTGCCACCATTGGACCCAATCCCACTGGTGGCCGAAGAAACAGGAGGCCTGTACTGTCTGCCGGTGGACCTAAATCCCACTGGCAGCAGAAGAAGCAGGAGGCCCATAGGACCGCTGGTGGACCCAATTCCACTGGTGCAGAAGAAGCAGGAGGCCACAGCAGAAGAGGAAGCCCATCCAGCAGCTCCTCCTCATGTGTTAGCCCCACCGTATTCAACACTCGTGATGTTAGCACCATAAATATTGAATTACCTCGGGGCCAGCACATGAAGAGAGCTGCAGAACGGCTGCTCTCCACAAATGTACACCCAATTTTATAACATGTGCACGCTGCCTGGGGTATGTCTATATAAATGGGAGCTTATCTGGGGTTGGTGAGTGTATGAGAGAGAATGCGAGCCTGCCTGGTTTGTGTGTGTGAGAGAGAGAGAGAGAGAGAGAGAGAAAGAGATTGGGAGCTGCCTAGATAGTGTATGTGTGTGAGTGTGTATGTGTGAGAGAGAATGGGGGCTGCAGATGGATTCCAACCTGCTAGCAGCTTTCCCCATTCCCTCCAAGGCCGCTCCAAAATCGGAGCGGCCTTGGAGGGAACTTTTTTTTTGATCCCCCCCATCTTTCCCTCCCTTCCCCTATCTAACCCACCCCCCGGCCCTACCTGAATCCCCCTTACCTTATTTGATGGAGTTATGCCTGCCTCTGGCAGGCGTAACATGCACGCGCCGGCCGGCTGCCGGCGTGTGAACCTCCGGCAAGGCCACTGTGCCGGAGGAGTTGGGAATGCCCCCGGCCCCACCCCCCGACCGCCTCCACTCCCCCGGATTGCCGCCCATGACCGCCCCCGGACTGCCGCTATGCCCCCGGCCCTGTCCCCAGACTGCCCATTTTTTAAAGCCCTGGGACATACGCCCATCCCAGGGCTTGTGCGTGCCACCGAGCCTATGCAAAATAGGCTCGGCGCACGCAGGGGTAGGTTTTGGGGGGTTACGCGCGTATCTTATGCACGTAACCCTTTGAAAATCTACCCCTGTGTGTGTGGAATGGGGCAGGGGGAGTGTTGTGTTCACCTAGGGTACCTAATACCCTTGCACTAGCCATGGGTTCAGGGGCGGGGGTGGTGATGTCAGTTTTTAAAGTTCGAACGACTGAAGAGAGCTGGGTAGCACAGTTATTGTTCACAAAGGGCAGCAAAAAAGCTAGCACCGGCCCTGGATACATAATCAGAAGATTTTTCTGGGGATCTCAAGCATTACCCTAACAAGTCTATGGCTTCAAAATTTTCCCCCTGCTCTCTATTTACATTTTGTGTGACATTTATTACACAGGCAATATTTAACCAAATGAAAAAGAGGGGTATTGTGGCTTTCTAGAAGCAGGAAATAACACTGGCTGGTTAACACTGATATTCAGCACTATCTGGAGTAAAATTACCAGGGTGACCTTACCCAATAACTTTCCCACTCCCCTGCATATAAACATGGACCTCTTAGGGGTAGATTTTCAAAGGGTTACGTGAGTAAGATACACACGTAACCCCCGAAAACCTACCCCTGCATGCACCGAGCCTATTTTGCATAGGCTCGGCAGCACGCGCAAGCCCCAGGACGTGCTTATGTCCCGGGGCTTTAAAAAATGGGCAGTCCAGGGGCGGGGGGGGCGTGATGGTGGTCCGGGGGTGGGACTGGGATGTGGAGGCGGGCCGGGGTGGGGCCGGGGGCGTTCCCAAGTCCTCCGGCACAGACGCGCGCGCGCCAACCCTGGATTTTATATCATGCGCATGGCAGCACGCGCATGTTATAAAATCGGGTGTATATTTGTGCGCGCCGGGTAGCGTGCACGAATGTACCCCACGTGCGTAAAATTTAAAATTGGCCCCTTCTTGTTTAATGTTCAGATTATGCTACTATCCAACATCATTTCAATGTTATTTTGCAGCTACCAAAGAAGTTGATATTTCAGGTAATAAAAAAACTGGAGCTACTCCATTCTAACCCTGCTTTCTTTGGACAATCAGAATTATCAGTCTACATACATATGAGATGAAACTGACCCAACATGTCCTTTATGATCTAGAACAATCTATTAAACACTTTTTTTCCTCAATCACACATAATGGCACATGGAATGAATATAAAAATGTATTTCTTCTTGGTGAGATTTATGCACAGTACTTAATTCTTCATTGATCATTAAAAAATAATCACCTGTTTATATTTAAACTCTTCTGTGAGACCTACCAATGTCACTTCTGTAGTGCTGTAACACTTCTGTACCATACAAACGTCTTCTTCATCACTACTCTTAGGTAGTGACAAAGGCCCTAGATTCAGCTTAGTTGACTGTTACAATTGATGATGTCTGACCCTTTGGTTACACCACTGCTGCTCCATCCCTCTTCATAGATATCCTCATCCTTCACCTTTATCATTCATCGTAACTGAGCATTTTTTCTCCTTCATTCTTCCCCCTGTCTGAATTATTTCCAGAACCATTATATCTTTTATTTCATCCACTTGGTTTTACCTAAATGTTTTTCAAATCCTTGTCTATCAATTTAATAAATAAATACATAAATAATAATAGGAGTTCTTCTCTGTTAACTTAAAATGGATTCTATCTCATACTATTTTTGTCTTTCCAAATTTCCCTATCAAGTACTATAAATAATGGTACCTTAATTTTATAAGAATATATTTATTATACAATCAATTACATCTTAAATATTTATACAAACAAACACATCACCCCACATCTTCATAAAAAAAAACTCCAAACATTATCAAATATCCCTACTAGGACCCTAGTTTCAACGGTCATCTTCTACAGGGGATACCTTCCCATTAAAACATCCCAATATTTTAATAAAACATATTGAATAGAACTATATTTTTACAATTACAATAAAGGTATCTAAATATTGCACATACATAACATGATTTCATAAGGTAAATATGTCTTTAATTTATGTTTCCATAGCAAATCTAAAAAATATAAGAAAAGATTTTTATATTTCTTATCTCAAGTTGGCTCAATATGTTATAAAAATTGAAAAAAGATATAAGTATTCACTGTCAACATATACATTGCTCCTAAAGTCAATCCCAACAGCATGACCAACTCATTTAATCAAAAGTCGTATTCAACAATATATCCAACAAAGCAACAACAATATTTAATAGTATTGATTTTTTTCAACATTCTCACCTATTGACTATATTTTTTTATATACACACTTACTCTCACATATTCAAAGGTGTTGAACTTCACCATCCAATATCTAGACAAGTCTTATCACCATTTCCATTATAAAAATTATCTAAATATAACAAAAGAGTAAAAATCCTTCGTATGCACTCATAAAATATAAATGACTATCCAAACATTTTACAGACACACAGTGCTTATCAAATTTCTCTCCATTATCAAGTCTTATCTAAACAGTCAAATATTCTGTTTGACCTTCAAGCAATTCTCTTAGCTTTCTAGTATCCCTTCCTTACCATCATCTAACTTTGTATTTTGATATTTTCTTACCTTTTTCTAACTCTTTTTTTAGCCCTTCCAGTGTTTTTCCTATCCATGGTGTGATTGTTTCATTGTGTAGTATGATGAAGACTGCTCAAAAGTGATGTGAAATCACAGCAGACCTCCTCGATAGTTTCTCAGTACTTGACACTTTTTAGCAGTCTTTGAAATCTAAAATAAAATTACTTTGAAGTACATTCAAACAAATCCTGGTAAGATTTAGAGGTAAAAGCAGTAAACCCATTTATTTAGACAAAGGTAACAGTTTCAGAGTATTATCCTGAACATAAATATATGTCAACAGTATATCAGTCTTATCATCTGCCTGATTTAGTAGGAGCTCTGATGCACCTGACTTTATGGTAAACATCAATTTCCCCCATATGGAATCCCTCACAGTGATTATTGTATATCAACTGGGGTCAATGGTTCATTTACTGTCATTATTATGAGGTGTCCTTTGGAGGAGTAGTTTTACTACCAGTTCAGATCAGGACTGGTAAGTCTAAGTAGTTTTTTAATGCAAAAGTATTAAGCCATTCTTTCTTAATTTAAATGGCTGTATTTTAAAATACATATTTTGCAAATAAAAAGACCCAATTTATTTCAGCTGTTGAACAATCTGAATGCATTATTAATCTGTTTTTGACCATGCTCTGACCTTCACATACGAACAGTGATTTTATTAATTCATATTTATTTTCCCCATCTCTTTTTCTCCATGTTCTTCCCACTGATACAGTAATTATTATATGAACCAATTAAATACATGAGCTTCAGAGTAAATAGAATGAGATCATAGAACAGATTGGAAGTCAGTGATCTGTCCCACTCTCCACAGTGACTATCTTAGAGGAAATAGAGAAGATTAAAGTGTTCAGTCTGTGATACTAAAACACCTAATGTTTGCTATATTATACTTAGTGCTCCCAGGTTTTTGGTACTTATTTTTTCCTCTTATTAATATTTACATGTGTATGTAACCACATTGGAAGGATAACTTTCAAACTACTGCTCATGGCAGCATATATGTATGAATATGACTGTGCACAGACTTATGATAGCATTTCATAACCTGCACATATTATAAAATATACATATATTTACCCCGCATCATACATGTATATTTATGTTTATGCACGAATACATGCAATGCATTGAAACATATATATCAATGCACTGAACGTGCATAGTTTTCATACCTATTTTTTAAAATATACGTGTATATTTTACAAATGGAAATATAATAGAATTTATTCACATATATCAGGATTTTCGCGTGTAACATGTAGCCTTTTAAAACATGTGTGCATCAAAGAAATTACTAGGGATGTGCAGAGGGATGCCATACGTTGCATTCGGGATTCATATTCATCGGGGGGGGCAGATACGTTGCATTCGGCAAGGGGGGCCCCCGATATGTTTATATGTTAATTCTTTTTCGCCCCAGCTAAAATTAAATTAACTACAAACCCCCCTCCCCACCCTCCTGACCCCCCAAGACTTACCAAAACTCCCTGGTAGTCCAGCGGGGGCAGGGACTGACCAATGGCCCAAGTGCAGGAGGTCACTCCCGGACCCCTGCTGGACTTTTGGCAAGTCTTGTGGGGGTCAGGAGGGTCCCCCAAGACTTGCCAAAAGCCCCTGGTGGTCCAGCGGGGGTCCGGGAGTGATTTCCTGCACTCGGGCTGTTGGCTGCCAGTAATCAAAATGGCGCTGATAGCCTTTGCCCTTACTATGTCACTGGGGCTACCAGTGCCATTGGTCAGCCCTGTCACATGGTAGGAGCACAAGATGGTGCCGGCCATCCATTGCTCCTACCATGTGACAGGGGCTGACCAATGGCACCAGTAGCCCCTCTGACATAGTAGGTCAAAGGCTATCGGCGCCATTTTGAAACCGGCAGCCGAGGGTGTGAGTGCAGGAGATGGCTCCCGAACCCCCCACTGGACCACCAGGGAGTTTTGGTAAGTCTTGGAGGGGTCAGGAGGGTGGGGGGTTTGTTTAAATTGGCTCCTTTAGACGGCCGAATAATTTGGCAAAGATTTGTTGTATTTGTGGGGAATCACGATATGTTTCGCTTTCCTACGAATACAACGAATATGTCCCTATACGTTGCGGATTGCCAATTCGTAGGGAACAAATGTACACCCCTAGAAATTACCACTTTTAACAATTAGTCCACTCTGTCCCTCTCCAGGTCATAGAGACCCTCCTGGTTCTTCAGCCTGAACTCCCCCCAGTTCAGCCAGACTTCCCACTGCCAATAGTATACAATAAATATGTTTAATATTACTTATGCCAGATAATTAGCAGGTGTAAAAATATGCAAGTAGGTTGGCAAATATACAAGTGTGTATTTTAAAATAGCAACGTATGTGTGTAAATGCTGGCCCCACTCCAGAATGCCTCTACACCACGCTTTTTTTACACACATATATGTACATGAGAAAGTGAAAATGCACACATTTTTATCACTTTTAATAAAATATGGAATACACAAGTAGAGGCTACTTACACACGTATATGCTAATTTTTACATGCATCAAATTTTGAAAATTCATCATTTAGGTATAAATGCCTGTATTTTTTTCCAGATTTTTTTTCCAAAATGAACTGAAATCTGAATTTTTCTACGTCTATATTTTTCATTAACCCTTCACCTGTGATTATATCTACTCTTCTTCATATATACATGGCCTTTTGTAGTTATTTTTTTTTGGCAGCCTGAGAGGGAGTGGGGCTTCTTTTGAAGAAATGTGGGATTTTAAAGGGGCTGCACAGCCGGCATGAGGACCCCCCCCTCCCAAACAAAAAGTAAAAGACACTCCCTGGTAGGTCAGTGGCCCTCCCACCATCCTCCCCAGCCTAAGCCTCTTTGGGAAGACAAAAAGTCCACTAGCAGTGTGTCTTTCAGAAGCCTTGCTCCCATGCCTCACCTCCTCATGAATCTTTTCAATAACATTTATATAAATTCCTCCCTGCCTCCCCCAAGCTTATCCCATGGCTAGGTGGGATCTTCTTAGGAATAGAGAACAGGGTGACCAGCTTACCTTAGTCACTCCATTGCACTGTTTTGAAAATGACAACCAGAAAGGTTGTAGCAAGTGGGCATCACTCCAACCACAGGACTTTGCTCTATCAGGGGAGCACGGGCTAGGGATCAAGGTGGGGGAACCACTGACCCTCAGGGAGGGTATTTTACTTTGGTGAGGCCTCATAGGGGCCATGTGAACCCTTTAAACCATACTGATCCAAGACAGGGCCACTTGTTTGTGAAATGTTCCTGGCTGTGGCAATATGTGGAACATCTCATGCATCATTTTGCCATGTAGGCAGATGTCTACATTTGTATCCAAAGAAAAACTTTGCAAAATGTCCTCTAAGCCATGGCAAATACCTCAGGTTAGTACTTTGCCTCTATGGGGTCATTTATCAAAGTGCTATATGGTGTTTGACTTTTAACTACACCTTTTTCATTTGTGTAAAGCTGTGTGATGGGGCTTTATTGTGAGTTGTGATGTTTTTGCACATGCTGTTTTTAAGCTCCTAGAGAGCCAGCCTAGTTATCAGGGCCCTCCTACCACCACTAGAGAGAGAGAGAGAGAGAGAGAGAGAACCTACCCATAATACCCTCACACTAGATAGGTATTTATATCTCTATGGGAAGCCACATAGTAACTCGAGGTGAGGTTTAGTTATTAGAGTAGGGGTTAGGGGCCACTTTGACATTCAAAGTGAGACGTACGAACAGAACAGTGCTCTCTTGTGAAGATTTGATGGCCTTCAGAGGTCTTGAGGCAGGCGGCAGGCAGGCAAGCAGGTCAGGAACAGGCTGAGGTCAGTACCAGTATGACAGTCTGAGGGTACTACCTGGATAGACAGGCAGACGAACACAGGAACAAGCAGGAACAGAAACTAGGATGCAGGTTCGAGTCAGGAACAAAACTGGAACAGAAGGATCCTGGAATGAGACTAGGACAAGCAAGCACAAGTACTAGTGAAGAGGCAATCTCAGAACAAACCAACCCAATTGCCAAGGCAAGGAAGTGAAGACAGGAACTTCCTTATATCAGGGGATCAATCAGGGTACACTGCAGAGCTAGGACCCGCCCTTGGCCCTACATGAGTCTGTGAAGTCCACGCATGCGTATGGGCGTGGCCAAGATGGCCAAGGACGCCAAACCTCGGCATGAGGCCCAGCGCCCAGTGGAAGGCCCGGCGACCACCGCTGCAGGACGCCGAGGCCTGGCAGGACTGGCAACTACCGCGAGGGAGGTCATCCCGGGGCAAGCTGTGGGACCATGAAGGTGAGCAGGTCTGCGCACGGGATGGCCTCGGGCAGGGCGCGTAACAATATAAAACCAAACAGAATAAAACATAATCAACAATAAAATATTAAGCAAAGCAAAAATTAATTTGTTAACTAAGACAGTCTTGCAAAAAAAAACAATAGCTGAATGTCCTTCTGATAAGTACGCAAAAAATCAGGAAAATATAAAGCTAGATATTGAATAACAGCTAATATAAAAACAGCCAGGAAATAAAAGGATAACAGTGCAAACATAGTGTAAGTCATTCCACACTTACAAAAGACTGGCAGACACTAACAATAACATGGCATCCATTCCCGAGAGAGATTGAGGAGAGTAAACTATGGACTGAAGGCTTGATCAGAGAATAAGAGGGGACCTCCTTCTACTGGTAGCGCCAACCCCGCCTCAGCCCAAGTGTCCACATCGCAACAGGGAGGTTCACATATTAGTTAGTAAAGTCCAGAGCAAAGTCACCATATGTGCACAAGTGTGACTGTAACCGCTTGGCAAAAGTAGTCTTTCTTTGAATCTCTCGGGGATTCTTCTTTCTCTAGATGATCTTGACTGAAGCTTTTTAGCTGAATTTTAAGAAGCCACATCTAGACCATCATGAGTTTATTGGGTTAGTTGTCTAACTTCAATGATCTCTTCCTCTGCAACCATGGGCTCATCTTTGTCATGACAGCCCAGAGGAAGGCATATCATGGTATGATCTGTCTACACTGGCTGAAGGAAATCTATTCTGTGGGCAGAAAGAATTCTTTTATCAGATGAAAAAAAAATCATATCCAGTACATGGCCCTTTTTATGGTACAGTGACAACAAACCACCAAGATAGAAATGAGGTAGAGACCTTCATATGAACATAGCAAACTGAAGTGTTAAAACACTGTAACTATGCTACAAGAGTCACTTCCACAATTTTTGTGCTATGCTGCTTTTTAAAATCATCGATCTCATTCAAATATTTGATTGATTTTTTTACATTGCAAGTAAAAAGTCAGGCTTTACTGGATATTGTGTATAAAGATGGGGAACTTATCGTGTTTGGAATTCACATAAGCTGCTGCAATGTTCTTTTGTGCCATGCACAGCCCGATGCGATATGTGTTTCGGTTACTTCATCAGTGGCAAAGTGAATTTCTTGGATGTTGCGGTTCTGAAAGGATATAACATTAACAAGTCCCACAAATCTTTAATATTAAAAAACATTACCTACTGTTGCTGTGAATATCCATTCACGCATAACCCCACTTTATCTAAAAGATGCCACACATTGACAAAATTTATAATTACCTGTTGCTGAAACACCCAAATCATGTGATGTCTTTACATCAAAAGCATTGATGCATCTGCATAAATCATGTCAAATGATGATTTGTCCAAGTAACTAAGACTATAATATCAGTGAAGGAACAAATCATGGGGTCCATTCATCAAATCGCATTAGGACCTTATCACGGGCATTAGGGCCCTAACGCCCGCAATAACTCCATAGCACATGCAATAAATGCTGCATCATGAGATGTGTATGCATAGTTGAAACTTTTATTCAAGTAGGAGGAGTTTGGGAGGGGTTTGGCAGAATAAATGAAAATGAGGGCTTGTTAACGTTGCGTGCGATACCGTAACACACACTATCACGGGATTTAATGCCGGAAATAACTACACCTTTTATCTCAGCGTTATGCCTGCGATAGCTGTGCATTATGGCCAAAACAAGATTTATTGCAAATCCTGTTTCAGGAGGGGAGAGGGAGAGGGGAGGAAATGAGAGAGGGGAAAAGGAGAGGAAGAAGGGAAAAAAGGCCAGGAGAGAGGGAGGGGAGCTGAGAGAGAGAGAGCCCTTGTGTAAGAGGAGCTACTAGTAACTTGGGGTGAGGTTTTGGTGGTGGGTAAGGTTTTGGGGTGCAGTTTTACATGCACAGTCAGAGGTATGAACAGCCAGTAGACATCAGGGAAGATTTTATGTGATTTGGGGTGAATAAAAGTACTCAAAGATGACATGTGTACAATGTACTCTTGACCTACCTTGATGTACTCTCTACCTAGCTGCTATCAAGCTAGGTCAAGAGTACATTGTACAAATCTAATCTTTTTGTAACTTTCATCACTCCAAATCACATAAACTCTTCACTGATGTCTACTGTGCTGTTCGTGCCTCTGACTATGCATGTAAGATTTCCCCCCAAAACCTTGCCTACCACCAAAACCTCATCAGAGGTACTAGTAGCCCCTCTTACAGTAATTACCCTAACCAGCCCCTTTTTTATTCACTGGTGCTATTTTTGTGAAAATTATAGCAAAATTATAAATCTAGGCCCAAATTAGAAATATCAAAAATATCTACAGGCAGGATATGAAAAGAAATTAAAGGAGACTGGATCTTATAAACTGACCATGTACATGGCCAAAAAGAAAAAATGATTATATCAAGGATCACCATTCAATCTCCTCATTCATTCCATGAGGTACCACCATGTTTAGTTGAAATATCCAGTGTTGTTGTTTATAATTCAAATTGGACATTGTATCACCTCCACACTTTGTGGGGGTTACTACAGCTATGATATCCAAATGAAGATCTTCGAAACAATGATTTTTCAGAATGCATTGTCTTACTATCTGGGGCCTGTTCTTTTTAGTTCTAAGGCAACTGCAGTGCTCCCGAAGTCGAGTACAAATGGTACACTTAGTTCTTACAATGTATACTACTGGGCAGGTGCTTGGATAACATATCACATTGTTAGACATGTGGTAAAGAAATTGAGTCTAATTACAAGGTGAGAGGTCAGATGAGTCCATGTTATCCCTTCAAAGGATGATACATAGAGATCACAACAGCCATAAAGTGAATAGCCCGAATGCTTGTTGTCCATAGAATAAATCGGATTTTTCAGGAAGTGCTGTTCTTACTATGTGGTCCCTGAAGTTCAAACCACGAGTTTAAGAAAGTAATGGAGCTTTTCAGTAACTTGGTATAATGATAATGCATGCCAATGATGCTTTATACTATCAGCGAACCAAGATGTCTTGTTGGAAAAAATCACCACAAAATCAGTATGTCCTGTTGTTTCTTCCGGTATTGTAATAGTGAGGTACAATCTGAATATAATGCCCTACAATAGGTGTTTTTTACTTCGGACAATGGATAGCCTCGAATGAAAAAAAACATTTTGCTAGAATATATGCTTGTAACTTAAACTTAGTAATATCCTAAAATATTGGCTAACAGGTAGACCAGCCTTGAATCCATTTGGATGATAGCTATCTATGATTTTTCTGTGAATGGTAATGTGAATATGATTGTCAGACTTTATAATAAGGATATCCAAAAATACTAATTTTTGTTGGTCATAAGAGTTGGTAAATTTTTTTTTTTTTTTTGTAAATTATGATTTTATTAGTTTTAGGACAAGCAAAACAGTACAGAACCACAACACAACACCATAACAGATACAGGCAATAAACAGCCGGCAAAGCCCTAAAAGCAGATAAATATTAGGATCATGGTACCAAATCGTACAAAGCATGACATTATGAGGATATACAAACATACAGTATCCGTATAGTAATACAAACAAGATGTAAGCATAAAAAAGTGATTGAGCCTATTTTAGTACTGGTACTACTTATTAAACATATCGTAAACAAGCCGACGGCTGAGTAGGCACCAGGAATGAGTCCAGTAATACTACATATCAAAACCGTCCCAATCCCTCCATCCCCCCCGAAAACCCCCCCCTCCCTAATCTCTCAGCTTCTAGCAAATAATCATCTCCGCCCTCTACTCCCATGAGAGCAGGACCAACGCAACTCAAGAGCAGTAACACAAAATATAAAAGAGCAATAGTAGTGTAGAATTGCAACAGGTAAAGCAATTAGTCAACCAGTGTGGGTGTGTCAGTGATGGACCTCATAGAGTTGAAGCAGTGAGGGCTACTTCTAGTGTACCCAAGCGAATACAATATCCTCCCGCCATAAAGAGCTCACACAGAAGCTCCGGCGTTATCCGCGTTACTACTCTCCCCAGTTTGTGATGTCATGTGCCTCCCTAAAAGGTATGGGTCCCATATTCTTTGGAATTTAGGCAATTGGTCATTGCGAATAGCTGTGAGATGGTTCAGATGATATACTTTATCTAGCCTGGCTAGAACATCACTTATGGTCGGCACGTCAGCTTTCTTCCACCAGAAGGCTATCTCGCACCTGGTGGCTAAGATCACTTGAGCTACTAACAGTTTTTGAAAAAGCGTACCCCCAGCCAGGACATCCTGCAACAAACAGGTGCGGGACGCTAAGACCACTGATATCTTTAAAGTATGCTGAATGTAGTGCTGAACCCCTGCCATGTACGTTGCACTGCAGGGCAATCCCACCACATGTGCAGGTAGGTACCAACCATACCACATTGTCGCCAACACTTGTCATCTGATCGAAGGGACATCCGATACAACCTGTCAGGGGTAAGATACCAGCGATATAGTACCTTATAACCATTTTCTTTTAGTGATGCTGAGACTGAGCTGCGGCCTATACTTAGGTGACATTTCTCCCATACTGGGGCCGGTAAAGGGCCACCAATATCTTGTTCCCATTTCACCTGATATGCTGGTTTTACTCCTGGTTGTCCATTTAAAAGTGCATAGATATTGGAAATGGGTTTCCCAAAGTGATCAGCATTATCACAAAACCGAACAAACGGGGTTTTCTCCTGGCCCAGCACTGTACCTAAGCGATATGTGGAAAAGAAGTGCGCGAGTTGCACATAGGCATAGTGGTCTGAAGCTGCAAGGGAGTATCTAGCCTGCAGGTCGCTAAAAGGTACAAATTTATTGTCTTTCCACAATTGACCAAGTGTGGTGAGTCCTTTGCTCTGCCATCTCTTAATAAAGGGCCCCTCCAACCCTGGGGGAAATAGAGGGTTGTACAGAAAGGAAGTATTATGGTGGAAAACATTGTCCCCAATAAGTGTCCTCCTCCACTTCTCCCATGCTTGAAGCACCACCTCTGTAAAAGAGGTAAGGGTCGTCCCTCGTAGTTTTTGGGGTGACCAAAGTCTAGAGGTTAAGGGAGGGTCCCCCACCAGGGTCCGCTCTATCAATATCCACGGTTTAGTGGAACTTCTCCCATGCCAACTAACCACCACTGCCAGAAGGCTAGCATAATAATACCAAGATAGGTTAGGAACGTTCAGGCCTCCACGCGACTTGTCCCTGTACAAGACAGAGCGAGCCACCCGTGGCGGTTTTCGTTTCCATATAAAGGAGAACAGCTTTCTCTGCCACACTTTCAAGGCTTTATCCGGGACCCTAACAGGGAGCGTCTGAAACAGGTAGCAGTATTTGGGTAAAACGGACATCTTTATTGCAGCTATGCGCCCCAGCCAGGATAAATTCAATCTATCCCATCTGCCTAGATCCTGCTGAATAGATTTGTTTAGAGAGTCAAAGTTTAAAGCGTACAGCTGGGTGATATTAGAGCATAATTTAACCCCAAGGTATTTAACCCACGATTTAGCCCTTTTAAAGGGAAGGTGGCCCGCTAGTTCCTCATATTGGACCGAATCCATGGAAATGTTTAACAGTTCAGATTTGTCCTCATTCATTTTGAATCCGGACACTTTTCCAAAAGTCCTAATTTCCTGAGTCAATTTAGGCAAGGACATCTCAGGGGTAGTGATGGTGAACAGCAGGTCATCCGCAAAAAGAGAGACTTTATAGTCGCTACCCCCCACGGATATACCCCGAATAGCCTGGGAACTTCTAATCTGTGCAGCGAGGGGTTCCAATGTGAGGGCAAACAAGAGTGGGGAAAGCGGACATCCCTGCCGAGTTCCCCTCTTGACCTCAAAGGGAGAGGAATACGCACCATTAATCTTAATCCGTGCCTGGGGGTGATCGTATAATTTAGCCACCCAATTGGTAAACTGACCCCCTAGGCCCATCTTGGTAAGGACTTTAAAAAGGAATGGCCAATGCACTCTGTCAAAAGCTTTTTCAGCGTCTACAGACAGAAGAGTGGCAGGTATGTGGTTCATCTGAACATATTCAACCAACTCAACCACTCGTCTGACATTGTCAGACGCTAATCTGCCCGGTATAAATCCCGACTGATCGGGCGCAACTTTAAGCGGTGCTACCTGGCCCAGACGCCTGGCCAAAATTTTGGCCAAGATCTTCAGGTCTATATTAATGAGTGATATTGGTCGGTATGACCCGCAGAGAGTGTGATCACGTCCCGGTTTAGCCAAAACAGTGATCCCCGCCGTGTTAGCTTGCGGGGATATCCGTCCTGTGGTCCTTAAGCCATTGAACATGTGTGTGAGAGGAGCCCCAAGGGATTGACTGAAAACCTTATAAAATTTCCCCGTGTAACCATCCAGTCCCGGTGATTTCCCCATTTTTAGCTCTTTGATGATCTGCATCGTTTCTAGAACTGTCACCTCTCTATCCAAGAGCTCACTATTTTTCCCATCAAGTACAGGGAGATTTAAATTTTCTAGATAGTGAGCAACTTCCGAGTCTGATATCGCCCCATCCGAGTCATACAGTTCTTGATAGAATCTATTAAACCGTTCCCCAATCTTCCCCTGGGAATGGATATATTGGCCATCTACATCTCTGATTTTAGTAATTTGGGATTTAGCCTCTTGTTCCCTTAATCTCCTCGCGAGCTGTTTGCTCGCCTTATTCCCAAATTCAAAGTGGCGCTGTTTAAGTAAATCAAGCTGATATGCAAGCCTGCCCAGTTCCAAATCTTGCAACTCTCTACGGGCCTCCTTTAATTGCTGTAAAACATGGCTCTCTCTATGCTGCTTGTGGCGCAGCTCAAGGGCTTCAATGGATTCCAAAATGCGTAATCTTTTCTGTGCCGATTCACGTTTAACATGAGTGGCCCTAGATATAAAGAGGCCCCGTAATACCACCTTAAGACTTTCCCAAAGTGTACCTGGCGTTACCTCTCCATCATCGTTAGTGTCTAGAAAATCCTGTATGCCCTTTTTTATCTCCTCTACAAAATCTTTGTCATCTAGTAAGCGGTCATTAAGTCTCCAAAAGCGTGTCCCCTGACTCTCCCCCGCTTGGCTCAATTTTAACCAGATCGGGGCATGGTCCGACCAGGTAATACTGCCGATGTCAGTGTCCAGTACTCGGCTCACCAGCGCTTTATCTATTAAGAAGAAATCAATTCGTGAATAGGACTGATGTGGGTGGGAGTAGAAAGTGTAGTTTCGGGTGGAAGGGTTAAGCAACCTCCAGATGTCTGAGAGTCCCCTATCGTCTATAAGATGCAGCAGTGCCGATCTCCCCTTTTGTCCTCCTCCATGTCTCGTGCTGGTATTATCCAGGTAGGGATTCCTGGTGATATTGAAATCCCCTCCTAAAATTAGGTGACCCTCCGTCCATTCCCCAACTATTTTAGAGATCTTTTGGAGGAAGTCCATCTGGTCACCCGTGGGAGCGTATATATTAACCAATGTGTATAGTGTATTTTGTATGGTCACCTTCAACAAGACATATCTACCTTCTACATCTCTAAGAACCGTTCCCACCTCTGCGGTGAGATGTTTGGATAGCATTATGCCCACTCCACAATATTTACCGCCTTTTGCGGCGGCTGCATGATAATATTGGGGGAACTCCTGAGAAGCCAGAAGTTTCTCAAATCTTTTTGCCATATGGGTCTCCTGACAGAATATAATGTCTGCCCCCTGCGTTTTCATATCATGAATAAATGTTTTCCTTTTCCTCGGGTTATTTAACCCTTTAGTATTTATGGATATTATTTTCAGACTAGCCATCTACCTAAATAAGAACAGAAAACGCACTGGTCTGACCCCCAGGTTGGTTGAAAAACAAACTTGTGTGAAGAAGTTACAATTCGCACCTGTCCCACGCCATAAGCTCCATATGTATGCCCCTGAGTTGCCATGACGAGAGATGTGTTGCCCTGTCCCCACCCACATCCCCCCTTCCCTTCCCCATCCCAAAGTGATCCACGCACCCAACCGTGGATCGCGCCTATCGAGAGCGATGACGTCAGCGGGCAGGCTCCCCCCCCATCCCCCTCTTTGGTAACCAAACCTATATAAACCTTTCAACAATCGCGTAACTGGTTGCTGAAAACCATGCTAACCAAAACCGAATCTTAGCCCCTTTAAAGATTCACCTTTAGAGACCTTACTCAAAGTCCATATGTGACCTGAGCCCTCATAAGCTCACAAGTGTCCCTTCGCCTCAGCCGAGGCCCTTGGAAGCGGTGGATTCTTCTGGATGCCTCCGTAGCCGTTTCCCTCCTTTGGGTACTCTCTGCCACCGGGGGTATTCTCGTGGGCACGTAGTATCCACACTCTCCGCCGCAGAGGAGCTACGTCCCCCATGTAGAATGCCTGCCGCTTTCAGGATGTCCTCCGCTTCCTGCAATTTCTGGACCCTTGAAGTTATCCCATTAATAGTGAAGCTGAGTCCAAAGGGGAAAAGCCATTTATAACGATGATTCTGCTCCCGGAGCGCCTGGACCACGGGTTTGAACTCACGCCGTTTCTGGATTGTGGTGATGGCAAGATCCTGAAAAATTTCAACCTTGTGGCCTTCCCAGGTCACTGACCCTTGTTTCCTGGCGATCCCCATCACCTTTTCTTTAATGGCAAAATTATGAAAACAGGCAATTATATCACGAGCTTGATTGTTCCTCGGCGCTCCAAGCGTTCTGTGTGCCCTATCTAACAAAATACTGGAGACATCTTCTTGGCTGTCATCGGCCCTTAGAAGCTGAATGCATATTTCCTGCACCACCTTAGCACTGTCAGTAAATGCCGCTTCTTCAGGGATGCCCCGAAACCGAAGATTTGATCTGCGCAGCCTATTCTCCATATCCTCCACATGCCGGGCTAGTTCTTCGTGTGAGTCCTGCATTTTTTGATAATCAGTGTTTAAAGCCTGAACGGTAGTGTGATGTTCCTCCAAACTATCTTCTGTGGCCTCCACACGGTGCAAAAGCTCAGTGACATCTGTTTTAATGCCCGCAACTATGTCCTCCATCCCCCGACGAAACTGTGACATTTCTTCATGAAGGGCCCCAAACCATGCCTTAAACTCCTCTCTAGTGGGAATCGGATTATCCCCAGTTCCTGGGGGCCCCGGCAATACCTCTTCCGCCGAAGCGGCTGGAGAGCGCGGCCCGTCCGCCATTTTGGCTCCCTCCTCCGGCTCCATTTCAGCCGCGGCAGCCGCGAAAGAGAATCTTTTTAGATCCAGTTTTTTTTTCGCTGCCATCATCCTTACTCCCGGGGCTATGGCTGGGCGGTTTTTCAGCAAAAAACGAGGCCTGGAAACGCCGATGGCATGCGATTAAGAACGGGGGTTGAGCAGCCCCGGATTCAAGCTGCCGGCCTGCGCGGTGACGTCATCCGCTCTCCTGAGTTGGTAAATTTTAACCATCGATTCAATGAGTTCAACCATCCATGAAATTCATGGACTTCAGATATGGAAGCATTCCAAATAAAAAAAAGAGGTCATCTATGTATTTGAACCAAACAAACTAATATGTTTTGTAAATATTCTGAAGTGTAAGTACATGTTATTTCATAGTCATCCATCACTAGATTGGCAATATAGGGAGCAACTGTATATCCCATTGCAATCCATGTGTCTGTAAAAAAAGAACTGATCTTGAAACATGAAATAGTTGTTTTTCTAAACAGCTAGTGCATACAGAAAATGATTAGGAATCTGATGATGACTAGATGTGCTATGTAACACCTTTGAGATAATATCTATTGAGCTTGTTAGTGATGCATTGGTATACAATATGATGACATCCATGGTAAGCAATTACAATTCTGCAGATAATGAAGAGATATTTTCTAATTTTTGTAATACTTTAGATCCAATCTCCTCTATTTTCTTCTCATATCCTGTTTGTAGATATTTTTTATATTTTTAATTTCAAATTTTTAATTGAATGTGTTCCTTCACTGATATTATAGTCTTAGGGGCTTATTTTGTAAGCCTATCTAGTGCAATAGGTTGCCAGAAGGGGAGGAGTCGGGGCGGTGAGGAGGCGGATACAATAAGGTAAAACCCGTTATCGCCGCCAGTAGCGCACCCAATATCACCACCTTTCACGGTGGCACTATTGGGTGCGAAAGCTGGCAGCAATCACACTGTGGTGGTGTG